>NC_069799.1:58817289-59117289 GCF_027406575.1 Nycticebus coucang
TGAGACACTGTCTCCCTCTCAAAAAATTAAAAATTGTTTTTTCTAGATCTGTGAAAAATGACATTGGTATTTTAATGAGGACTGCATTAAATCTATAAATGACGTTGGGTAGTCTAGACATTTTAACAATGTTGATTGCGCCGATCCGAGAGCATGATACATTTTTCCATTTGTGGACCTCCTCTGTGGATCCTTCCTCAGTAACTCTTGGTTCTCCCTGTAGAGGTCTTGCAGCTCCTTGGGGAGCCTATTCGAAGGTATTTTATTTTCTTTGCTGCCATTGTGAAAGGTACTGAGTCTTGGACTTGATTCTCAACTTGTTGCTGGTATACAGGAACGCTATTGATCTGTGTCCATTGATTTTTGGATCCTGAGACTCTGCTGAATTTATTTATCAATTCCAAGAGTTTCTTGGCCAAATCTGTGATGTTTCCTATCATATCGTCAGCCAAGAGTGATCGTTTCACCACTTCTGTTCCCATTTGAATACCTTTGATTTCCTTCTCTTGCTGATTGCTCTGGCTGGGACTTCCAGCACTATGCTCAACAGAAGTGGTGACAGTGGGCAATCTTGTCTAGTTCCAGATCTAACTAGGAAAAATTAGCCAAGCACGGTAGTTATCCCAGCTACTTGGAAGGCTGAAGTGGACAAATTACTTGAGCTATGATCAGGCCCCCACACTCCAGCCTGGGTGACAGGGTAAGACCCTGTCCAGCTGGAGACTGTGAGGGGGAAAGGGCTTTGGCCATAGGACTTGAAGAAGCTGGTTTCCCCTGGGTGGAATCAACCCATGACCTTGGCTGTAGTTGGTGCTGCTCTGAGTGAAGCATTATCAGACCCCCAGGAAGCAAGAACGTGGCACAAACTCCTTCCATTTCCACCACACACATGGGCTGCAGTAATGCTTCTCACTCCCTAACTCTTAGGGCCAAGTGACTCATGGCAGAGAAGACTTCAGTGCATATTAAGGTGTTTTCTCATATTTATTTCAACCAAAGAGCTGCACTGTGTGCTTGGCCAAACAATTGGAACGAATACCTTAATCTGCCTTGTGCACATGTATCCCTCACAGTTTACAAAGTACTTCAACTATCAGGACCGTAAGCTTTGTCTTCCAGCTAAGGTGATGAGATGGGGAAATCATTTTGCTCCTGGAACGGGAAATCTGACTTAACAGAGTAGAGATACTGACTCCCTTGTGACCATCCTGTGGAAAAGAACTGTGTCACGTCCAGAAGTTGCTGGACAGGAGAGTTACTATGGGGCAGCACCGATGTTGTTTCTTGTTATTGTTGGCTTCGAAAAGTAATTCCAGACTTTTGTTCCATTCTATATTTAGTCAGGCCTGCTGTTACATTAAGAATACTTTTCTATTACTGACCTTTGACATATGGACATTTTTCTGGAGGGGAAAAAAATTCAGACTCTCACATTCATGTTGGGAAACGTACAAGCCTCCAACATGTGGCAGTTTCTACAGAGTGAAAGTCAGAGCCAGGAACTGACCGGCCCAAAATTTGTATTGCAAATAAATCCACTCACTATGCCAGGGAGGCATGTCAAGGGGGTGACAGTTAAGCTGGCCAAGCTAAAATGTTTCCTGAAAAATTAGAACGCCCACGTAATGTATGACAGCTTTTACCTTATGAAAAACATAGAAGCAAATTGGGTCGGTAATCTCACGATAAAATAAGAGGTAGATCCAAAATATAATTAAAGTCATGTGGTTAACAATTTTCAAAACCTCAAATCATCTCCAGGTTGGCGCCTCTCCCTAATCTCACCCTGCCGTGATTAATCCCAGGAGAAGCTGAACAATTTGAACCCCACCATTGGTACCGGGAGTTGAATTCCCCACAGCTGTTTCAGTGATCTCACCTTCCCCCGCGGGGGCCACTTCCTCCTACCCTAGAGTTTCACAAAAGTCGGTACTGTTCACATTTGTGGCCCAGTAATTCTTTTTTGAAAAGGTGCTTCTCTGGACATTGTAGAATGATTAGCATCCTGACCCTCTAGCTACTGATGACAGCTGTACACCCCTCCTCCAGGTTGTGACAATGAAACACGTCTACAGATGTTGCCTAATGTCCCCCTCGTGGGTTGCAGAGAGCAGGGTGCAAAATCACGCCTGGTTGAGAACCACCATTAACCCTTCTGTGCCCAGTACAAAGCTTTGTCACAACTTAACATGTATGTTAGATAAATATATATTATTAGGCTCTGTTGAAATTTTATGAAAAACAGAGCCCAAAGGGGTAAATTTTAAACACAAGAAAATCTTTTCTAATATTATTAAGAGGGTTAATGGTAAAATATATTCAGTACTAGTCTTTGACCATCTTTAAAAATTAGTAGATTATCTGTAGTGGGTGGTTTAGGGGCAAATAAATTGAGTAGAACTCTTTCAAGTCCTTTCTTAGATTATTTTGGTTTCTTCCATATTTCACAAAAAGAATACACAGAAAAGCATGTGAGCATACAAGAATACAAAGGAAAAGTAAATTATTTCACAAGAAATTATTTTTGTTCCTTCTTTAACTGAAGAACTAGGCATGGGGGAAAAAATAAGAAATAGTGGAGAATGAATTTGGGAGATTAGTGGGTCATTGATAACACAATAGAACGGTTATAATGGAGGGATTTGCCTACTGATAAATGTTTCAGGACACCCGTGGTACCAATGGATCTTCCAGCCTTTTCACTGGAAATGTTACAGATTGAAGGGCTTTTTATATTTTAAGTCCCTTTTTTCATTTCTGTTTTATTAATCTTCATCATAAATATTAATTGATGAGCGCCGATCCTAGAAGGCCTCGGGGTGCTCACTCATAGAGAATAATGAATATCACTCCACGGTTAATCAAAATGCAGCCTGAGCATGTAAGAGCTGAAGATTTCCTACTCGATTTGAGGCAGGCCTGAACCGAAAAGGCACCGTTTTTACTGGTGGTCACATTCAAAGAGACATCACCCTAAATACAAGTAGAACCTGCAAAGGCCAGGCATTGGGCTGGGACGGGGGTTGTACTTGGTTTTGACTTTCACAGATGAAGGCGTTCTTAGCTATCTGCACTTACACCTGAAGTTGTTCCTTGGTCCACCTGCTAACTAGCTAGCTATTGTTTTGCCTCATCCGTTTCTGCTTCACTGAGGACGTTCTCCACAGGGATAGTCATTTCAGATCCTGTAACCAGAGGGCAACCCCTTCTCAACCCACCTGAAGTTTGCTGTTATCAAATGAATTCTTTTCTCTCTGCAAAGATGCGTAGCTTCTGGGGACGGCAAGCTTGGGATGCCTTCCAGGGGTAAAGGCAGTTACCCAAGAAAAGGTTTTCAGAAATGTCACCCCTGGAGAGTGTTTGCCACCTCCTGTTTGCTGTCAGGGGTGATTCCATCTTGCTGAGGACCCCAGACTGCTCCCGCCAGCACAGCCAGAAGTACAGCCAGTGGCTGCCCAGTCACCAATGGCAGAGACCTCAGCAATGTCTGTTAAGTGAATCAGATACAGCACAAAAAAATATCTAAACAGCTCACTTAACTTTAATGGGAGAAGCTCAATTAATGTTAGTGTGCTGCATCCATGATGAAAGTGCAGCAAACTGAGACAGGGGGTTATTTTAAATCAACATAGAACATCAACTCTTAGCTCCCCAGAGCACAAAGCAGCCCAAGCACCCTTGCTCCCACCTCATTTGTGAGGAGGACAGCCTTAGTCCATCGGGCTGTGATGACAGAATTCCCAGGGCTGGCTGACTTCTAAGCCACAGAAATGTATTTTTCACAGCTCTGGAGGCTGCCACCTCCAAGATCAAGGTACCGGTAGATTTAGTCTGGTTGGGGCTCACTTCCTGTCTTCTGGCTGCACCTTCATGTGGTAGAAGGGGCAAGGGGCTCTCTAGAGTTCATGAGGACACTAATCTCATTCACAAGGCTCCACCTTCATGACCTATCTCCCTCCCAGAGGACCCCTCTGCTAGTGCTATCTTTTTGGGGGTGAGGATCCTGACATAGGAGTTTGGGGAAAGTAGTATTCCTTCTATAGCAGAGAGCCATTCATCTCAGTCTTCCCAAAGTGAATAGGAGACCAAGCCAAGGAGTCCAGTTTGGTGGCAGAATTGGGGTCCTCAGACTGGTGGCCACACCACCATCCCTGGGGGATTTATAATGATGACTGATGTCCTGCATGAAACGAGTTCTGCTGAAGCTCTTTATTTCCCCTAAGGTCATATTCCGCCCCTTCCAGGAAGCCTTCCTGGATCGTATACATCTTTCTTAGAGTCATTTGTGTACAAGCACCTATGGGGTAGGGATTACATCCACTTTCTCTTATCTTAAATGATAGAAGATCTTCTGTCTTGCTCAATGTAACTGAGTTACTGTCTGACTCAGTGGTTTGGGCAAAGGGGAAACTAAAGAAATACTTGTTACACAAACACACTTTCTTTTATATACACAAATCTACCACCATGGCAGCTGAAAGGGAGCAGAGGAGAGAAACACTCCTGTTGGGGCAAGCCGGTGCGATGGAGCATACAGGGATTCTAGGGTGAGACAGACTTGGGTTCACATCTTGGTTTTTCTACTTATAGACTGTGTGCCCTTTAGGTGATTTATATAGCTTTCTGAGCCTCAGTTTCTTGTCTGTGGGAAGGAGGGTGGCAGTCGCTAAGTGGACATGGCTGGTGTGAGAGTCCAACATGACCTTCAGTAGGAAGAACGTGTTGCAGCCCTGGGACATAGCAGGTGCTCAGAAAACAGCTCCCAGAGGCCGTTCCCTGCTTACCCGGTCTCACTTCATTCACATCATCACAGAAAAGTAACCATCAGAGATGGCAAACTTGTCTTTCCCCATTTTCTAGAAAACAAGGCACACCATATACAACAATATACTTACCTAGCACATTGTGTGCAGCATCCAGATTGCCCTGGGTTTCCTTGAAAATTGTAGATCATTTGGTATCACTTTGAAAAGGAGAGCTGAGGCCTTAGCCTTGCATTCACCTGGTGTTACAGTCTGTTTGTGTTCTCAAAATTCATGACTGGGATTCCACCATCCTGAATGAGATCAGTGCCCTTGTGAAGAGGCCCCAGAGAGCCGCCCAGGCCCTCTAATGGGTGAGAATATAGCAAGGAAGCACCATCTGAGAAGCACAGAGCCCTCCCCAGATATCCTAATTGATGGGCTGCTTTCCTTGGACTTCCCAGCCCCCAGAACCATGAGGAATACATTTCTGTTGTTTATAAATCACCTAGTCTGTGGTATTTTGTTATAGCAGCACAAAGGGACTGAGACACACGGTTCTTTTTGCAACCTGATTCTGTATTTTCTATAGGGGAATAATTATGCATTCCATTTCTAGCTTGTCTGGAACAAAAAATAATGATGTAGAATTCTAACATACTATATATGTAAAAATGTTCTACAAGAAATGGACAGCAAAGGGACAAGCCATTTTATTGCTGCAAGTGTAGATTGAAAAAGCTTAGGCAGGCTCGGCACCTGTAGCACAGTGGTTATGGCGCCAGCCACATACACCGAGGCTGGCAGGTTCAAATCCAGCCTGGGCCAGCTAAACAACAATAACAACTGCAACAAAAAATAGCCGGGCGTTGCGGCAGGTGCCTGTAGTCTCAGCTACCTGGGAGGCTGAGGCAAGAGTTTAAGTTTAAGCCCAAGAGTTTGAGGTTGCTGTGAGCTGTGACGGTATAGCACTCTACCAAGGGCAACATAGACTCTGTCTCAAAAAAAAAAAAAAAAAGCATAGGCACTAAAGAACCTCTATCTTTGTCAACACAGATTTAAGTGGGATTGTCCTTTGCTCGATAACCACGAAAGGACAGCTGAAGTCTCAAATATTTACAAAACTTTTAAAAATTGATGGGTAGGAGACTTTTAGACCCTGTTTTTCCAGCTATAAAATTAATATAATCTGAGAATCCCATGATTAAAGTAGATTCCAAGGTATTTGTGGAAGGAAAGAGTTCAGACTTTTCTCCAAATTCCGATGTCCACATGCTGAAAAGAATAGTTCTCTTTGTTCCACTGGCCTGATCAGAAACTAGATTGTCTGCACCTTACTGGAAACTGTTGTTCCTTGTTCTAGCGGTCGTTCAATTCAGGTGTGATAATAACTAAGATTATCTGTCCCTAAAAATAAAGCACATTCAAGCCCTTTCTTAGACCCTTTGTAATTGCACCCCATCCTTAATGCTGTCATGGTCAATTTTTTTTTTTTAAGGCATAGACATCTATATTTTTTCCAAGGTGTGAAAATTTAATTAACATTGCATAGAGACGCATGCCAAATTCTACACTGCTTTTTTTGATCTTAGCTTTTAGATCTTCATTCTTCACGGTTTTTTAATGTTCCTTTGCAACCTCACTGGATTCTGGCTGCTGCTATTTTCTAAATAATACTCAGAGAGCTGTCAAGGAGGCTGTATTTCCCCACACTGTTCTATGGGTGATGTTTCTGTATTTTGCCCAGAGTTCAACTTCCCTGATGGTCCATAGAAATGAGCTTTTTCTCTCTATTTCACCACCTGCCTCCCCCTCCCTAGCCAGTTTGTCTTTTGCCCTCATCCTTGGGGACACAGCCTCCTTTCTGTCTGTGCCTCCAGGGCCGAGGGAAGAGACACAGAAGGGAGACATTATGTCTCGGCCATGATTATCTAAAACAGCAACAAAAACAACAAAACTGCTCTTTATGATGAAAATCTGGAAGAGAAATTTTTACATGTAGGTTAATCTGACTTTAAAAAACATCTGGGTCTGTAATCCCAGCACTTTGGGGGACAAAGTAGGGGAATCCTTGAAGGCAGGAGTTTGAGATCAGCCTGGGCAAGACCCCATGTGTACAAAAAATTAAAAGAAAATTAAAGCCAGGGGAGTTTACAACTATAGTCTCAGCTATGCAGGTGATGAGGCAGGAAGATCACTCAAGCCCAGGAGATTAAGGCTGCAGTGAGATAGTCACGCCACTGCACCTCCGCCTGAGCAACAGAGTGAGACCCTCTCTATATAAACAGTTAATTGATTAAAAAATAAAAATACAAAGCCTGTTTCCCCTACTGACACACACTCTGTGCCAATGTGATAGAGTGACTTCTGTCACGTACATGATTTTGAAAGTTAGGCATGGCTGTTGTGGGAGGGGAGACATTAGCATTGGTTAATCAGCTTAACAGTAATCAAAAATCCTCAGACCAATGATTTTTTTCAATTATAAGGAACAAAGTCAATTACTTTTCGAGTAATCACACACACGCACACCTGTACATTACAGCGGATCACTATCATTTTGTGTGTGTTGAGGGTAGTCCATTCTAAAAACACAGGATAGACTTGATAGCTTTGAAAGTTCAAAAGCAGTTAAGTGTGTTGCCCAGCGATTACAGAAGCAACACAATTTTAAGCTACTTTCCCAGAAACACAGGGACCAGGTCCTGGGAGCAGCAAATCAGGATGCCCAGCCTTTTCTGCAGGGAGTCCAGTGTCACATCTGTAGAGTTTCCAGCTAAACAGACCTCTGAGAACCTATAGTTTTCCCAGAAAAAGATTTTGGGTGAAGACACTAGAAGCTCTGTCTCTGAGAAAGAAAAAAAATAGAGAAGTTTACCTGGAAGCAGAAAAGACATAGGAAAGATGTGATTAGCTCTTAATTGTTAATATTAAGGCAGTGACAACTTGTGTTACACAAACACTTGTGGAGCACCTTGCAGGAGGCACCAGCCGTGCTGGATCCTGGGGACACCAAGGGCAGGGGAGAGGACAGATCACTGCCTTTGCCACACTTAAGAGTCCATCAAGGGATCTGGACAAAACGGTTTTCCTGGGGACAATAACATTTGGTTAGGAACCACTCTAAAATTCTGTAGAAATAAAGGAGGCCATTTGCCTTATTTCTCGATTGTGTGTCTTTATGTTCCTATTTAACTGCCTTAAAACAACACTCCCTCAAGAAGAGGCAACTGTACCCCGTGTAAAACGTGCAGTTATCTGAGATGTGATGGAGCTTTAGCCACGAAAGGAAGGAGCATTCGACCTACATGTGGGAGTGACCCGGTGATATCATTTTTTAATTATTTATTATTAAATCATAGCTGTGTACATTAATGCAATCATGGGGCACCAGAAACTGATTTTATAGACCATTTGACAGTCATTTTTTTTAGACTACGTTAATTTACCTTTTTTTTTCAAAAAGTAAATTTATTTCATGTTAATGTGAGGGTACAAACAACCGAGGCAACATATTTGATTTTGTTAGGTGCATTCCCCCTTGTGGTTATGACCCACACTCAAAAGGCATGCCAAACTCCCCCACCCTGTGCCCATTCAGTGAGAGCACCCCAACCCCCTTCCCTCCCCCGCCTTTGTTACCCCTCCCCCAACTTGAATTGAAATGAGTTTTTCCCCTACATGGGCGTGCATCAGATGGTCTACTGGCTTCAAATTAGTATTGAGCACATTGGATATTTGCTTTTCCATTCTTGTGATACTTTACTAAGAAGAATGTGTTTCAACTCCATGCAGGATAGTACAAAAGATGTGAGTCACCCTCATTTTTAGGGCTGAATAGTATTCCATGGTGTGCACATACCACAATCTGTTAATTCTTCCTTAGTTGATGGGCATTTAGGTTGTTTTCACATCCTAGAGATTGTAAATTGAGCTGCGATAAGCAATCTAGTGCAAATGTCCTTATGATAGAATGATTTTTTTTTTCTCATAGGTAGATGCCTAGTAGGGGGCTTGTGGGGTCAAATGGGAGGTCTAATTTGAGTTCTTTGAAGATTCTCCATACTTCTTTCCAAAGAGGCTGTATTGGTTTGCAGTCCCATCAACAGGGTGAAAGTGTTCCCCTCTCCCCACATCCACACGTCTCAACTCTTACACATGCAGGATGGAGAGTAACTCATCAGAAGCCAGGGTCATTGGTACTTGGGTGCTACAGGGAGAATGGATTTTGTCCGTCCTGGGACCAAAGCTCTCACAGGCTGTGAGCCTGTAGGTGGAGGGGCCACAACACATCCAGAGTCAGATGGTCTGGGCTCTCACTCTGCCTTGGCCTTGATTCAGCTCTGGGGCTTTGGGCAACTCCTAGGGACTCTTGAAATTCCACTTCATCTCCCAGCCGTGAGTTAGGGGACTGAATTCTCTATAACTTTCTCTCTTGCTGAACTTGACATATCTCCATCATGCCTTGGATCTAAAGTTAAAATTGTAGAGACTTTTCCAGAGAACAGTTTAATTTAAGACACTATTTTTCAACCTTTTTAAAATCTCACAGCACACTTGAATCTATAGTTAAACTTCCACACACCCTTAAATTATGTTGATCTAAAAAAAAATGAATAAAAGAAAAATAAGAATAGAGTTACTATGCTTTGAACTTCTTTTGAAAACAATTTAATTAATCTTTGAAAAATGTTTTAGGCACACCAGGGTGAAAGTCACCAATTTAAGAACTACGGCCCTGGGACTATAAGGCAGTGTAAGGACTGTCACCTTTTAACTCTTGATTCTGCACAGTTATATTCCCATTTAAGTCTTCTTTCCTTTAAACAACATTTTCCCCTAAAGCCAAAAATCTCTGTATCTGCGTCTTTCTCTCCAGTCCCTTAGAGATGTCTGGCAGTGACGCTCTTTGTGTGGGACCGGATTTTACAGTAGATTAGAGAGAATTGTCTTCGATACACCATAGGGACAAACCATACCTCCTTCAAAAACAATCCCCAGGCTGTGTCACCGAGCCTCTGAGGCCATCAAGGAGCCTACAGAGCTGACACTTCCTTTCCGATTCCTTGGAAGGCCCACACAGGAAAAGTAGGCCCCGTGGCTTATCTAGCGTAGACCAGCATTATTATCGGAACTTAACTGCGAAGTCGGATAAGAGCAGGAGCCCTCTCCTATCACTCGTCACCTCTTTATTACTGTTCGGAGGCACAGCCACACACACACACACACACCACCAAATCCAGGGAGCTGCCTTCAGTGGAAGCAAAGTATAGAGGGTAACAGAGGCCAAAGTCTAGTTCAGTGCTGCACGTACCTGCCCTGGCCCCTGGAATTTTCAGCCGTAAACACACCACAAGCGTGTAGATCTGGGCACTGATGATGTCATCTCTGTCTTCTTACAAAGTTTAAAATACTGTGTTATCACTGGGCATCCCTTCTTTCCAGAAATTCAATGTATTTTCCTTAGGAAATTGATGAATTCTCACTATATGTCCCAGCACTGAATGGTAATAATTACAGTTGTCATAGCTAACATTTGGATGCCTGTTATGTATGAGGTTCTTTTCTGTGTAATTTTCCTAAAACAGCTCATTTAATCCTCCCAACACCCCCATGAGAGAGATGGTATTATCATTTAATAGATTAGCAAACAGGCCAGGTGTGGTGGCTCACACCTGCAATCCTAGCACTCTGGGAGGGCAAGGCGGGTGGATTGCTTGAATTCAGGAGTTTGAGATCAGCCTGAGCAAGAGCAAGACCTCTGTCTATACTACAAACAGAAAAAATTAGCTGGGCGTTGTGGCTCCTGTAGTCCTGACTGCTTGGTAGGCTGAGGCAAGAGGATAACTTAAGCCCAAGAGTTTGAGGTTGCTGAGAGTTATAATGCCACGGTAGTCTACCCAGGGCGACAGAGTGAGACTGGATTACACACACAAAAAAAAGTTAGCAAACCAGCACAGAAAGTTTGACTTCATTTGCCCCCATCATAGAACCACTAAGTAAAACAGCCAAGAACCAAACCCACAGAGTCTGACCCCAGACCCTGTGTCCTTGCCACATACTTTACTGGCCTGTCACCTGCTGAGAATTCAAATACTAAAATATTTTGCCAAAGTTCCCACTTGGGACTGGCTTAGAACTTATATTAGAAGGTAAGCTCCAGCCCCAGGGAGTGAGTATTTCCTCCTCAACCCCTCTATTCTTTCAGGTGGAAAAATAAGGCTATATCCCTGGAGTTCAGCCAGTTGTTCTGGGTTCTCCTTCCAAAGGTGATGTCCATTCTCACGTTCATAAATTGGTTGTCACTCCAGAAGTGACAACACTGCTTCCCCACTAGAATTTGCCATTGAAACCTCCAAGGTGGGCCAGGTGCAGTGGCTCATGCCTGTAACCCCAGCACTCTGGGAGGCCAAGGTGAGTAAATTGCATGAGCTTAGGAATTTGAGACCAGCCTGAGCAAGAGGGAGATCCTGTCTCTACTAAAAATAGAAAAACTAGCTGGACATGGTGATGAGCACCTATAATCCCAGCTACTCAGGAGGCTGAGGGAAGAGGATCACTTGAGCACAAGCATTTGGGGTTGCTATGAGCTATGATGTCACAGTGCTCTACCCAGGGTGAACACCTTGACACTCTGTCTCAAAAAAAAAAAAAAAAAAAAAAGAGAAAAGAAACCTCCAAGGTGCCTTATTCCTGCAAGCAGGTAACCCAGTCTGCGGGCTGGCTGCAGGTCCGAGTGGTCTTCAGCAAGAACTCAGCCTGGAGAGCTGGCAGGAAGTCCTCCAGACAGTCTGCTGAGAGTTCCGTATGGAAGGTGAATGGACCAGACAAATGATGAAACATGGGCCTGTCACTGTGACGGTATGATTACGGAAAATTTACAATCGGTATGTCAAGTGGCAACTTAATTTAAAAATAAAAAATCGCTGCAGGCTGCCCTCCCACAGATGATGTGTAATTTGCTGGGCGGCCGAACGTTCCTACACACAGTAAGGAAAGAAAATGTGCAAAGGGCAGGATAGGGTGCCCACGAAGAAAAGGCTCCCAAGCACATCCAGTTACTTTCAGACTGATTGTGCAAATGTCACCAAATGCTTAATCATGTTGGAGCAAACTAGAGGCCTTATTAAATTAGGAATTCCATGTGACATTATTCCAAGGAGGCCCTCTGCTTCTCATTACGCTGTTGCACATCTCTGAGCAGGCAGGGAAAAACAAGAAAAGGCAAACTGGAGAAAGTGCCCCGGGTAGAGGACGGCGTGTGATTCCCCGCAGAATCCCTTCCCTGCCTGGTCACAGCCTTCGCCAGCCTCAGCCCTGTGCAAAATCTTGGAACAGACCATTCGGAGAATATATGGGCTCCATTTGTCACTGAATGTAAAATGAAATGGCACCACTTAAATTAAAAAGAAAAGAAAAAAACCTCCTAGTTTCCCGGAAAGCATCTTTATTGTGTAATCCCACGGGTTTAAAAAAACACGTGCATTTAGATCATTTGCTGGGATAGAAATGCCAATCCAAATACTTGTGCAAATAATCTGATTTTCATTGAATAGAATTCAGAGTTTAGGATTTTTTTTTTTTTTTTTGTAAGAAGAAGAGAGAAATTTAGCTGTGCAAGCAGCTAAGGATATGTTAAGTAAAACCATCCTTTTTCTTCTGGCTGAACTTCTCGTTTTCTTAAATAGATCGTGGAGCTATAATTTTAAGTCTTGAGCATAATTTGGTTGAATTCTGAATATGGATTCTGAAAATGATGCCAGAAAGAAAAAATCACTCCATTTCTTGTGATCTTCAACTTAACTTCCATGTTCCAAAAGAACTCAGATTTCTTGAATTTCCCACACTGCCAACTACTCCACCATCTAAAGATCAAATTGTGTTTACTTTCCATATGTTCTTGTGCAAGTAAGCCTTTTCTATACGGACACTCTCTACACATTTATAGAATTGATGGGGTCTTTGCATTTATTATCATTTTAGCTGCACTTTTAAAAGAGGACGTCCTACTGAAAATAACTAGACCCTTTTCTCCACTCTTTCCTCAAGTGAAGGATATTTCTTGGCTATTTTTAAATTATCTCGCTGGTCCTTGAAAAACTTACATGGGGGGGGAATCACCTGTACCCAATTGAAATTCAAAATTCTTAACTTCCTGAGTAGTGGGAGAAAAATCAGATACCAATGTACGATCCTGTAGGCTGTAAAAAAATCAATCTTCAAGCAAAAATTCATAGAAAGTTGTGAACTGAGGGTAAGTCTACCTTCTAGAAAACATTTGCATTATAATAGAATCAGTCTTTCTGAATAGATGGTGTTGTGTATTAAGGGGAGAGAATAATGACATTGGCTTCATTCTAAATAGAAATCTTTTTTGGGGTGGGGACAGGGTCTCAAGCTATCGCCCTATATAGAGCTGTGATGTCACAGCTCACAGCAACCTCAAACTCTTGGGCTTAAGTGATTCTCTTGCCTCAGCCTCCCAAGTAGCTGGGACTACAGGCGCCCACCACAATGCCCTGCTATTTTTTTGTTGGTGTTGTTGCAGTTGTCATTGTTGTTTTAGCAGGCCCGGGCTGGGTTCGAACCTGCCAGTCTCGGTGTATGTGGCCGGCACCCTGCCCACTGAGCTACGGGCACCGCCCTAAATAGACATCTTAAATGAAGACATATGTAGAACTCTTTGGATCTGGGAGGACTTAACCATGCTACCCTCTTTGGAAGGGATTCAGCAGGTGGGAAGAAAGATGGAAAATCCAGAAGTGATCCTGCAGTGACTACTCATTATATTTCGCTGTCTTGAAAGTTATCCGAACTTTGATGGTGCTGGGATGTCTTACACCCTTCACTCTGTATGCTCTCACTAAGGACACAATTTTCTTACCTTCTGACATAAGGAAAGTGTCAGAGGAGGAGGAGCACATGAGGCTAGGTGTGCTCAGCCAGCTCTGAGAGAGACAGACTCCCTGATTTACTGCTTATAGTCAAAACTGTTCCAAAGGCAGGCAGCGGGCCACCAAGGAAACATTGTGCTTTATGCCAGCATCTGAAGGAGAGGGCTGGAGGAAGCCTTCAATGAAAGCTCTTTACCTTGGGCTTCTACATTGTCACCTGATTCCTGGCACTGCCATTGTGTTGCCCTTTATTAAGGACTGGGATGGCTCCTGGTACCGTGGTGCCATTAATCAATGCCCATTACATAAAGGGGACAGCCTATGCCATCTTCCTCCTCTCACTTCGCTAAGTTTTAACGGATGCAAACAGGATCACTCCCTACAGTGAAATCTCAAGTGTCTGGACCAGTCTGGCTGCAAATAACCCCAGTGACGAGGTTTTCACTGGCTCGCTGGAGATCAGCGGTCACACTCTGCCAGGGCACACCAACAGATACTTCCCAATACAGAGCCTCATTTTCTCTGCTCTTCTGTCTCTTCATATCACTTCTATTTAATGCTCAATGCACAGAAGCAGAAACAAGCCAAAACTGGGTTGAATGTATTCCCCTTCACTGTGGTTTTCAGATCTCTGCAGCCAAGAATTTCTTCTTCCAACCATACACAAAAACAGACACTTAAAAGGAGAAATGAAAAGCCAATTTCCTTGACCAGCAAATGTTCATCACACCTTGTAGTCGATCAATCAAATAATGGTACTGATTGGTAACAGGAAATTGCGTGAGATAAAGGGAAACTTGATACTAAAAATACTATCATGGCAAGTGTCACTAGGCATTGCAGTGTTACAATGAAAATGGGTTTTCATGAAGGGAAAGAAACTAAAAGAAACTCTTGTGCAAATGAACTTTTCAGGGAAAATAATCTCAATAACCAAAGTAGGGAGTGATAAAATTGGTGAGATTGAATTTTTATACACAGAAATAAACATACAAGTACTTTTGGTTGACAGTAAAAAGTATGTTTAGAGGGAATTCCTGCTTTGATGTCTGTATTTTCTTTTTTTTTTTTTTTTTTTATTGTTGCGGATTCATTGAGGGTACAATAAGCCAGGTTACACTGATTGCAATTGTTAGGTAAAGTCCCTCTTGCAATCATGTCTTGCCCCCATAAAGTGTGACACACACCAAGGCCCCACCCCCCTGCCTCCTTCCCTCTTTCTGTTTCCCCCCCCAACCATAATTGTCATTAATTGTCCTCATATCAAAATTGAGTACATAGGATTCATGCTTCTCCATTCTTGTGATGCTTTACCAAGAATAATGTCTTCCACATCCATCCAGGTTAATACGAAGGATGTAAAGTATCCATTTTTTTTAATGGCTGAATAGTATTCCATGGTATACATAGACCACAGCTTGTTAATCCATTCCTGGGTTGGTGGATATTTAGGCTGTTTCCACATTTTGGCGATCGTAAATTGAGCTGCAATAAACAGTCTAGTACAAGTGTCCTTATGATAAAAGGATTTCTTTCCTTCTGGGTAGATGCCCAGTAATGGGATTGCAGGATCAAATGGGAGGTCTAGCTTGAGTGCTTTGAGGTTTCTCCATACTTCCTTCCAAAAGGTTGTACTAGTTTGCAGTCCCACCAGCAGTGTAAAAGTGTTCCCTTCTCTCCACATCCACGCCAGCATCTGCAGTTTTGAGATTTTGTCATGTGGGCCATTCTCACTGGGGTTAGATGATATCTCAGGGATGTTTTGATTTGCATTTCTCTAATATATAGAGATGATGAACATTTTTTCATGTGTTTGTTAGCCATTCATCTGTCGTCTTTAGAGAAAGTTCTATTCATGTCTCTTGCCCATTGATATATGGGATTGTTGGCTTTTTTCATGTGGATTAATTTGAGTTCTCTATAGATCCTAGTTATCAAGCTTTTGTCTGATTGAAAATATGCAAATATCCTTTCCCATTGTGTAGGTTGTCTCTTTGCTTTGGTTATTGTCTCCTTAGCTGTACAGAAGCTTTTCAGTTTAATGAAGTCCCATTTGTTTATTTTTGTTGTTGTTGCAATTGCCATGGCAGTCTTCTTCATGAAGTCTTTCCCCAGGCCAATATCTTCCAGTGTTTTTCCTATGCTTTCTTGGAGGATTTTTTTTGTTTCATGCCTTAAATTTAAGTCCTTTATCCATCTTGACTCAATTTTTGTGAGTGGGGAAAGGTGTGGGTCCAGTTTCAGTCTTTTACATGTAGACATCCAGTTCTCCCAACACCATTTATTGAATAGAGAGTCTTTCCCCCAAGGTATGTTCTTGTTTGGTTTATCAAAGATTAGGTGGTTGTAAAATGTTAGTTTCATTTCTTGGTTTTCCATTCGATTCCAAGTGTCTATGTCTCTGTTTTTGTGCCAGTACCATGCTGTCTTGAGCACTATGGCTTTGTAGTACAGACTAAAATCTGGTATGCTGATGCCTCCAGCTTTATTTTTGTTACAGAGAACTGCCTTAGCTATACGGGGTTTTTTCCGGTTCCATACAAAACGCAGAATCATTTTTTCCAAATCTCGAAAGTACGATGTTGGTATTTTGATAGGAATGGCATTGAATAGGTAGATTGCTTTGGGAAGTATAAACATTTTAACAATGTTGATTCTTCCCATCCATGAGCTTGGTATGTTCTTCCATTTGTTAATATCTTCTGCTATTTCCTTTCTGAGGATTTCATAGTTTTCTTTATAGAGGTCCTTCACCTCCTTCGTTAGGTATACTCCTAGGTATTTCATTTTCTTTGAAACTATGGTGAAGGGAGTTGTGTCCTTAATTAGCTTCTCATCTTGACTGTTATTGGTGTACACAAAGGCTACTGACTTGTGGACATTGATTTTATATCCTGAAACATTACTGTATTTTTTGATGACTTCTAGGAGTCTTGTGGTTGAGTCTTTGGGGTTCTCTAAGTATAAGATCATGTCGTCAGCAAAGAGGGAGAGTTTGACCTCCTCTGCTCCCATTTGGATTCCCTTTATTTCCTTGTCTTGCCTAATTGTATTGGCTAGAACTTCCAGCACTACGTTGAATAATAAAGGTGACAGAGGACAACCTTGTCTGGTTCCAGTTCTAAGAGGAAAAGCTTTCAGTTTTACTCCATTCAGTAAAATATTGGCTGTGGGTTTGTCATGGATAGCTTCAATCAGTTTTAGAAATGTGCCACCTATGCCTATACTCTTCAGTGTTCTAATTAGAAAATGATGCTGGATTTTATCAAATGCTTTTTCTGCATCTATTGAGAGGATCATGTGATCTTTATTTTTGCCTCTGTTAATATGGTGGATAACGTTTATGGACTTGCGTATGTTAAACCAGCCTTGCATCCCTGGGATGAAGCCTACTTGATCATGATGAATGACTTTTTTGATGATAAGCTGTAATCTATTGGCTAGGATTTTGTTGAGAATTTTTGCATCTATATTCATGAATGAGATTGGTCTGAAATTCTCCTTTTTGTTTGGGTCTTTTCCTGGTTTTGGTATCAGGGTGATGTTTGCTTCATAGAATGTGTTGGGGAAGATTCCTTCTTCCTCAATTTTTTGGAATAATTTCTGCAGTACAGGAATAAGCTCTTCCTTGAAGGTTTGATAGAATTCTGGAGTGAAGCCATCTGGACCAGGGCATTTTTTGGTTGGAAGATTTTTTATTGTTTCTTTGATCTCAGTGCTTGAAATTGGTCTGTTCAGGAGCTCTATTTCTTCCTGGCTGAGTCTAGGGAGAGGGTGTGATTCCAAATATTGATCCATTTCCTTCACATTGTCAAATTTCTGGGCATAGAGTTTGTGGTAGTATTCAGAGATGATCTCTTGTATCTCTGTGGGATCAGTTGTTATTTCTCCTTTATCATTTCTGATTGAGGTTACTAGAGATTTTACTTTTTTATTCCTCGTTAGTCTGGCCAATGGTTTATCTATTTTATTTATTTTTTCAAAAAACCAACTCCTTGTTTCATTAATTTTCTGAATGATTCTTTTGTTTTCAATTTCATTGATCTCTGATTTGATTTTGGAGATTTCTTTTCTTCTACTGAGTTTAGGTTTAGATTGTTCTTCTTTTTCCAATTCCATAAGATCTCTTGTGAGATTGTCGATGTGCTCTCTTTCTGTTTTTCGAATGTAGGCATCTAAAGCGATGAATTTTCCTCTCAAAACTGCTTTTGCAGTATCCCACAGGTTTTGGTAGCTTGTGTCTTCATTGTTGTTATGCTCAAGGAAGTTAATGATTTCCTGTTTTATTTCTTCTTGCACCCATCTGTTATTCAACAGAAGATTGTTTAATTTCGATGTCTTTGGGTGGGGTCGAGCATTTTTGTTACAGTTGAGTTCCACCTTTAGTGCCTTATGGTCTGAGAAGATACAAGGTAAAATGTCAATACTTTTGATTCTGTTGATATTTGTTTTGTGTCCCAGGATATGATCAATTTTGGAGAATGTTCCATGGGGTGATGAGAAGAATGTATATTCTTTATCTTTGGGGTGGAGTGTTCTATATGCGTCTATCAAGCACAGTTGTTCTAGGGTCTCATTTAAATATCTTATATCCTTGTTTAGTTTCTGTTTAGAGGATCGGTCCAGCTCTATAAGAGGAGTGTTAAGGTCCCCTGTTATTATGGTATTATCAGATATCATATTGCTCAGACTGAGTAAGGTCTGTTTCAAGAATCTGGGAGCATTTAAATTGGGTGCATAGATATTTAGAATTGAGATGTCTTCTTGTTGTATTTTTCCCTTGACCAATATAAAGTGACCATCTTTGTCTTTTTTGACTTTAGTTGCTTTAAATCCACATGTATCTGAAAATAAGATTGCAACTCCTCTTTACTTCTGAATTCCATTTGCCTGAAAAATTGTCTTCCAACCCTTGACTTGGAGCTTTAATTTGTGTTTTGAAGCCAGGTGTGTTTCTTGCAGACAGCAAATGGATGGCTTGTGTTTTTTAATCCAGTCAACCAATCTATGTCTCTTCAGTGGGGAATTCAAGCCATTAACATTTATTGAGATAATTGATAAGTGTGGTAGTATTCTATTCATCTTATTTTGTGAGAGTCCATTGCTTAGTTTTATCTTTTGCATCAGTGTGGAGGTTAGGTTCTGTCCTTTAATTTCTGAGTTCTTACTTTGCTGCTGATCCATTGTGGTGGTCAGTGTGCAGAACAGGTTGAAGTATTTCCTGTAGAGCTGGTCTCGTTGTGGCGAATTTCCTCAATGTTTGTATATCCATAAATGATTTGATTTCTCCATCAATTTTGAAGCTTAGCTTAGCAGGGTACAGAATTCTGGGCTGGAAATTGTTCTGTTTAAGTAGATTAAAGGTAGATGACCATTGTCTTTTTGCTTGGAAAGTTTCATTAGAGAAGTCTGCGGTCACTCTGATGGATTTGCCCCTGTAGGTCAACTGGCGCTTACTCCTGGCAGCTTGCAGAATCTTTTCTTTTGTCTTGACTTTGGACACGTTCATCACAATGTGTCTTGGAGAAGCTCGGTTAGAGTTGAGGCGACCTGGGGTCCGATAGCCCTCTGAAAGCAGTGTGTCAGAATCTTTGGTGAAATTTGGGAAATTTTCTTTTATAATATTCTCTAGTATGGCTTCCATTCCTCTGGGGCATTCTTCTTCCCCTTCTGGAATTCCTATAACTCGTATGTTGGAACGCTTCATAAAGTCCCATAATTCTGACAGTGAATGTTCTGCTTTCTCTCTCTTCTTTTCTGCCTCTTTTACTATCTGAATTATCTCAAGAACTTTGTCTTCTACCTCTGAAATTCTTTCTTCTGCATGGTCTAACCTGTTGCTGATACTTTCCATTGCATCTTTAAGTTCCCTGATTGACTGTTTCATTTCCTTCAGCTCTGCTATATCCTTTTTATATTCTTCATATCGTTCATCTCTTATTTGATTCTGTTTTTGAATTTCCTTTTGGTTATTTTCCACTTTATTAGCAATTTCCTTCATTGTTTCCATCATTTCTTTCATTGTTTTCAACGTGTGTATTCTAAATTCCCTTTCTGTCACTCCTAACATTTCTGTATAGGTGGAATCCTCTGCAGTAGCTACCTCATGGTCCCTTGGCGGGTTTGTTCTGGACTGGTTCTTCATGTTGCCTGGAGTTTTCTGCTGATTCTTCCTCATGAGTGATTTTGTTTATCTGTTTCCTTGCCCTAATTTTCCTTTTACTTCCTCTTGCTCTTTAAGTTCTCGTGCCTGTGGACTAAGGGTTACAGGACCAGAAGGGTGATAAGGTTGAAGAGCGAAAAAGGGATGTAAGAAAGGAGGAACGAGTGATAGGAAAAAAAGAAGAAAAATAGAGAAAGGGGGGGGGTAAAAGGAATATTGACAAAAAGAAGAGAGGCACAGAAAGAGGGAGACAGAGCAATATAGGTGTACGTAGGGTACTTTGATACAACCTTAAAAAAAACCCACCTTCTGGCGGTGCCCAGTTGGGTGGTTCCCTTGAGGTCAGCAGCTCTTTGCTAACCTGATCAGACACAGTACCCCACCTCCACCAAGTAGAGAGGAAAGACAAAAATGCTATAAATCAAACCAAAACAAGCAAACAGAAAACTTTACGGGATAAAATTGGCTGGAAAAAGCAAATAATAGCTGTAGAAACACTAACAAAAATGAAGTTCTAATTATTGAAATAGGCAGCAATGGGAAATTATAATTAAACTAGAAAAATTGAGAAAGAAAAAGGATCTGTATGGAAAAGGTTGAACTTAAAAAACAAAACAACAATCAACAACATCAAAATAAACAAAAAAAACAACCAAACCAAAAAAAAAAAAAAAACACAACCAAAAACAAAGCAGTGTATATATGTTATTGAATATTGTCTGGGCAACACGTGGTCTTCTGGGGTATGAGATGTTAATTACAGTTCTGATACGACTGGAGGCTGTTAGTTTCTCAAACCCCAGCAGGTAGACATGCTAAATCTCTCTTCGGCCCACTTAAAAGGCACTTTGAACTTGTTCACTTGCTGAGCAGAAGCTTTCCCAGGGAAGTGCTTGTCGCTGGAATCACTGGTGAAGTGGCTATCCACTTACCCTGTGTGCCAAAACTGGTCTCCCTCTGCCCCCGAGGGTTAGGGCTGCAAGGCGGCTCAGACCCCGCCCTTAGGCTACTTGGTCGCTGGGTTACCAGCTCCCACCTAATTCTAGCTCTACGACCCTGAGGGCAGAGCTTGCCGGGGCAGATCGCTCACAATGGCTGCCTGTGACCCAGAGCCAAACACTATTAGCTCCGTCTGGCTCAGCGGCTCAGACTGGGGCCCTAGACAACGGCCAAAGTTCTCCGCACTCCCGCTCGGGCTCTCCCCAGGGCAGTTCAGCTGAGTGCCAAGTCCAAAGACACCAAAACAGTTCACAGGTATGGCCTTTCTGGTTTGCAGTCTCGCTGCTACTGAACTTACAGTTGCGGGCGGGTTTAGACGGATTGAACACACGTGACCACTTGCCAGTTTTCCACTGTGTTAGTCCTCCTCTTGGGGTCCAGAAGTCTCTCACTGACTCCCTGTATCCTCTCAGGGGTGATGATAGGCAGATCCCACCAGCCAGAGATGCCTGGAGTCCTATCTCCCCAGACTCACGGTGCCCAGATCCTTGGAAGCTGTTACTCGGCTGCCATCTTGCTCCACCTCTGGAATCCTTATTATGAAAGTAATGTAGGACCTTCACATGAAAGCTATATCCCAGTTATGATGATGTCTGTATTTTCTAATCTCTTTGACCTAGTAGTGAATCTGAGTCCTGACTGGGGCCGGGTAAGCACCACCATCTTGGGGATCTCTCTTTCTTGAAGGAAGTAACTGGAATCTTACTGGTTGTGCTGCGAAGCAGACGTGCAGCCTGAGTTAATGAAGAAATGCTCCAGCTACCTTCTCTATCATGGTGGTCCCCAACCTCCAGGCTGTAGGGTGGTCTTGCTCCTTGGCCTGTTAGGAACCGGGTACACATCAGCAGGTTGGTGGCATGTGAAGCTTCCTCTGTGTTTATAGCCATTCCCCACCGTTCATATCACCGCCCAAGCTCCACCTCCCATCACATCAGCAACAGCATTAGATTCTATGGGACTATGAACCCTACTCTAGACTGCAAGTGGGAGGGATCTGGGTTGCCCACTCCTTGTGAGAATTTAATGCCTGATGATCTGAGGTGACACAGAGATAGGGGTACTAGGGCTGGTTGGAGCAGCGACAAACACAGATTATCATTAGCAGAGCCATCTGACTGTGCAGAGACCATAATAAACCCATTGCTTTCAGACTCAGATCAAAACCATCCTCCACCCCCAATCCATAGAAAAATCATTCTCCACGAAACTGAGCCCTGGTGCCAAAAAGGTTGAGGATGGCTGCTCTATTATGGCATTCTTTCAACAGATGTCTGCTGAGCAGCCACACTATGCCAGACGCTCCTCTAAACACCGGACATGAAGCAGAGAATAAAACACGTCGGCACCCACTCTCATGGAAGTTCCATTTTGAAAGGACCCAGGGCAGGTAGAAAATAAGAAACAAATGCGAACCCATTGATTCTACATCAGATGACGGGCAGTGTCATAAAGAAAAGTAACCAGTCTGGGAGGATAGAATGTGCTGGCAGGAGAAAGGGTGTACTTTGGACCCTGCCTCCAAGTTGGGGAAGAGCTCCAGGCAGGGGCAACAGTTAAGTGTGGCAGCCTGGAGGCCGGAGCCTGGCTGGTCTCCTGACTGGGGTAAAGGGAGGGAGAGAGAGAAGGAAAGTGGGAGGAGAACAGATGGGGTAGGGAGGAGGGTGGGTTTTTCAGCTGGCGGATGCACTTTAAATTTTACTCTTAACTAGATGGGAAGGTATCAGAGGCTTTGAGCTGAGGCATGATGTAATCTTGTTTGTAACTGTAAAGGATTACTCTGACCGCATGGTGGACAATGTAGTAAAGGAAGCCATGTCCTATAGCCCAAATCGTTTTTAGCCATCCCCTCATTGGGCAACATAGTGTATTCATGAGACTTGCAAATAATAGAAAACAAGGAAAACAACAGCTCCAGGATCTAAAAAGGCTTCTTCTAACTCTTGAAGCCCAGCGAAATAGCAGTCTCCACTTCCCCTCCCCCACAGGATGGTTAGTTCCTCCCACGTGACTTGTGAATGTTTGGCAGGGTCCAGTCCTAGTGTCACAGTGCTCTGTGACTTGCAAGCTTCCTTGTCTGTCTCCCCTTTGACACTTCACCTGTCCATGCCCCAGCGCTGGCAGCCTGCAGGGATTCAACCACACTCCTTAGAATCAGGCAATTCTTTAGCAATCTTTTAGCACTGATGAGCACTGATAAGATAAAACGTTAAAGATCAACTGTTTATGTATAATTGTAAATAAAGCCTACTTTTACAATAGTCAAGGTTAAAAAAAATATGATTTTTTTCAGACCTTGAAATAAAAATCAAGGCATAAATGTAATATAGCTGCTTTTTTATTTTTATTTCATTTTTTATTTTTTTTTATTTATTGTTGGGGATTCATTGAGGGTACAATAAGCCAGGAATAGCTGCTTTTTTAAAAAAAGTTCATAAAGTCTTCTAGTCAACACTGATTTGGGTGATCTGCTGATCAGACCAAAAGCATCATGAAATATATGATGCTGTGCTAACACACCTGGTTTGTGTGTATATGTGTGTGTGTGGAGACCTCGTCTCCTGTTTTATCAGAATAAGGGCCCAGCCAGCAGGCCCTAGATCTGAAACTGTGATACCAGGAATTTGGAAGCAGAAGATGCCACACTTAGAATTTGTAGGAGGTTCGGTGTTTCGTGGTCCTTGACTTTGTAACTTGGTCTTGGGCTTTGTTAATATCTGAAGAAGAAAGCCATTTATCTATGCACATGCTGCGGATTCTTCTTAAAATGAAAGAGAAGATTTTAAATATCAGCTTCAGGGAAACATGCAGGGATGCTTCTAAAACTCAAACAAAGAGACGGAGATTTTAGATAAAATTGCTCTGGAAAGCTTTGCTTGGCATAGACCCTTGACTCTGGGGTTTCCCACCATGCCATTGACCGTGTGTCCAAGGTGTACATGCCTCCTTATTTCCTTGAAGAAAATACATGATTACCCTAGGTTATCATTAATGACTGAGTGCATTTTTTTATCCCATTTTCTCCCTCCTTGCGAGTGTAATTTCACTGAAGAACAAACTACTCACAGTTGGTTATAATACAGAATGGCAAATCAGTCCTGCTGTTTGAATACAGTCTATTTATTGCTGACAATTACCGTAGTCTGAAGAAGTCGTAAATAGACAGACAAGGCAGAAATAGTCAACATTTCTGTCACATGCCTCATTGTAATGATTCAGTTCTGCTAACTATGTCCTAGAGAGAGAGAGAAAATTACAAAGCGCTGAAGTTGTGAGTGTCTACATAATTTTTAACTGGCATCGTGTGATGCTAATTTTATCTTAAGTTTTGGCTTCTCCTAGTCAGAAGCAGTGTGATCTTGTCATTAGAATAATAAAACAGGAATTTTGCCTTCTACTTCGAGTCAAGGCTTGAGAAGGATGAGAGGTTCTTATTTTTACAGCAGAGTACACTGAACCATATATAGAGAAAACAATCATCTCAATTCCTACAAAATAAACCACCGTTTACTACTTGCACACACTTCTATACTTTTATGTAACCTCAGATAAGTCATGTAACTCATCTGGGCTTCACTTTCTCCTACCAAATTAAAGAGTTCAGTCATACATATTTTCTGGTTCTATAAAATTTGTTAATCCTCATTATAACATACATATTGACATTGATCTTCAAGACCATTGCCCATCATTGTTTTCATAGTACCTTGGTTTTTGTCACTGCATGTCACTAGCGTCAGGGATAGACAGATGAATTGTCACTGTCTTAACAAAATACCATAGGCCGGCTGGTTTAATCAACAGACATTTATTTTCAAGATTAAGATGCCAGCAGATTCTGTTCCTGGTGAGGGCTCTCATTCTGGCTTGCAGACAGCAGCCCTCTTGCTGTGCCCTCACATGGTAAACAGAGGAATCCATGGTCTCTCTTCTTCCTCTTCTGAGGGCGCTAATCCCATAACACCAGCTTCATCCTCAGAACTTACCTAACCTGATCACCTCCCAAAGTCTCTACTTCCAACCCATTACATTGGGGGTTAGGGCTTCAACATATGAATTCAGGATGCGGGGGTTGGGGGGGGACACAGGGACGCAATTCACAGTCACCATATAAAGTTTCTAAATTCTTAACATATAGAGAGGCAGAGGTTGTTACAAGAAATATTATAAAATAATATAAGGGCACTGGAGCCATGCTGTGTGGATTTGAATTTCAGTTCTGCCATTTACTAACTCAATGACTCTATTTCTTATCTGCCACTATGATCTGAATGTCTGTGTTCCTAAAATTTATATGTTAAAACTAGCCCCCGAGATGATAGTATTAGGAGGTGGGGCCATTAGGTCATGAGGGTGGGTGGTGCCCTCATAAAAGGTATTAGTGCCCTTATAAAAGAGATCCCAGAGAGGGATCTCCTTCTCTACTATGTGAGGTCACAGCAAGAATGCAGCTGTGTACAAGCAGGAAGAGAGGTCTTACCAGACCCCGCCTGTGCTTAGACTTCCAGTGTCCAGAACTATGGGAAATAAATTCCTGTTATTTATAAGCCACCCATTCTATGATGTTTTGTTACAGCAGCCTGAACAGACTAAGACATCTATAAAATGTACAGGATACAGTGAATTAAGATAGAAAATGCGCTGGGTGCATCTTCTGCTATTGAGCACCTGTGCGTATATGCTCACTGGGGGTTAAAAAGATAAAATTAAAAGCAAAGCATTAAATATAAAAATTGGCTCCCAAGTCTGAACAGACATGGGTATGAAAAAAATTTGAAATAACAATGAATGATCTTACAGACCAAGGACAAGACACTTTGTCTAAAAACGAATGCTCCCAGGGGAGAACCCAGTACTCAATTCTGACATCCTAGTAACAATAGGAAAATATCCTTGAGACATAAATGGTTTTATACTACACACCTATGATACTAAAATTCAGGTTCTATGAATTTGGGATGCAAAAATGTAGAGGGCCAAATTTGGATAAAGCCAAAGGATATAGTGTATGGTAGGTTCTTACCTCCTAGAAAGGATTCCTGTAATCAGCTTGGAAGTCTGAATTCTGGGGGAAAGAGTTTAATGCACTTTCTAAATCTGCAGTCTCTGGTCCCCAGGCCCCGGACAGTGCTAGTCTGCTGCCTGTTAGACCTGGGCCGAGCAGCAGGTGAGTGAGACAAACTTCATCTGTATTTAGAGCCGTTCTCCATCTCTTTTCCCCGCCCCTCCATCTCTGGGAAAATCGTCTTCCATGAAGCCAGTCCCTGATGCCAAAAAGGTTGAGGACCACTGGTCAGTGGTAGGTGAAGACAGAACAGAAGGGACCATGGAAGGCACTCAGATAAAGCCACCTCATCTTAGCTTTTGAGGACAAGATTGTCCTAATGAGGCCAAAACGTCTGGGTGGCGAAGATAGCAGTGAGTCGTTAGTACCAAACTTTTGCTTCCACCAAAAAATGCCTACACATTAGAGCAGTGTTTTTCAACCCTTTTTTATCTCATGGCGCACTTGAACTTATAGTTAAATTTCCACAGCACAGTTAGATTATGTTGATTAAAAGAAAAAAAACAGTCAAATGAAAGAATATACTTACTGTGCTTTGAACTTCTTTTGAAAATAATTTAATTGATGATCTTTAAAAATTTCAAGGCACACTGGTTGAAAAGCTACTGGATGAGAGGAATGTTAATGTGGCTGACCTCTTTTCTACCACCTAATTGGTCTTATAAAAGATTTGGTGTGGTTCTGTGACTGCCTTACATGTGAGGGCTTTCCTCAATTGCTGGAAACCCTATACAAAAGTAAAAATCCTGCTCTCCTTTGGAGAGAGGGGAGGGATTTGGGACCCTGGGGGGATAGTTTCTGAAGCTCTCATTGGCTTCTTGGTGGTCTCTATTGTGTTATGTAAACTGGGCCAGACACACAGTTAGAGGCACAGTTTCAATACAAATTTTTTAGAATTTACGTATTCTTCCACTTAATTGCTTCTTCGTAATTTATGGACCGTTTTTTTATGTGTGTATACATATATGTATGTGTATGCTGTATATACCCATATCTACACACAGTATATGCAATTTATATATAATAATTGTATATACAATTTTTATTTATTTTTATTATTAAATCATAGCTGTGTACATTAACATGATCATGGGGCACCATACACTGGTTTTATAGACCGTTTAACACATTTTTCATCACACTGGTTAACATAGCCTTCCTGGCATTTTCTTAGTTATTGTGTTAAGATATTTATATTCTACATTTACTAAGTTTCACATGTACCCTTATAAGATGCACCATGGGTGTAATCCGACCAATCCCCCTCCCTCCGCCATCCTCCCCCCATCCTCCACCCTCCCTCCCTTCCCTCTCCCCCTTCCCCAGATTCTTAGGTTATAACTGAGTTATAGCTTTCATATGAAAGCCATGAATTAGTTTCATAGTGGGGCTGAGTACATTGGATACTTTTTCTTCCATTCTTGAGATACTTTACTAAGAAGAACATGTTTACATGGATGGAGCTGTAATAATTGTATATAATTGTGAAGCATTTTCTATACTCTAAGTCCAGTGATACTATGTTATTTTTTTAGATATCACTACCACAAACATGTTTCTAAAGGATTCTAAGATATTCCTAAGTATTTCTTCTCTCTTGGACTCTTCCCTTCACACTGTTACTACCAGAAATAAAGCATGGCACGTAATTGGAAAATATGGGCATCTAGTTGCTTATTAACTCATTAGTGCAATGATGAATGAACAGCTTCCCAAGTAAAATGATACCCAACTGCAGTATAAAACAAGTCGCAGACAACTGGCTCCTTTAAAACTCACTGTGCTACAGCAGGGATTTTCTTTTTAACTCTTTCTGTTAAGGGACTTATTTTTTCTGCACATCATCTGTGCTAATTAATGCCATCTCTGCATCCTGCGTATCTCAAGCAATTGCAATGAACTCAGAAGCAAAGATGGAGGAAACCAGACAGAACAGTGCCTTCCCCTCACCCTAGAACAGGATGCCACCTTGGAAATTAAGCCTTTTCATTCTAAAAGCCAGCCATGAAAAGCAAAGGTATCTATAAATAAGCTAATAGAATGAAAAGCAAAAACCAGCCGTGAAAAGCAAAGCTATCTATATATAGGCTACATAGCATGCTTTGGGATTGAATGGGGAATTCAGGGGACATCTCATTTAAATATACACTCAAAATCTTTTTTTTTTTTTTCTAGATCATTTTGCTTTCTTTTACAATATTCTGAACTGACACTCAGACACAGAGCAGAGCCCAGAGCTTTGCACATAATAGATACTCAATAAGAAATAGTTAAGTCAACCAATAAATAGATAAATGAATGACTCTCAAATCTTGCCTTCAAAGCTTAGATTCCTAAAACTCCAGTTTTTGGGACTGGCGTATGCACAATATCGGAGCTAGGAGATAGGTTGGGATCATTCATCCAATGAGGACTCGTTTAGCCACAAGAAATCAAAACAGACAAAAACCTTGTCTTCACAGAATTCTCAGTCTAATACAGGGCAACAGACACATAAATAAAACATGGAGTATAGGAAGTGGTGAAACAGAGAAAAATAAGCCACGGAGAGAGAGGAGAAGGTGCTGGGGACAATTTTAAGTGCAATATCTCCTTGTCAATAGCAGGTCATCTGAATTCTCCCCATTGGAAAAAAGTCTATTGACTAAGGTGATAGTAATCTCTTTCTAGAGAGTGCTTTGCAATTTATAGTGTTTATACACATTGTCTTCTCTGAACTTGTCTGTAGCAAGTTCAAAGGTGCTGGTAGTCCCCATTCTATCATAGTTAAAAGTGCAGGTCAGACCAACTTGGCCACGCACCCGTGCGTGCCGGTGTCTAGCTGTGGCTCAAATTTCCTGTCCCTTTTGCCTGGTGGGGTGACAACAGTATCTGTTGGTGTCCGCCTGCCAATGAGAAAGTTTGTGCTGTTTGGGTGCTGTTCAAAGTAGCTCTTTTCTGGAGTTTGATATTTGCAATTCCTGCTTTGTTTGTTTGTTTTGTTTTCTCTTTGGGAGGAATAAAGTACAGTGTATGTTTATTATTAAATAAAGTCTGTGACAAGTATTAAGGTAGAAGAGAGAAAAATTGCATAAAATTGAGTCTCCCAACAAGGTCAGCAACAGCAAGTTCAACCCATGCATGTTTATCAAAGTCAAATCACACACAGGGTTTGCACACACTTGTCTGGGCCGTCCCTTGACCTCACATGCATCACACGGACGCCCCTTCTAGGTGATGAAAGTCTTTACCAGGAAGGACAAGTCATCCTCGCTATACCGACTGACTTCAAAACTTTTTTGAGAGCCCAAGACTTTCGTGAGCCCACAGAGACAATCCCTTTCCTATTTAGAGTGATCCAAGTATAAGGCCTTAAAGCAGATTTGTCCAACACAAAGCTTTTATTTTAAATGTGCTCAACCACTGTTTAGGTCACAGCCATATAAGATTACTGCTCTTTTTTTTTTTTTTTTTTAATGAGTGAAATGTTTTTCTTCATCTCCTAAAAACAAGCAAGCAAATAAAAAAGAATCAGCACATATTTATTGAAAATATGGCACAGTTTTAGTTAGTGAGATATCAACCTAAAACAAGCACACTCAGCATGGTACAGTGCAGGGAAAAACGAATACTTCAGAGGCAGAAGTTTGAATTTCTAGCTCTGCTCTTCATTAAGTGGCCACGGGCAAGGCACTGAGCTTTTGAGCCTCAGCTGCTTCTTCTGTAAGATGGGCAGAGTTTTTGATGTGAAGTGTCACCATGGGGACTCCATGAAATACAGACTAAATGTCTGGCACATATTCAGAAGTCAAATGGTGTTATTGTGGGGCTAGTGAGGGGCAATTACACGGCTGTTGGACCTCCTTCCAAGGCAGTCAAAGCCTTGACCTGGGGCTAGGATCCCCAAAATCCATAGGAGAAAGGTATATGGTCAGGGCTGGGCCCTAAGAGCCACAGAAAGTATGAGACCCTTGAGGCTCGGAGTAAGGACTGTCTGAAAGACCCAAGGGACAAGGCAGGAATCAAAACCAAAATGAATTGTCTGCAGAAGTGATCAGCAGATTGGACTGGGTGGTTCAGAGGACAGCTGAGAAGGGCTCCTAAGACATGGTCACAGGGGAGAGAAAAGATAGAATGAAACTTTCTAAACTTTCTAAAGGACTTCATGGCCAAAGCCAAGGGTGGGGCCAGGCCAGGTCAGGCAACCAGAAGGAGTGCAGCAGGGCTTCATGGGTGAGAAGCTCAATTCCATCCTGGAGAGACCGTGCATTTCTGACTGACCTGCTGTCAGTGCCACTCCAGAGAACAGTTACTTCTTCAAGTCTGTGCCTTCAGCAGAGTTAAATTCAAACAATGTTGTATTTGTTCTCTGCATAGAAATTACTAGTGTTGGGAAACCACAGTGCCTGAGCCAGCCACCTAACTGGAACTCCGTTTGTGGTGCCTAGTCCCTGACTCTGAGAGCCACAAGGGACCTCCGAGGTCAGGAGTCTGACTGCCCCCCCGCCCCCCAGAGCAGGGATTCCTGCCACAGCAGGAACAGGAACTCGACCTCTCCCTGTGATAGGATGCCCACCACAGCCTTCCAGAAAGCCCTTGCATCAGGGAGCAGCTCTGGGCTGCACAAAGCCTTTTGTGCACTGATGTAAAATCTGCCCAGGTCTAAGCAGCCCCTCCTGGGCCTGCCACCTGGCAATGGTCCTGCTTCCATGGACTTAACACATCTCACCACTCAGAGATCAACTCTCAGGGAGCTGCCCCCACCTTCCCACCACCAGAGGTAGCCTTTATGGGCGTAAACATCACCATTCCCACCAGATGTTGAAGTTGGCCCTGGGCATTGTTGCTTCATCCTAATTGCTCTCACCTTGACATAATTAACTTTGCAGTCATACACCTTAATATGTAGCCCATGAAACAGAACCCAGGACTGCATATAGTATTCTGAATATGCAGGTCCCATGGACACCCCCTGAGAACACTGTGGTTTGTTCATGTGCTAATATGGTGTTAGTTCTGGGGCCTACCATATCATACTTTAGTCTCCTATTCCGCTTGCTGTCAATAAAATTCAGGATATGTGGGGTCTGTCTGTGGTTTTCCTTGTTTATTGGTGTTTGTTTTAAGATAAGGTCTCACTATCTTCCCTGGGCTGGAGTGCAGGGGCCTCATCATAGCTCATAGCAACCTCAAACTCCTGGACTCAAGCCATCCTCTCACCTCAGCCTTCTGAGTAGCTGGGACTACAGGTGCACACCACCATGCCCAGATGAGTTTTCAGTTGTTTTGTAGAAACGAGGTCTCACTACTGTACTGCTCAGGGTAGCCTCAAACTTTTGGTCTCAAGTGGTCCTCCCTCCTTGGCCTCTCAAAATGCTGGGATTACAGGTGTGAGCCCTCATGCCTAGCCTGGGTTTGTTGGTTTTTGTTTGTTTTGGTTTGGTTTTTTGTCTTGTTTTGGCTTTTTTTTAATACTAATTGCTTTTCTCATCCTCTACATATGTGGTAATGTGGGTTCAGTGTCCATCTTCACTGCCTGTGCTCCCTTTCCCAGCCACAGTTCACACCCTCCCAATATCCTATGTATATAGCTACTTATTTACTTATTATCAGATCCCCTACTTCGAAGGTCAAGTTCAGGAGTGCAGAGTTGAACTTTTGAGGGATCTATTTTGTTCACTTTGTCCACAACTTTTCCTAGTGCCTGACACGTAGTAGGATCTCAATAGCTGTTAAATGAATGAAAGGGGATCAAGCAGTCGAGTGGATTTGGGTAGCCCCCTATTTGGGTGTTTTCAGCACCAAAGACCCTAATGTCAGAAAACAGCAGAGACACTTCAGAGCCTGGGACAGTAGCCTACTAAAAGGATGCTTATGCGTATTGTTATTGCCGAGATGTAAGTCACATACCATCCAATCCACCTATTCCAGTATACAATTCAGTAGTATGATTTGCAGTATGATACCTTCCCAGATTAACACGACCATCCCCACAATCAGTTTTAGAGCATTTTTATCACGTCCCTCCAAGAAAAACCCTGTACCCATTAGCTATCATGCCCCCACACATTCACCCCATCCCCTTGGCCCTGGGCAAACAATGATTGACTTTCTGTAGCTATTGATTCATCTAGTCTACACTTCTCCTATAAATGGAATTACAAAGTAAGTCATCTTTTATAACTGACTTGTTTTTATTAGGCATGATGTGTTCAAGCTTCACCCATGTTGTGACATCCATTAGTATTTAAATTCCTTTCTGTGGCTGAATAATATTCTAATGTATGGATCGATCCCATTTTATGTATCTATTCATGGGCCGATGGACCTTTAGGTTGTTTCTGCTTTTGCCTAATGTGAATATTCATGTACATGTTTTTTGTGGACATGTGTTTTTAATTTCGTGGTACATATCTAGGAGTGGAGTTGCTGGTCACATGGGGGACTATGAGTTTGGCCATTTGAGGAACTGGCTGTTTTCCAGAGTGGCCACGCCATACTACTAATACATTCCCACCAGCAGCGTGCAGGGGGTCTGATTTCTCTCCACTCTCACCAAAGCTGCCTTTGCAGGATGCGTCTTTCTTTCTTAATCTCCTTGTTTATCTTATGCTCCTTAAAAATTGTGCATTCCGGGCGGCGCCTGTGGCTCAGTGAGCAGGGCGCCGGCCCCATATGCCGAGGGTGGCGGGTTCAAACCCAGCCCCGGCCAAACTGCAACAAAAAAATAGCCGGGCGTTGTGGCGGGCGCCTGTAGTCCCAGCTACTCGGGAGGCTGAGGCAGGAGAATCGCCTAAGCCCAGGAGTTGGAGGTTGCTGTGAGCTGTGTGATGCCACAGCACTCTACCGAGGGCAATAAAGTGAAACTCTGTCTCTACAAAAAAAAAAAAAAAAAAATTGTGCATTCCTTGGTTTCTTGTACCCTCGATTAATCCTCAACAATTAAAAAAGTTACATTCTTCTTCATAATATAAAGGGCTTATTGAATTTAATTTATTTACAATCAGGAAAAGTTAAAATGATGAATATTTGGATGGTGCTCATTTGCTTTTGGAAAAGTGAATTGCATTAAAGAAAAGAGAGAGGAAGCTGTCACATTCCGTGCCAGGGAGTTTCTCCCCTCTGGTTTGGTGCCTTGCGTTTTGAGGATCTAGACTCCCATAATGTGTGGGTACAAAGGGGATCAATTCTCTCCTTGCTTTGCACAATGGCTTGGCATGATCGCTACAGAGATTCTTGGGCTGCTACCAAATGTGGCATATTTCTAGACCTCTGCAGGTCGAAATGCCAAAAAACGCATCTTCTTCCACACGGTGAACTGAACTTTGGTCCACTAGTCAATCTCTTTTAAATTCTTAGAGATCTGAGACTATTTCAGGGAAGTAAGCTAATGGATGGGTTTTCTTTATTTCTAGGCCTAGCACTGTGGTTTTCATAACATGAAACAAACTCAGAGTTGCAAAATACTAGTTGTTCCCCATCATCCTTTCACATTTTTCTGTAGAGCTTTATTTTTTAGATGTAACATTACTAGATACAGGGAAAAAATTCATAACTTTGCTTTGCACTGGTTAACTGCGAAAGTTCTGCTTCGGAAAAAAAAAAAATTCTATGAGCTTTTCTTCCTAATGAACGCTATTTATTTGGGGTTTTCAAAGCTGTAGTCAAGACTTTTGTTTGTGTGAGTTTGCTTCCTGTGAAGAATACTGAAAATTCATCTCTGAGTCTGAAAATTCCTACTAACACTTTCCCCTGGTTGGAGGAGAAGGATTTTCTCAGAATACTATTTTTTAAAGTCAAATTTCTTTTTTTTTAATTTTATTTTTTTATTAAGTCTTTTGTACATAGATCATAAATACATTTATGCCCATTTCAGTGTGTTGATTATTTGTACAAATTGGAGTGCTTACATCATACTAATCAGCATAGCTTTCACCTCATTTACCCAATTATAGCATTAGGACATTTGTGTTCTACACATGATAGAACCAACTTGTACTTGCAATGGGCTACATTGGTGTGCTCCCCTACTAACCCCTACTAGCCCTCCCTCATCCTCCCTTTCCCTCCTTCATCATAGCCTAAAGTTGTGTTTCATTTTTCAAAGTCAAAATTTTAAAGTCAAATTTCAAAGGCAGTTTTCATTTTCTACTCATTTCCTTTGCAAAACAAGTTTTGAAACCACTGGATTTTTTGCCATGAAACCCCCAGAGGCTTAACAATCCTGTGTCTTCTGGTGAATGATGCACCACTTGCTGGTGCCTACACAGGGCGACATGGTTTGATGCAGCTGTGTGTCTGCCAGTGATGGGTGCCCAGCTGTGTACACAATGGTTTATTGATTCCAGTTGATATTGTACTCAACAGAATATCCACATATTTTGTCAAAAAAAAATTTGTCAGTTATTTTTCCCTCACGTCTTTTGCAAATCAAGACATGTTCACCAATTTCATCAGCATAAATATAGCAAAAGAAAAGAAAGGAAAATGAAATTAACATCTCTGCTTTCCTAAAGTGAAGAACTAAGTTTAGCTTGCATCTCTGTTAACCATTGCTGTGTAAGAGATCATCACAAAATGTAACGGCTTAAAATAAGGAGTGTTTATTTAGCTCATGATTGCATATGCTGATGATTTAGGCTGTGCTCAGCGAGGCAGTTCTTCTGGTCTCCCTGGGGCATCTGTGGTCAGCTGTGGTCAGCTGCAAGTCAGACAGACAGCCTCACTTCTTTGAGGCTTAGACTGGGACAACGAGAGTGTCTCAGCTTTGATTTATCTGGCCTGTCATCTTCCAACAGGGTAGCCCAGGCTTATACACATGGCAACTAGGCAGTGTTCTGAGAGATCAATTACAAGATCAGAAAGATCATTCAAGATCTAAATTTTGAACTAGCATATTATTACTTCTTCTGCATTTTATCAGCCAAGGCAAGTCAGAAGGCCAGCCCAGATTCAAAAGGAGGGAAGGTGGGCTTCACTTCTAGACATCACTTTTCAGTCACATTATAAAGGGCAGAAGGTGGGGCAGTGGCCATTTTTTGCAGTATAACACAATCTCTTTCATGGCTGTCCAAGAAGGTATTAAGAAGTGTGTGTCACTTTGTTATATCCTTTAGAAATAGAGCTGTCTTTATATACAGTTTAAGTTCATCTTTTGGACCTAAAAGAAATTGACCATATTTATAGCAAAGAATCTTATCACATTTTCTCTTTTGATTATGAGTTACATGATTCTGGCAAATCTGGAACTGACCTGAAAAAATATGTCATGTAATTTGTGTGTGGGTTTTTATTTTATTGCCCTTAGCCAAGACTTCCTTCTTTCTGGTTGCAAAATAAGTAAGGTGAATTTTCTTCAAAATTTTTACTATGGTTTTTAAATGTCATTGCAATAGTGATGGGTTTGTGTGATTTTTGCTTGTTTTCTTGCACAAGAGACACCACAGCTTAGGATTGTTTGTGCATCTATAATAATTAAGTCATCTTTTAAACAAGCATCTGAGGATGCCTGATACCTTTTGATGAACAGTTACTGTTTATTTTGAATTGGTAGTGATTTTCTCTGCTGGATTTAACTATTGGTTAAGAAAATTAAGGTGTTGTAATTCCAGAGGTAATGGAAGAAAGATGCTGTGCATGTGAGGAAGTGGGGAATTTTAGACATTGCTCATGGGAATGGAAATTCCTTCAACGGCTTCAAACAGCAAATTGGCAATACCTGGTAAAGACACACACTCCACGAAAAGCAATTTTATTTCCAAGTATTTATCCTAGAGAAACTCTCAGATAGTACAAAGGAGACCTGTGCAAACATAGCCATTGCTTTTCCTTCATTCATTTCTTCCTTCACTCAGCAAATATTTATTGTGCATGGATTGACCCGCATAATACTCTGAGTCCAACAGAGGAGAAAGCAAACAAAAACCCTGCCTTCAAGGGCCTTGCATTCTAGAGGAGACAGACAGAAAATAAGCAAAGTAGATAAGAGAAACATTCTGCAGGTGAATTGCTGGCAAGTGCTATGAAGAAAAATAAAAGAAAGAAAAAATAAGAAGTGCTATGGAGGGTGTTAAAAAATGGATGTGCAGAGATGGCCTTGCTTAGAACATGGTGGTCAGGAGCGACAGATTCAACAAATAAAAATACAAGAGACCCACTTAAATTTGAGATAATCAGTGAATTTTTATTAGTCTAAGTATATCCTGTACAATATTGGGGGTATGTTTATACTACACACGAACTTGTTTATCTGAAATTCAAATTTAACGGGACATCTGGTATTTTGTTTGGCAACCCTGCTGACAAATGAGTCAAAACCCTGGGAGAACAGGAAGCAAATTAAGTGGACGTGATGAGAAGGTTGTTGGATGAATGAATTACCAGGAGGTGAGCATGGCAGGAAGAAGAAACTGTAGGAACTAAGGCCCTGACTATCTGTAACAGTGAAAACTGAGATGTGACTTGTCCCTGGGCAGGAGAACAGATAAACAAACTGTGCTGTATTTGCACACGGCATCCCATGAGTGGACTAGATCCAAGTATGCCCATATTGGTAGATCTCAAAAACATTCTGTTGACTGGAAAATAAATTGGGATAAGATAAATCTGTTGCGGTTGCATTTCTATAAGGGTAAAAAAACACACGCAACAGTATATACTGTTTATGGAAGGCAAAGGACAAAAACAAACATGGGAATGATGGACCCAACCCTAGGATGCTGTCAGTTTCTGGGGAGGGAAGGAGGCAGAGATAATGCAAATATTAGCGTACACTTTATTAACCGTGTGCTCTGTGCCCCAAACTCTATATACATTATGCAATGTCACATCATCCTCATCACAAGGCTACCAGCAGGAAACTGAGATTGAGAAGTCAGCTCTTGTTAGGCCAAGGTCACACCTCTAGTGAGCTGTTGGTCTGTGGTTCAAACCCAGAGAGTCTAGTACCATGGCCTGCACTCCTAACTCCTGTGCAATTGTTCTCTGCATCTTTGGGCAGGAAAGTGGGTTGCAATACCAGTTTCAGCCTGCTATGTAGACAGACATGGAAGGCCCTGCTGAAAACTTCAGGCTGACCTGGCGGAGGCCCCACAGGGAGGAAGCACATTCATCAGAGATGTGACTGTCCTAGCCACTGGGATTATATTGAAAGTTGAGAAAATTTGTACATTTCTGTATATAAAGTGCATAGCAAGAATTATGCCAGGGTTGTGAGCCGGGGGCCAGCAGAGGCTCAGCCTGTGCCCAGCCCTGGCCCTGTTGGTCCACAGTGCCTCAGGTGCTCAGCGCCATCCGCAAAAGTGTTCCATAGCTGGACTTGACCTTTGGTGTTTCCCACTTTCCAATCCCCAGATGGTCCTCACTGGCAGCCTTTCATTGAACATGCTTTGGAGGACTTAGAGACAGACCTGGATTCAAGTTTGCCTCTTTCTTTGTGTAGACTCTTGGCAAGTTAGAACCTCAACTTCTAGATCCATACAATGGGATTGAATAATTCCTACTATGGGCTGATGTGGTGGCTCAGGCATATAATCCCAGCCCTTTGGAGGCTAGGAGTTTGAGACCAGCCTGGGCAACATAGCCAGACCCCCTCTCTACAAAAAATTTAAAATTAGCCTCTCTTTTCACTGTATATGTCCTCTTCCACCAAGAACTAAATTTCTTTTTTTCTGAAGAGACCCATGTGTACACCCCCTCCCCCCATGGTGGAAAATCTACAACCTCAAGGCCACACGTGGCCCTCCAGATCCGTAAGTGTGGCCTCTTGATTGAATCCAAACTTCACAGAACAAATCTCTTTATTAAAAGGATTTGTCCCATAAAATTTGGATTTAGTCAAAAGGCCACACTCAAGAATTCAGAAGAGCACATGTGGCCCCAAGGCCACAGGCTCCCTAAGCAAAAAACAAAACAAAACAGAAATCCAAAACAATTTAGACTTTACTAAGGAGAGACGAAGTGGAGAGATGGAAGGATGCCCATTTCAAGACAGAAATCTCATCTGCTCAATTATTACGAGTTTTTTATTAGGCCCCCACAAATGCTGCTGGGAATGTCCAGAACATGTCAGGGATAACACCCCAAAGTACCCTTCTGTGTCTGCTGTGCATGGAGACTGACCCCAGCTCACGGATGAGAGATGGAGCCCCCTCACAGTCTCAGCTCTCCCATGACTTAGGCCACCTTTCTTAGAACAGTGACATGGAATTAATTACGGTCAAACAGTTTTCTACCATCATAGACCCTCCCATTTCTTATTAGCTGGAGGGATTTAACTATAAAATCCACTGGAAGGGATGGCCAAAAGAAAGCCATAAAGCAAAAAGAAATACCATACACCGTGGACAGATTAACACATTCTGAGGACTTGGAATACAATATGATTGTTCAGACAAAAAGCATTGCCCTGGTTCTTACCCTGGAGGAATTCCCCCACAGAGCGGAATAGAGACGTGGGTGAAGATGGTTATGGCAAAGCGCTGAGCGTGGAGATGTGCACATGTTACTTAGAGCTGGGAAGAGGGAACCCTCGGGGCAGGGCTTCCTGGGAGCAGGGGGTGGGAGTGCAGGGGCAAGAGTGAGAGGGAGTAAGCAGGCTCGGGGGCTGGCAGAAGGGCCTTCTGCACAGCTGAGCCAACAGCGAGAAGGCAGAAAGGAAGAGGGACTTGTGGTAGCATCTCGTTTGCTGGGAAGAGAAATGTTAGCAAGGAATGGTGGTGGGTGGGGCACGCAGGTGTGCAGACGCTGCTTACCACTGGGCTGTAGCAAAAAGGAACAAGGGCCCTCTCTGCATCTGGTTCCTGCGCTGTCCCAGCCCGGCCAGTGCCTCGTGAGGAACAAATGCTAAGCACTTTTGGCGTCACCCAGGATGTGAGAGATTTTTCAGAAGCTGGGCAGCGTGGTCATACTTCCTTTGAAATAGGGAGACAATTGGTTAGGAAGCATTTACATCTGCATTAAATTCTTAAAACGGTAATTCTATATCCATGAATATTTATTCATTCGTTTTGTTCCCCCATTCCACAAATATTTATTGAACATTTAATATGTACCGGAGACTGTTCCAAGCTTAGGAGATTTAGCAAGAAGCAAAATAGCCAAAAGTTCCTGCACTCATGGGAGGGACAGGAATTAAATTGCAGCACCTCAGTAAATATATTATATACTCTGCTAGAAGGACGTTCCTAACCCTCATCCTAAGCCCATCTTAACAAGTAGCCTGACCACCTGCCTATCTAGAAATTTGTTTTCTTTTTAATATTTTCTAGCAACGGGTCTCACTCTATTGCCCAGGCTGGAGTGCAGTGGTGTCATCATAGCTCACTGCAACTGCTAAATCCTGGGCTTCCACCATCCTCCCACCTCAGCCTCCCAGTGAGCAGGGATTTTAGGTGTGAGTCACTGCACCCAACCTTATGTTATTCTTTCATCTAAAAATAATTTGCCATTATAATTTGGAGTAGGTTTGACTTTTACTAGGTGGAAGGAGGAAATGTCACCTCCCAAGTCATCACTTGATGACCATTTCCAGCCCTGTCTCAACTCTAAGAAACAGGCCTTTCCTGCCTGTCGATGAGAGGCACATGTTCCAGCCCTGGGCTCTTCCCTTTTGCTTTGGCTCTTCCTTTCAAAATATTCTTACTGTTCCTTTGGTAGACTGACCAAGATCAATCAACTGATTATCACCTGCACATCAGCCTTCACGCTGTAAGAAATTACAACTGAAAAAGATGCTTGCTGAAAACCTTTTCTGTTCAATTTCACAAACATTTCTGCCTTGCCTGCCCATTGCAATGAAGTATAAGGCTCCTAGATAAATAAAAACTATTTCTGTGGGGCTCTAGAAGGGGCACAGTGCCTCCACAGGTTTGAGCGTGGAAAGGAACCTGTGTGGAGGTCAAGTGCACCAGCTCTGGACTCAGACGGCAGAGTCTGATAATGAGCAGTTGCTCCTTTATCCACGGTAGGATCTGAGGTTAGCAAACCTTTCTCTGTGCTTCATTCCCTCACTTACAAATGAGGTTAATAACAGTGCCTGTCTATAGGGTTGTTGAGAAGATGGAGTTATTATATGTAAAACACATAATCAGTTGCTGGCGCTTGTAAATGTCAATTAAGTGTTAACTATTCTTATTAATGTATATCTCTGAGTAAATAAACAGGGTTTGGTGAGAGAGCTGACCTCAGGTACTTGAATGTACTTGTAACATTAACCACTTTCCTACTGTGGTACTCACTATAATACATGTGTTCCCAAGGGCTCTGCATTCCATTAATTAGCTTGTGATATTTTTATTGATTCCTGTCTGTTTCAGAAAGCCTTGCCCTGGGTTGTTTTTATTTTTTGCTATGAATAGAGACAGTCCGAACCAGGACTCCCAACCCCAAATGGTAATAAACAACCATCTAATGTCAGGAGAACATAATATAAAATATAGTTACTTTTTAAATGACATAGCTCATTTTAAAACTAAAACACACATTAGATAATTTCTTCATATACCCCAGGGACCACGGTTTTCAGGATTGATCACAGGCCCCTGGAGATGGTATTGGTATTCTTTCTTTTTGATTGAAGTGGTTCAGAATTGGCCTGTAAATGACCTGGGAAAAAGAACAAAAGATTGGGTATAAAAATATAATAGGGTTCACTTGCAACCAGCCAAGCACTTTAACCTACCCCACAGGGGTCTTTCTCTGCTCTTAAAACCTGGTTGACATATGAAAGGAAAAAGGATCAGAGTTAGACAGTAGAGATACAGAAAATGGGCTGTAAACTATACCCATATGGTACAAGTTAGGAATTGTGGATCAACACAGCATACTGTCAACTCCCTGGTGCCATCCAGCTCTGGGATTCAATCCATAATTAGTAGTAAATATAAAGTAAATCCGTGGCCATGCTTCCTGTGATTGCCAATGTATTTGATGTGTATAGTCTGTGGTCTGCAAAGGAGGAAGGTAAGAGCAACAATGTTTCAGAAGGATGCTTCTGGTTTCAACTCTGATTAGCAGAATTATCTCAGGCATGTGACTTCCTCTTTTTGGGTCCTGTGATGATTAACTGAACTAATGTTTGGAAAATTCTTAGCACTGTGCCTGGCATACAGTGGGGGGGGGGGTCTTGTAACCATGTCAGCTGTTAATTATTATCAATTGTATGGTTCTGGAAATATTTAATACGCCTTTGAAACCATAGTTCTCACAAGGCTGAAAACGGGTATTAGTAATCTTACCAGGCTCATTTTCAAGGTGAGGAGAGGCAGCTTCAATAAACTATGATGCATTTGAAGTCTCACTGGACAAAGAGTCAATGGATGACCAATGCCTGTCCTCCTAGGACAGGATTATCCAGCCTCTGATCCACCGTCAGTCCTCAGAGATCCATGAGGCAAACAAACACTGGTGAGGGAGCCACTTTCCCCACCTGCAGCTACCATCAGAGCTGAGTGATCCTCTCCTAATTGTCTCCCTTACTGCCCGGAGCTTGTTAGGGAAGCTGTGACTTCAGACCCCATAGTTAAGAACCTGGTACTTTTTATTAGTGTAGAAGGTATAATTTTCACTCCATAACTTTGGGCATTAAAAAAAAATCACATTATTCTTCTAAACCCAATTAATTCTGATTACAGCCTTACTCATTCATCAAGATGGCAAGAATTTGTTCCCTGCTCCTTCCCTTCAGCTTGCAATGTACCTTGATACGGGAAAGAGGTCTCTTGTCATCTGTCTACAGTTGCCACTGAGGTGCTTGGTGGCCAAGGACTTACAGTCCACCTCTATCCCGCCCTACGAAGCCAAGGAGACACACCTCTCAGAAGTCAGTCCCCATCTGGGCCCACAGCTGTCCCCTCAGATGGCTGCACCAGGCACAGGCTCTCGGGTCCCTCACTCCTCATGAGCAGATGCCACCCCTCCCTTCCTTCTTTTTGGGGGGTGCCACCGCCCTTCTGCATCCCTTCTGGTTTCCCCCATTTCCAGCACCTCTCCTTTCTGAGAGTTCAGTTCTTTGCAAAATGAAGTTCCTTAACTCCATGTAAGCAAGGCCAAAGCTGCCCAATATTCAGGTCTCAAATCCTGTTCAAACAAAGTCTTTGTCCTTCTTTTGGACTCTTCTTCAGCAATGATTACAAAAGCAATGTCTATAAAACCAGCCTGCCACAGCTCTCTTTGCAGTAAGACTCTTCAAAAAGTAGTAAGCTCAGGCTGGAAGTGGAAATGCTCTTTATCAGAGATTTTCAACCAGTATATCCTGGGAAGATCTTAGGTATGCCAAGAAAAATTTTAAAGATCATTTAATTATTTTCGACAGAAGTACAAAGCACAGTAAGCATATTTTTTTTACAGTTTTTTTTTGTTGGGGGGGGAATCAACATAATTTAAGTGAGCAGCGGAAGGTTAACTATAGGCTCAAGTGTGCCATGAGATGATAAAGGTTGAAAAACACTATATTCTCTAACCCTAACTACATGTAGGCCTGGTCAGTGGACCAACACCTTGCAAAAGGTCCTTTATATCTCTGCCAGTAACTGCCTGAGTTGTCAGTGGTGGACTTGGCTGCCCTCTTCGGGGAACAGACTCTTGTGGGATTGATCGCCAAGGCTTTTCATCAACCACTGGAGAAACAGAGAGTCTACTTCTTTCAGCTTTTCATTAACTTCCAGGCAACTTAAGTTGAATTTTGTTTCATTCATCAAGTTTTACCGTGGCCTAGTTCTCTCAGTACTTTAAAATTCTTCAAATGTGATTCTTCTTCCCTCAGTTCTGATCCATTCTTAGTCCAGGCTCCAAGCACAAAAGGCTTGGGGGTAAGGAGATTTTGTGCCAGGTACTTGTGGTGGCTGTGGGGGTGCAGAGGGAATAAGATACACAAAGACCCTCACTGGCCTTATGCTAGCACAGCCAGGCCCTGTTCTGAGTGTTTTGCATGTATTAGCTCATTTAACCCTTACAACAATCCCACTTCATAGATGAGAAAACTGAGGCCCAGAGAGGTTAAGAAACTTGCGTAAGGTTGCACAGCAAGGAGGTCGCACAGGTAAGATTTCAGCCCAGTCAGTCTGGCATCAATGCGTGACCTTAAAACAGGGCTGTGATTAATAATCTTTTATAGATTGATCGATTGTGGCTAAGTGTTAAGGAAATAAATAGGATGGTGATACATGACGTTTGGGGGTAAAGAGTCCTCCACATGTCTCATAATAGAACACATCCAGGAAACAGCATTCGAGCTAAAACCTGAAGGGCAGGTGACAAGGAGTAAGCTACCCAGTGAGTGGGATAGGGGGCTTGATGGGCCTTCCAGGCAGGGTGAACAGGAATTGGGAAGGCCACAAGAGAGCAACAGTGGTTCAAGGGCAGACATGGGGCTTGTGACAAAGCACGGGGAGGGTCGGGGAGGGACGGGAACACTGTGGGAGGAAGACAGAGAGGAGACATTAGGAGCAGTGAGAAGCCACCGACTGTCTTGAATCACACAGAGCGGTGGTGTGATCTGAGTTCTTGTCCCCTGGGCCTGGCTGCTGGGTGACCAGGGAGTCTGGAAGAGGGTTATTATGTAGCTGGAGGAGAGGGGACAGCAGGATCCCTGGTTTGGTGAGGCAGCAAAAGATAAGGCTGGATGGATAAGCCACACCAAGACAAGGCCTGGTGCTCAGGACCCTCTAGCCATTTGAAGGAGTGTGGCCTTGGTTCCCACAGCCAGGGAGGCCCCGGGTAGGTTTTAAGTTATAGAACCCAATCTGAGTTATACAAAAATTCTGCTGGTTGGTGTAAAGAAAAGTGTTTGACAAGACCAGACCAGAAGCCATTCCCAATGCTGCTAGAAACATCCAGGGACTGAACATGACTCAGACGTGACTTATTCAGCTCCAGCATAAGTCAGACAGGAGCTGCCCCCAAGGAGCTTCCCAGAGGTATTACAAGGGCAGGTTTGGCGATCAATTGAATGTGAAGAATGAGTGAAAGAAAGAAAGAATGGAGAGAAAAAAACCTCTGCCCTTGGGGGAGGAGGAGGGAGCGTGCTATGTTGTAAGAAAAGGATCCTGGAAAAGAGTTGTTGGTGGGACTCGTTGAGGCTAGGATACAGAGAAAACTCCAAGGGTGGACGCAGATGGAGCCAGCGACTCCTCTAAGGATGGGAAGGAAATATGGGGGAGAAATACTTCCCACTAAGGATGGGAAGGAAATACTGGGGGAGAAATGTTGTAGGTCCCAGTATTTTCTACTGCCTCCTCCTGGGTGTTGCAGTCAAAACAAACCAGAACTAATAGAAATAGTCTGGGGTGGTGCCTGTGGCTCAAAGGAGTAGGGCTCCGGCCCCATATACTGGAGGTGGCGGGTTCAAACCCTGCCTCTGCCAAACTGCAAAACAAACAAACAAAACCCCCAAAGAAATAACATTCCCTCTGAGGGCCTGGGAACACCAGGCGGTGGGCTATAATTGCTTTGCAAAAAAGTTGGGCCGTACATTGGAACAACTCTCAAGAACTCCAAAAGCACCCCCCAAATCTCATTCAAACCTAGCTTCCCATTTCCCTGATTCAGATCATCAAGTTAAGTTCCTGCGGACCAGTTAGGTCATCCTGATGGCTTGAAATAACATTGGTAATCCTGAACACTGGTGTCCAACTTTTTCTCCAACACTGAACTCTATGTCTTCTTTCTATTGACTGATCTTAGGAAAGAATGCAGACCTGAGCCTGGGAAGAGTTAATCTGTAGTCTATGGGGAAACCAGATGTGAGAGATTTCTTTTTTTTTTTTTTTTTTGTAGAGACAGAGTCTCACTGTACCGCCCTTGGGCAGAGTGCCGCAGCGTCACACGGCTCACAGCAACCTCCAACTCCTGGGCTTAAGGCGATTCTCTTGCCTCAGCCTCCCAAGCAGCTGGGACTACAGGCACCCGCCACAACGCCCGGCTATTTTCTGGCTGCAGTTTGGCCGGGGCTGGATTCGAACCCGCCACCCTCTGCATATGGGGCCGGCGCCCTACTCACTGAGCCACAGGCGCTGAGAGATTTCTTTTTTATTACAATGTTTGTGAGACTTCACAGCCTGCTGGTGCCCTGGAAATGATGCCCATAGACCTGCCAGGGCCTCCAACCAGGGCGGGAGGAAAACCAACCTCTCCCCTGAATGGGGACTAGCTGCCTGGGGAATCTGAGAGTTGAACAAGGGTCTTAGAGAAAGATTTTACCCCCGAAACAGGTTGGCTTGTGCTCAGCGAACGCTGGCGCCAGCTCCCCCCTTTATTTTATCACCGTGTTTTGACAATTCATGAAAAAAATGTGTCTAAGAGCAAATTGAGCTCCTCAAGCAATAAACATTTGGGCACACAGTGTAAGTGATTGTTCCTGGGGGGGGATCCTTTTGGAGTTTCTCTGTTTGACACCGAACGGGTCAGCCTGGTCCCCTCCCTCTCTCGCCATGGAAGTCTCCCTCCCGCGGTCACAGCCGCCAGATCTTGACAATAGCCCCAGGACTAGGTTATCTTGCAGCAACTTCCATTTAAGAGTTGAGGAGAGATTAAAATTCAAGACAATTGGACTCGATCGAGGGGTAAGAGCTGCGCCTTCAGCCAAGGGAGCCGCCGATCTGGGCTCGCAGGGTAGGAGAGGACCTCTCGCGGGGAGGGGGCGTCAGGGGTGCCCAGTTTGGGGATCCGCGTGCCCGGCACCCCAGCCCAGCCTCGGTCGCAGCGAACTTTGTGTCGCCTGCGGGTGCGGCGGGAGAGGGGCGGGGAAGCGGGGCCAGCGGGGGCGGCTCGGGGCGTCCCGGCTCTGCAGGGCCGAGGCTGGCCGGGCGCGGGGGGCGGGGGCAGGGGCGCGCGCTGCCGTCCGGAATCAGGGTGGGGGCGGCCGGGCCCGGCGCGCACCACCCAGCGGCCGCCCGGGGCGCAGGGGGCGCGGTGCGGCCTGGCGCGGGGCCAGGCGCAGCGGGAGCCGGCGATGGGCTGACGCGGGGACCGAGGCTGTGCGGACCGAGGCTGCGGCCGAGCCGGGACCCGATCCGGGCGGGGGCGCGCCGGCTCCGGCGGGGCGGGAGGCGGCGCCGGGCGCGGAGGCCGCCTGGTAGGCCACGGGCCTGCGCCGGGGCGGATGGGAGGCCGGTTCCCGGTGCACCAACTGCTGCCAGCCCCAAGTTCCTCGGCTCCCTGGGAAGCGCAAAAATTAAAAGGTAACGTGCCTTTGTTTCCCGGTCGCGGTGGCAGGGAGCCATTGGGTATGCGGTGCTTTCTTTCTGATTTTTTTTCCATGCTGGGCAGGGGGAAAGGGACCTGCCTCTCCTTCAGGATTGTGGGCTTGGAGTCTTTTATTTCGCGTATGTTACAATTTTGAAATGCAAACCCCACGTGGGGCACTGACTAAGCTGCCTTCTGGGCCCTTCCCCCTACGCGCGCACTTTCCTGGGGCGCCTCGGATCACACTGGGCCGTTTACCGGGGAGACGTGAAAGGGCATTGCCGTGGGCAGAGCTGAAGAGGGGCTGGGGGAGGGCTAAAAACTATTTTCTGAAAGTGACAGAGGGGAGTCCTGTTTTAGGGGTGCAGGAGAGGGTGCCTCAGACAAGGGTGACAGGGAGACTGGCAGCTGATGCCTGGGACTGCTGAGAGGGACCGGCTGCCTGGTTACATTCCAAATGGCTGCAGCAAGTTTGCAGAAAAAGGGGGAGCCGAGGAGGGGAGGAGAGCAGGAGGGAACCCCCCCTTAGCACGTGCTCATTTGAAACTGGCTAAGCGTATGGCTATGGACCGTAATGCAGCTGCCCAAACGTTGGTGCACGTTTGAATTCAGGAAAGATGACCCAGTCCTGCGCTGTGAATGCCGGGGGCTGCCCGCGGGTAACCAGCGAGCCGGTGCCTTTCTCGCATACCCTGTCAGCAGAGTAACTGTGGATTCAGGCGTAGTCTGCGAGATTTCCAAGGGATGGCTGATCTAATAATAGCTGTGGCGGTGGCTTCTTCATAGACATCCCCGTTCCGAATGATGCAGCCGTGCCAGCCGCCCGCCCGGGAAGCACGGCTTGCTGAGCGCCAAGGTGGGTAAAGGGCTCCCTGACCCCACCATGAATGGACGAGACTCTGTCTCCCTGATGAATGGAACGTCTCAGCAGAGGCTGCTGCTGCTGGCTCGGGCTTTGGAATTCAGATATAGATGAAAGGGATGCTCAGAAAACCCAACTGGGCACATTTCTAAACCTGAGCTGGTCAGTGGTGACAGCCTGTTCCATTTTTGACTGACATCTGCATCTGTCTGTCAGAGGGTCCCTTTCACCTACGCATCCCTAAGTGTCGCCCTTTCCCCAAGGTGTGACTGATACCAGGGAAAGCGCCAGAGAGCCCAGACTCCACTGAGCCCTTGGAAGGTACCTGAACAGTCAAGTGCAGTCATCTGTGCCACCTTTAATGTGTGTGACAAGGTGCTTTTGCAGGGGTGGGAGGACATTTCGTTCTTTTATTTCTGGGCTTTAAATTGCATCAAGCCCATTCATAGCCAGAGCACAGGCCTCATTTGTGGTGGAGAGTGACTTGAACAAAGCCACAAGACCAAAGCCTTAGATCAGCAGAAATCTGGTTTTGATTCTTGAAATGTTAACTTGTCTCTTGCAACCTAGAATGGCAGGAGACATTTTCTGCTGGATCCATTCTGCTACAAATGAAGTTTGGGTTTATTTAAGGCCTGGTAGGAATGAGGGTCCTGTGGCATGTGGAGCTGGGTCCTGAGAGGTTGAATACATACAGTCAATCTAATTCTAGGCAGTATTTGTACATGCTTGGAAATCAGCATTGTATTGTCAGCCAATAAATACAATATTGCCTGCAGATAACTTGGAAAGAAGGAAGGCCTGATGTGTAGAGTTGTATGGGCTTAACCTTTCAGACAAAAATTAAATTATTCTTTCATTAAAGGAAAATAGTTTTAGTAGAAATGAGGATCAGAAAATCTCTCCACTCGCTTTTGTGTTCATCAAGTATGATGGGCTCCATATTCTTTTTGTCAATTGTCTTGGACTATATTTTATTAATAAGATGTGTTGTTTATGGTGCAGGGTCTCTGTAATTTGTAGACATTATTGCCCAGTCCCCTGATAGCCTGGCAGGTGGTTAGCACCATTAATATCATCTTGTCTCTGGGGAAACTGAGGCCCCTTGGGGTCCAGTGAGTTGCTGATTTCATAGTCCCTGAGAACCATATCCAGGATGTAAACAGCCCTCGCTTGTATTGTTACACCAAAGTTACAGCCTGAGTTCAAAGGAAAAGATAAGATAGGAGTCCTTGCTTGGAACTTGGGAAAAGAGCACAGTGGGATAGCAGATGGGCAGGAGTCGCCAAAGAAAAAACTGGAGTCGGCCTTGCTGAGGGGGTGAAAAAGTGATTGGTACCTGGTTTGTGGTGGGAGAGAGGGCGATGAGAAGGAAATTTCAGGAACTTGCTTATTGAGGGGATGACCAGGCTACCTTTATCCTTAAGCAAGGGCAGGGTTTGACCTCCTTCAAAGGTCATTACTGACTTTACTATATAAATATGCCACTTGTACTCATATTGTTTGTGCTGGTATGTGTGCGCGCACAAAATGCTTGTATTTGTATTTATATGTGTCCTGCAAGCCACATACTTAACCCTTACAAGAACTGCATTTAACCTGCCACACACCACACTGAATGAAAATACGATGGAACAGTTTACAGTCTAAAGCTTTGCAAGATGGAAGGAACAGTATAACTTTTGGAGAATTTCTAGTGAAATATGTCAAAATGAGAAATAGATGCTGGATGTGGTGGCTCATGCTTGTAATCCTAGCACTCAGGGAGGCTGAGGTGGGTGTATTGCTTGAGCTCAGGAGTTAGGGTTAGACCAGCCTGAGCAAGAGTGAGACCCCGTTTCTACTAGAAATAGAAAAAATTAGGCGGCATCGTGGCTCCTGTAGTCCCAGCTACTTGGGAGGCTGAGGTAAGAGGATAGCTTAAGCCCAAGAGTTTGATGTGAACTATAATGCCACAGTACTCTACCCAGGATGACAGGGTGAGCCTGTCTCAAAACAATAAAGACAGAGAAATAGGCTTGCTAACAGTTAACTGGCTTAGGAAGTTCTTTGAGACTACTTTCTGAATAGTTATGAGAATATCTTGAGTCTGAGTTTGCTGACAACTTTAATTTTTATCTTTTATGTTTTTGTGTATCATTTGATGTGATGAGAACATGTGTGGCAAAAATTCTCTGCTTAGATTTGTTCATTGTGAAAAATCTCAGCATCTCAACTGGAAGTGATTTCTAATGCCCTCTCTCCTAGGAGGGCGTTCGGCTGATGAGCTTCCAGTGGTTGTTCAATGTGAACCCTAAAAACTGCATTCCTCCTGAACTGAACAGGGAGCTAAAGGAGAGCTGCTCCCTCACCTTAACAGGTCACAAAGTAACCCAGGCCCACCAGGCCTCCTCGTGACCGCCCCAGGGCCCTGTGTTTGTCCACTTACCCAACCTTGCTCATCTGGATTCTCCATTGTCCACTGCTCTCTGAAAATGCCATGAAAGTTACAAAAGAAGACACTGGATGTCTCTGAAAACTTAGGCCTTCAAGTAAGAAAAGGAAGAGGAGGTATAATCCCATCCGTTGCATAGGGTCTACAGATACTAGAAGTTTCTTGTAATAAGCAAGATCATATAGTCAGAATCTGGACCAAGTGGCTACTGAGATTCTGATCTGTTGTGAGCAAGGCTGAGCTGTCGAGTATTAATATTTTATCTTATGTTTCTTTCTAACCATAATTGGACAGTGGTAGTATTCTCCCTTTTTTTTTTTTTTTTTTTTGCTTTTCCCAGAACATTTCATCTCCAGAGCTGGTACAATCGCTCTTGGAACTCTGGGCTTCACCCTGCACACTAAGGCCAGACGGTTTGCTCTCTCTTGCGAGAAGTTTTCCGAATCAGCATAAATCCAGCTTATCAAAAATTCTCTCCACAGCAGTTTCCTTCTCATTCACTAAATCCATCAGCTGCCACCCTTTCCTCTGTCCCGGTGGATCAGCATGTCTTTCTCTTATAAGGAATAATTTAGACACACCCCACGTTGAAGACAGGGAGCTCCGCCACTGGGAATGTGATCCTAAAAATATCTATCATCCTCCCTCTCTTACTTTTATAGATGATGATCCGAGCTGTTGCTACTGTTAAGTGAATTGCTCTGGTGCTTACTTTGGGTGCTAATGAGTATGTGTGTGTATTCAATTCATAATCGTGTCAGTGGAAATAAGAGTATTTTCTCCCCAGAGAGGAATGTTCTTCTCTTTGAAGATGGAAAGAATAAAGGCCACAGTTCTGGGAAAGTAATAGAAGATTAGGAAAGCTCTGGTTCAGTTCAGAGTCCTTATTATTACCAAATAATCAAGCAAAAGTAAGTGGGTGGCCTCCGTTTGAACCAAGTGAGTAACCTCCCCCAGACACTCAAACGCAAGGAGCTCCAAGAGGTCTCCATAGGGTCTAGGTTGTTAGGAAGCATGATCTCTGTCACGCGTAGTGGTTAGCAGGCTTTTGTTTTCATGGTGAGCTCTGGCCATCCCATGAAGTAATACAAGAAGCTGCTTACTATCCATGGTCAAGAGCAATTGGTACACACAAGCCCTTTGCTCCAAAATCTGGCTACCTTCACATGTTCCTCCTTGCTTCTGTCTTTTTAGCAATTATTTACCAATCCACGTACTTTTTGTTCATGTTATTCTCAGTACATTTAACCTGTTGCTCATGATGAGAACTCCCTAAATCTTTACTGAATAAGCAAATCCCAGAATGAGTGTCCAAGCCAGACTCCAACCTGTATCTATGGAGGCATCAATAGAAGCCCGGACAACCCAGTTGTCTAAAGTTTGATGTCCTTTGTTAGGTCCTGTGTCTCCTCTTTCTCAGTCGGCAATACACAGCCAACCATAGGGCTGGAGTCTTCATTCAGTATTGGAAAATACTGAATGTTTTAACCACATTTTTTCACTTCAAAATGGCCCAAACCTCTCCTCCCCCAAATGTGAGGCCACCACTTCAGAATTTTCTTTTTTTTCTTTTTTTTTTTTTTATTGTTGGGGATTCATTGAGGGTACAATAAGCCAGTTACACTGATTGCAATTGTTAGGTAAAGTCCCTCTTGCAATCATGTCTTGCCCCCATAAAGTGTGACATACACTCCACTTCAGAATTTTCATCCGCATTTGCCTGTTCTTTGGGGCCGCAGGCTTCTTTGCAGGGTTCTTGCCTCCCTTTGTCCTTGCTGTACGAGGAATGCATGAAAAAAGTGCCGTGTAATGGCGAATTAGATTGATAATGCGTGACAGGGAATGGAAATAAGAATCGGCGAGTCGCCAGGCTGTGCCGTTCATAACCATAAAATGCACAATTACGCTCTCGCCACATGCCTGGGAAGAAGTATATAGATGTGACAAGCTCAGACGAGGCAACCAAACAGTGTGGGCCAGGCAGGGCTGGGCCAGTGGCGCTGGCTTCCCCCTCCCTGCTCCCACTGGCCACCCCCAGTAAACTCCCGATATTTACTTCTCTGCTGCTCAGAGAAGAGAGGGAAGGGTGGTGAGGACACGAGGCAGACCCAGAGCAGCACAATGGAGAGCAGTGTTCTCCTTCTCAGTCCCCCTTTATTGGAATGGTTGAGTGTTTCGCAACAGAAGAACTGCAGAGTGACCAGTAGCACAGATGTCGCCTGCAGGTCTTGGCAGGAGGGAAAAGACATGTGCAGAAGGCCACAGTGGCAGGCGCCACCGAGCGCGGGTTCTGCGCGTCACTCTCCAAGTTCAGTGCCGTCTGTAACCCACGTGTATGTGTGGTTGGGATTATCACTCCATCAAACATTTTAGAGGGTCAAGGGTGTATATGTTCATTTTTGCAAGTGAGGTAGGGTTTACAGGCATCCAGGGACCGCACCAGCATCTCAGCTGTCACACCAGGACTGGGGTCCTGGGCTCCTGACATGGGTCTACAGGATGCAACACGGTGTGGCAGAGAAGGGACTGTGACTTCATCTCTTTCTGGGTTTGATGGCCTCACCACCTCTGTCACTCACGACCTATGAGGCCTTGGGTGAATGACTGTGTCTCTCTGAGCGTCAGTTGTCTGATTTATAAGAAAACTTACACCCAGAGAGCAGATGTAATGATGTTGGAAAGTCTGAGAGACTCTTAGAATAGGAAACTTGGCCTTCGTGCCCTGCTTCTCCCACACACCTTACTGTGTCATTGGGAGGCTCAAAAAGACTAATTTTGAGAGGGTTTAGAAGTGGTTGGGTGTAAGGAGGAGACTGACTATGGGAGAAGAGATATTAACACCGCTGAAATAAATGGTGTGTTCTCACTTCAGATACCTAGGTGAATTTCATAGGCAGGCGTACAATGGGAAGAAATGTTAGCTTTGGTATTTTGTGAGTGTCACCCAGCCATCCAGAGAGGGCTCTCTGCAGGGAAAGGCATGGTCTCCTGGCTGTGGAAGGGAAGGAGAGAGCCGAGGGCTCCCCTGCCTCTGGGGTCTCCAGTGAGTCCTGCAAGATTAGAGAAGGTTGGCTGGGGGAGCTGAAGGAAGCAAAGACAGACGATTTTGCCTTTGCACTAATGGATTATATCACCAGCCTTTCTACAATTTTTCAATCTTCAAAAATGATCAGAAAGCTCTTAAAGCTTTTATCTTGAAAAAATTCTGGATTAGAAACAAGACTTACCAACACTGTGCCAGCAAACGGTAATGCCACCTGTTTCCTAACAGCAAAGGCAAAAACCCAATCTCTGCATAACTTTCTTTCTCTACTTCCCATCCATTGCCATTAATTAGGAAGATTTTCCACTCCTACTTACTTAATACATTTCACTCAAGTAATTAATGCAACAAGTTAATGGCAGAAATAAACCTGAATCCTGAGTCTACTAAATGCTTGTTGGAGTTGGGTTTTTTGTTTGTTTGTTTTTATTGGCACCAACCACTCAACTGTTCTGAAAATACTGAGATACTTTCCTTGTAGTAGGAAAAGTCAATGTGCCAATTTGCATAATTTTCATCAAAGATTATTTAATCGCTTAATGACCTGCGAGGTGTTAAATGAAATAAATCACAATGAGAGACGAATTGCCTTCCGGAGACTGACTGAACAGACTTTCACAGGCAGCAGAAGAAAAACATTAAACAAAAGTACAAACAGGGAATGTATTTATAGAACATTATATCCACATCCAGACTGGGGTGTATTTTAGGGGAACCTTAAGGGACAGCGTAGAGCCATCTTTTGCCTAGACACGGCAGAGCGTATCTGTCATTTTATGGAGAAATTATAAACTGGCATTTGTTTGCGGTTTCCCCCTTGCTTTACTGTGGAAAATATGGCTTTTGTAGTCCATAGTAATTTAGTTTGTCTGTTTTCCTGTTTCTAGGGTTACAAATTAGTCAATAGAGATTTTGTGCTGTTTCAATACAAAGATGTACAACTTCCAACCTGGAAAGATACCCACGTGCTCAGGGAATAGCATCCAGAAACGCCGTCCTTTGTTGCTCATGCAGCTAGACTCTCCTTTACTTCTTGTCAATAGAACTGACCACACTCCTACCGCACTGACAAAACTCAACTGAAAAATCCCATCAATTTCAGATGGTGGTTTGGGACTCCGTATTGGACATAGAGCAAAGTCCATGTGTGGGTAGCCGCGCTCCTCGTTCACAGGATTCGTACTATGAACATACACATCCCAGGTGACCAGCGCCCAGCAGGGAAGCTGAGGATGAAGACAGTGGCCCTCCCTGAGTGTGGTTGTATGTCAGGCTGGCTTTGAAATGGGTCATTCTGGGTTTGGAATTGCCACTTGCCTGTTTTCCCTGAACACTGTTCCCCCAAGGAACGCGGCTGGCTAGTATTCCAGAGCTTACAGCTTTGCCGTGTTTCCCATTGTTGTTACTGAGTCCCACCTGTGGTTTTCTGATTACTTCTCTTCTTCTTCCTCCTAAGGCGCAACCCTCATTGTCCTGTGGTCGCTGACTCACCTCACGCCTCTGCCTCATGCTTCCGCTCTGTTCTGTGGCTTCAGTTCAGCTTGCCTTTTAAATCAAATTCCTCCCGTGCCTTGGTCACACACTGTCTCCCAGATTCCTGTAGGGCGAGGTGCCCACCGTGCCTGCATCACCCTGGCCAGGGTGCCTCTCCCTGTCCTGAGTCATCATGAAATCAATGCAGCTTCTCTCTCTGTCACCCCTCCCACTGCCTCCTCCCCCTTCCCACTTTCATCCCTGCAGACCACAGTCCTTAGCATAGAATGAAAGGCCCATCGTAATCTCCTGGCTTCATACCTTTCTTTTCTTCTGTTATCCTTCCCTGCGTATACCGTTCTCCCTCCCTGAGGTCAACTGATCCTGTCCGGACCTCAGCCTTTGTAATCACTCCTTTCGTTTCTCCTCTTCCCCTCCCCCCACTCCTCCCCTTTCTCCTTCTCTTCCCTCCGTCTCTTCCCTCCTTCCTTCCTCTTTTCTTCTTCTCTTTCTTCCTGCTTCTTCCAGGACCTCCCTGCAGTGCCACCCAGGCTGGAGTGCAGTGGTGCAGTCATAGCTCACTGCGCCCTTAAACTCCTGGGCTCAAGCAGTCGGCTTCCGAGTGGCTGGGATTGTAGGTGTGCACTAACATGGCTGGCTAATTTTTTTTATTTTTGTAGAGACGAGGGTCTCACTATGTTCCCCAAGCTGGTCTTGAACTCCTAGCCTCAAGCAGTCCTCTGGTCTCAGCTTCCTAAAGTGCTGGGCTTATAGGGGTGAGTCCGCTCGCCACCATAGCTTTTGAGGAAGGACCGTGTCTTCCCTCAGTACCCATCACAGTGGGTGGCTGGCTTTTGGTAGGTGCTCAGAAGTGTAACTGAGTAACTGCTTGTCACATTCATACTTGTCTGTGGGTCCTGGTCCCTGCTTAGCCGGGGGGCCCTCCCTGCAGGTGGCTCTTGGCTCTGTTCTGGTCTCTGCCTTCTCTCTGCCCATTTCTGTGCCTAAGGGCAAGAGAATGAGGACTGTGTGACAGCTGTCATTTTTTGTATGAAAGGAGTAACCTGGAAACCCCTAGCTGGCACACTGGCGGAGAGTGCTTGAGCACCACACTTCATTCATTCACCCCTTCACTCATTCCGTCATTCAGTGGGTACTTACTGGCCTCCTAGGTTTCAGGAAGGTCTGGTTTTTGGGAGAACCAAAAGTCTTACCCTCGGGGAGCTGCCTGCAGAGAGGAAACAGGCAAATGAAACACACCATCAATAAGTAACTACACAGGATGCTAGAAGGTGGTAATTGCTATAAATAATAATAATACTAATAATAAACAAAGCTGGGCACATTGGCTCACTCCTGTAATCTCAGCCCTTTGAGTGGCTGAGGCAGAAGCATCACCTGAAGGCAGAAGCTGAGGCTGCAGTGAGCTATTATGATAGCACTGCCCTGTAGCTGGAGCGACAGAGTGAGATCTTGTCTCTAAGTAAATAAATAAATAAAGCAAGAAAGCAGAGAGAGAGGGAAGTTTGACGAGGTTGCTGCTTTAAATTGGCATAGATTTAGAAAGGGTGATCATTGAGCTCAGGTTGGAAGGATGTGAGGAGATGACCAGATGACTAGGTGGGCTCCTGGGGGGTTCCAGCAGAGGGAAGAGCTCGCACTGAGGCAGGAGGGTGGTGGGAGGGAACTTTGAGGGCTGGAGTGGCCTCGCAGAGGACCGGTGAGAGACCGATGGTTCTAGAAGGCTTCCACATAGGGGGAGCTGAAGGCCCCTGTCCCATGGTGGCTGTGCAGGAATGCTATGGGGGCCCTGTGGGCAAGCCTGCAGGGTGGGCCGAGTTGGAGGCAGAGGCGTGGTTGGGTAGCTGTTGTAAGTCTCCAGGCGAGGGATGATGATGATGATGAAGATGACAGAAATGTTCAGGCAAAGACAGAACCAAAAGGATTTTCTGGAGGGTTGGATGTGGGTAATGAGATGAAGAAGAGTCCAGAACTGGGGAGAGCTGTGGTTTGGGGAAGAAGCCAGATCAGGAATTGCAGTTGAATTTGCTAAGTTTGACATGTTTAACAGACACCCAGATGGAGAGGTAGACTGAGCAACTTTATATTATGTACACGTCTCCACAGCCTGGGCAAAGAGCTGCCAGGCTAGAGATACAGAGATGGGACCCATCTATGTGCAAAAGCCACCTGACTCTATGGCTAACATCTGGGGAAAATCCTAAGCATCAAACTTCAAATAAAAAGGATCTAAGGCTGGGTGCTGTGGCTCATGCCTGTAATCCTACCACTTTGGGAGGTTGAGGAGGAAGGTTTGCTTGAGACCACAATTTCAAGACCAGCCTGAGCAAGAGCGAGGCCCCATCACTGCTTTTAAAGAGAAAAAGTAGCCAGGCATTGTGGCAGGCACGTATAGGTGTAGTTACTCAGGAGACTGAAGCAAAAGGATTGCTTGAGCCCAAGAGCCTTGAAGTTGCAATGAGCTGTGATGATGCCACTGCACTCTAGCCAGGATGACAGAATGAGACCCTTTCTCCCCACCCCCCCAAAAATATCATATGTAAAAAATTAAGTAATTCCTCAGAATGTGAAGAACTGTTGAGATCTGCATTTGCACAAGTTGAACCCTCCATGTCATTGTTCCAGTGGTCACTTTTTACTGTATGAAAGGACTGTCTCAGGCCAGGTGTGGTGGCTCATGCCTGTAATCCCAGCAGTCTGGGGGCTGGGGCAGGTGGATTGCTTGAGCTCAGGAGTTCGAGACCAGCCTGAGCAAGAGCGAGACCCTATCTCTGAAATGCCTGGCCTTGTGGGAGTTACTTGCAAGGCTGAGGCCAGAGGATCATTTGAGCCTAGGAGTTCGAGGTTGCTATAAGCTGTTAAGCCATGGAACTCTACCAAGGACGATAGAGTGAGACTCTGTCTCAAAACAGAAAGGACTATCTCTGGCATTCATATGTTAAACAGACTTACTGCGTTGGCGTATAACAAACTGCACTTATTTTAAATACACTGTTGGATATAAGTTTTGACATGGGTCTGTATCCGTGAAACAGTTGCTATGATCAAGAATTGATAACTCCTGACTTTTAGAACAGATCATTCTCTGTTTTTCTTTAAATTTTTTTTACTGTTTCAAGTTAATTTGAGGGTACAAAGAATTAGATTCCAATATTTGCATATTTTAGGTAGAGTCCCTCTTGTAATTGTGTCTCACTCCCAAGAGGTGTGCCACACACGTTAACATTGTACCCAGTAAGTGGGAACGTCCCCCTCCCCCTCCCTTTGTTCCCCCACCCCCTACCTTGAATTGATTTGAGTTTTTCTCTTATGTGGTCATGTATTAGATCGTCTACTGGCTTCATATTGGTATTGAATACATTGGATTCTTGCTTCTCCAGTCTTCTGATACATTACTGAGAAGCCTGTGTTTTAATTACATCATACAAAAGATGTAAAGTCTCCATCATTTTTTATGGCTGAATAGTATTCCATGGTATATATATATACCACAGCTTGCTAATCCGTCCCTGGGTTGGTGGGCACTTAGGTTGTTTCCATAATTTAGGGAGTGTAAATTGAGTTGTGATAAACAGTCTAGTGCAAATGTCCTTATGATAAAATGATTTTTTTCTTCTGGGTGGATTGCAGGATCAAATAGGAGGTCTAATTTGAATTCTTTGAGGGTTCTCCATACTTCCCTACAAGGAGGTTGTATTAGCTTGCAGTCCCGCGATCCTTCTTACTGAGAATCCTTTATGTGTAAAACTCAGTGCTAGACAGGAGGAAGGATGTAAAATGTAGTCACTGTCCCTCCCTCACGTATCAGTCCTGATTTAAAATTTGGGCTTACCCTACACCGATATCTAATCACAGACCCATCTCCAGGTCTTTCTTCTGAAGATTATGGTGCAAATTCCCTGACGTTTGGTCAACGAAAGGCTTGGAGCAACATGGTAAACTGTTTGCCAGCAGCCTTGCTGGTTACACCAGGAAGGTACAAAGATCAGGAACTCTGCCATCTTTTAATCAGCTCTGATCCCAGCAGAAACATCTCTCTCCTTCCTTCTCTCATGGAAACCGTCCAAACAGTAGGCTTAGTTTCAGTCTTTTTTTTTTTTTTTATGAGTCGTCAACACCATAATTACCTCCTGCTGAAAGCTTTGAGAAATTGTTCTGTGTCCAATTAGAATTTTTGATTTGACTAACAGATACAACATAACATCTTTATTTCTGTAACTGCTCACTAATGATATGCACTCTGGGTATTTTTAGCACTCCTATTTGCCTTGGTCATTGTATTTTCAGACACTGAATTGTTTTCTGTTGCAGCATGTCTACTGAGAGGCTGGTAGACCTCTGAGTAGACAGGACTGGAGGGTCCTCTGAGGTTTTAGAGCCCTCCCCCCACCCTTTCTTCCCTTTCTTATTTCTCCTCCTCTCCCAGCCTCATCCCTCACCCCCATGGTTAGAGGGTGTTAGGTAACAAACAGTTCTGGAACTTGTCTTTGTCAGAAGAACCAGGCACCCAGGGGTGGGTCTCTGAAGCGTCTGGGGCAGCAGTGGCAGCCGGCCAGTGTTGGAACCTCCCACAAGATGAATGGAGGGAGGGAGCTCTCAACACAGCAGCTCCTTGCAAGAGTGAGAAGTCCCTGCCAGTGGCATTCTAGCGGAATCCTTTCCAAAGATCTCTCCCATGTGAACAGAGGCAGCAGTCTCCAGCCCGGATGGATGGCCCCGTACTGATGTCAGAGTAGCTGTTACAACTCCCCTCAGCAGAAGCATCACAGGTCCCCAAGCTCTGCCTGAAGCTCTGTACTGGGTGGGGAGAATTAGGGTGGGGGTTTGCTTTCAACCTCCCAGAGCTGGACCAGGCCACCACCCTGCTGGAGTATGGTAGTTTCCAAATTCTTGGGCTCCCCTGTTGCTCGGCTGCGTCTGGCCATGATGCTGCTGGAATCTGGTCTGATCTAAGAATCTTACTGGGGTCGGCTGTGAGGATGGGGGCTTCCTGCTAGATGTGGTGGGACTTGGCTTCTGACCACTCCAGCCCTGGATTCAGGCACCTAGGACAGGGTTGGCTGTTGTTGTATTTAATGCACGTTCAGCCAAAGCAGGTGGCCTGGCGCGCCACGCCAACCCCTTAGGTAGCCATTTTCCACTACGTGCCGAGAGCCATCGAAGACCTCAGGGTAGATTTTGTAGAACTTGCAGATGGTCTACAATATGGGATGTCCCAGAAGTCGCCCATGAAGTCACTGTACATAGGGAAAATGGGAAATTGTAGCCAAGTGTCCCTTTATGGGCAAAATACTCGTTCCAAAGTTTTACAAAATATTTTCTACATGTTGGGCACCTCTTTGTAAAATTTTATAATGAATATTTTGTACATAAAGGTACATTTAGCTACAATTTGCCCGTTTTCCCTATGTATGTCAACTTCATGAGTGACTTTTGGGACATCCTGTACTGGTTTCGGCCCCACACTTCCCTGGGGTCCAGGGAGGGGTGGCTGGAGTGATAAAGAAGAGGATTGTTTATTCTCAAACTTTCTTGCCTGTGGGATGTCAGTTCTGCTTGACATGACACATTGTCATGCAGCTATGTGAACTACAGAGAACATACTTTTTCCCAAGCCTGAGTTTGGGGACATGTTTCTGCAGAATAGGCAAATGAAAACATATCTCACTGAATGCAAATTGAATTTTATGGTACCTGTATTCCAAAATTGCCCTTGAAATGCTATATAAAGATATATGCTATTTAGATGTATATTTAGATGTATATTCATTTGTGTAAATATTTATCGAGTGCCTATTAGGGCGGTGACATCATTCTGTTTCAATCACACATGTTATTTCAATGTCAATAAAATACTTGCAGCTGTAATGACATTGTGTAACAAGACCCATAGTTGTAAATAGTGCCATGTCTCTTCCTGTCAGTCACAACATAAGCAAAATATTATATTAAAATGTAAAACGACAGGTTAAATTAAATGCTGGAGCAAAGTAAGCAAACACGGGTTACCACAAAAACACCATGGTGGTTCTTGGTAACGGAGCACATGAACGCTCTCCCAAACCAGCCACGGACACGTGTCACTGCTTCACACAGCTTTACATTTTAAATAAGAGGACATTCAGTTGCAATTTATACAAGGGAAATTGGCAGGGCCCCAAACAGTAGAAAAATGTATGTGCCTCTTAGTCTGGAGTGCCGTTTTTTGAAGCCTTCTGAAGCAGTGAGTGTCGTGAATGTTTGTTTATCAAACCACACACAGTATGAAAACACTACAAGTCAATACATCAGCTGTTAGAATGAACGTGTTTTCTTGGAATTCTTGTTGTAGGTGTGCACATACATCCCCGTCTTCTACATCAGGGCTTATTATTCAGGAAGGGGAAGGGATCTTACAGGCTGTCTGTCCCCAGTCGCATAATAATACACAACTAGCCTGCCTCCTGGATTTCTGGCCCCTTCCTGATCACCAGCAGTGATAACGGCGCAACCCATTCCATTTTGAACAATGATCCTTGTTCAGAAGTTCTTCCTTCTATTGAATTTGAGTGTGTCTTCTGGAATTTCCACTCATTGATTCTATTTTTTGCCCAAAGCAAAGCACTTCTCCTTTCACGTTACAGGCATCCAATTAGCCAGTCCTTACATCCAGATAAGTCTGGGACACTCTCTCATCAACCATGGCATCTCTTTTCACTCACAAAAGTGTCCTGACATGGCCAACAGATTTTATGGTCACCCTACCACTAGAACTTTGGATATTGTAAGCTCTGTGTACAGTTTTTCCATCAGTCTTGGGGAGTCATAGTTTCTGGAACTTTATGGATAAAGGGTTACCTTGCCTTGATTTTGGTCCAGTTTTTTCCATTTTTATCTACTTAAAATATGGTACCCGGAGTTGAACATGGATTTCCAGAAACCATAGTAGGACCCGAGGTGTCTCTTAATGCTCTTATTCCGGATGCTAAGCTTCTAGTGTGTGAGCTAAGAGTGGGTACAAACCATAAACGGTATATCCCGAACCTCTTGGCCGTCTGTAAATTTGACAAGCATGCTTTCTGCATGCATTTTGCAAATCGAGGGGGGAAATACATGTGCGGAGAGAGACAGCTAATATTTTAGCCTCATGTTGCAGCTTTCCGACTATTTGTTGTGTATCTCATAAGGCTTGAGCCTTGCTGTTTGACTTGGGAGCCCTCTTCGCAGACTCCCCTCATGTCAGCCTCCTATGGTGAAGTTGACTTGAAAACAACTGTCAGTGGCCACTTACTGCTCCATGAGTGACGTAGCCATCCCGGGGCCATTGGAGCCTCCGCTTTGTTATCATACATAGGGTTCTCCAGCCTTATTCTCAGCACTCCTTACCCACCCGCCATTCTGTCCTCTGCTCATTGCATGGCAGACGTTTCCAGAACCTTCCCACCCTTCTTCCTTCATGTGGCTTCGGCCAGCTTCCAGACACCACTTCCTCCAGGTGTGAGTTGGGGTCTCCCCTGATCCCCGCATTGTAGCATTTTATAGCCACCCACATAGTCACACTGATTACTCAGTAACTGCCTTTTAACTTGGGTGTTTTCTCTCTGACACATAAAAGCCCTCTTAAACAGAGAATGAACAAAATCTCATTCATCACTGTACATCCCATAAGATGCACATCATAAATATCCATCAGCACTTGAGTGAACATAGACCATGGTGAACATTTTTACATGGAATCCTTTAACTCCATTTCTCCAATTGCATGAGGATAAACTCTTAGAAGGGAAATGACGGAGCAAAGGATATGAACTTTTTAGCTGTTTGCATTCTAGTTTTATTTATTTCCTGTTAGTGTTAGTGGTCTTCTAATTAAGTTGTAATTATCTACTGATTAAGCAACTGTAACATATTAATTCACTATATGTGTTACCGTCCCCTCCTGAAATTTGCATGCCCTTTTTGTTTTTGCTTTTGGGGTTTTGCAGAATACAATTATTATTTTTTTTTTAGAATTATTTTTAATGTCAGATCTTTAGTCATTCATTGCTACTATGGTGAGGAGAGTACAGTAAATAATCATCTAGCTATTTTTTTTTTTTTTTGTAGAGACAGAGTCTCACTGTACCGCCCTCGGGTAGAGTGCCGTGGCGTCACACAGCTCACAGCAACCTCTAACTCTTGGGCTTACGCGATTCTCTTGCCTCAGCCTCCCGAGCAGCTGGGACTACAGGTGCCTGCCACAACGCCCGGCTATTTTTTTGTTGCAGTTTGGCCGGGGCTGGGTTTGAACCCACCACCCTCGGCATATGGGGCCGGCGCCCTACTCACTGAGCCACAGGCGCCGCCCCATCTAGCTATTTTTAAAATTTAACTTTCTGAAGCACCTGGGATTTATTTTGGGGAGACAGATGCATTCATTTATATTCTTCTGGGGCTGTTCCTTCTTTCCCTTCTTGATTGAAATGATTGGGACAAAACAGGAGCCAAGTGGTTCATCTGTTGACAAAAGTCCACTGGTTGCAAACAAGAAACCCGCCCCTTTCCTTGACTTCCAGCTTTGAACATCATCTGTCAAGGTTCTGTTGGCTGTAGACTGTCCTTGTTTTGAATATCAGCTTCACCTTTCCAACCTTCTCCCTATAAACTTGGGGTACATTGAAAATATTCCTCATAGGTTCTGTCTTTTTTTATTGTTAAATGACAGCTGTGTACATTAGTGCAATCAAGGGGTACAATGTGCTGGTTTCATATACAATCTGAAATATTCTCATCAAACTGTTCAACGTGGCCTTCATGGCATTTTCTTAGTTATTGTATGTAGACATTTGTATTCTGCATTTAGTAAGTTTCGCCTGTACCCATTCTAATATGCACCATAGGTGTGGCCCCACCCGTTACCCTCCCTCCACCTTAACCTCCCCCCTCTCTTCTCCTTCCTTGGCCCTTCCCCCATATTCTTGTGCTATAGTTGGGTTATAGCCTTCATGTGAAAGCTATAAATTAGCTTCATAGTAGGGCTGAGTACGTTGGATACTATTTCTTCCATTCCTGAGATACTTTGCTAAGAAGAATATGTTCCAGCTCCATCCATGTAAACATGAAAGAGGTAAAGTCTCCATCTTTCTTTAAGGCTGCATAATATTCCATGGTATACATGTACCACAATTTGCTAGTCCATTCGTGGGTCCGTGGGCACTTGGGCTTCTTCCATGACTTAGCAATTATGCATTGGGATGCAATAAACATTCTGGTGCAGATGTCTTTCTTATGTTGTGATTTTTGGTCTTCTGGGTATAAACCTAGAAAAGGAATTATAGGATCGAATGGCAGGTCTATTTTTAGGTCTCTATTCTCCAAACCTCCTTCCAGAAGGAACGTATTAGTATGCATTCCCACCAGCAGTGTAGAAGTGTGCCCTTTTCTCCACATCCACACCAACATCTCTGGTTTTGGGATTTTGTTATGTGGGCTACTCTTACTGGGGTTAGGTGATATCTCAAAGTAGTTTTGATTTGCATTTCTCTGATGATTAAGCATGATGAGCTTTTTTTCATGTGTGTGTAGATCGTGCATCTGTCTTCTTCAGAGAAGTTTCTCTTCAAGTCCCTTGCCCACCCTGAGATGGGATCACTTGTTCTTTCCTTGCTAATACGTTTGAGTTCTCTGTGAATTCTGGTTATTAAACCTTTATTGGAGGTATAACCTGCAAATATTTTCTCCCATTCTGAGGGCTGTCTGCTTGCTTTACTCACTATGTTCTTGGCTGTGCAGAAGCTTTTTAGTTTGATCAGGTCCCAGTAATGTATTTTTGGTACTGCTTCAATTGCCTGGAGAGTCCTCCTCATAAAATATTCACCCAGGCTGATTCCTTCAAGAGTTTTCTGGGCGGCGCCTGTGGCTCAAGGAGTAGGGCGCTGGTCCCATATGCCAGAGGTGGCGGGTTCAAACCTAGCCCTGGTCAAAAACCAAAAAAAAAAAAAAAAAGAGTTTTCCCTGCACTTTCTTCAAGTTTCTTTTTTTTTATTTTTATTTTTTGTAGAGACAGAGTCTCACTGTATCACCCTCAAGTATTTTTATAGTTTCACATCTTAAGTTTAAATCTGTTATCCAGTGAGAGTCTATCTTAGTTAATGGTGAAAGGTGTGGGTCCAGTTTCAGTCTTTTACAGATTGCCAGCCAGTTCACCCAGCACCATTTGTTAAATAGGGAATCTTTTCCCCACTGAATGTTTTTAATTGGCTTGTCAAAGATCAAATAACGGTAAGTAGCTGGATTCATCTCTTGGTTCTCTATTCTGTTCCAGACATCTACTTCTCTGTTTTTGTGCTAGTACCATGCTGCTTTGATCACTATCGATTTATTACAGTCTCAGGTCTGGTAGCATGATTCCTCATGCTTTGTTTTTATTGCTGAGTAATGTTTTGGCTATTCGAGGTTTTTTCTGATTCCTTCAGAAATACTTTTTCTGAAGTATTTTTTCAAGATCTTTAAAATATGACAATGGAGCTTTAATAGGAATTGCATTAAAATTATATATTGCTTTGGGTAGTATAGACATTTTAACAATGTTGATTGTTTCCAGCCATGAGCATGGTATGTTTTTCCATTTGTTAAGATCTTCAGCTATTTCTCTTCTTAAAATTTCATAGTTCTCTTTGTAGAGATCTTTCATGTCCTTTGTTAGGTATACTCCCAAATATTTCATCTTCTTTGGCACTACTGTGAAAGGAATAGAGTCCTTGACTGTTTTTTCGGCTTGGTTATTGTTGGTATATATAAAGGCTACTGATTTATGGGTGTTGATTTTGTAGCCTGAGACATTACTATATTCCTGATCACTTCTAAAAGTTTTGTAGTAGAATCCCTATGTTTTCCAGATACATGATCATATCATCTGCAAAGAGTGAAAGTTTGATCTCTTCTGACCCTATGTGGATACCCTTGATCGCCTTTTCTTCCCTAATTGCAATGGCTAAAATTTCCATTACAATGTTAAAGAGCAATGGAGACAATGGGCAACTTGCCTGGTTCCTGATCTAAGTGGAAATGATTTCAATTTAACTCTATTCAATGCGATATTGGCTGTGTGTTTGCTGTAGATGGCCTCTATGAGTTTAAGAAATGTCCCTTCTATACCAACTTTCTCAAGTGTTCTGATCATGAAGCGATGCTGGATATTTTCAAAAGCTTTTCTGCATCAATTGAGAGAATCATATGGTCTTTATTTTTTAGTTTGTTTATATGCTGAATTACATTTATAGATTTACATGTATTGAACCAGCCTTGAGACCCCGGGATAAATCCCACTTGGTCATGTGTATAATTTTTTTGATGTGTTGTTGGATTCTGTTCATTAGGATCTTATTGAGTATGTTCGCATCAATATTCATTAGTGATATTGGTCTATAATTTTCTTTTCTTGTTGGGTCTTTCCCTGGTTTAGGGATCAAGGTGATGTTTACTTCGTAGAATGTGTTGGGTAATATTCCTTCTTTTTCTATATTTTGGAAGAGGTTTAGTAATATAGGTACTAGTTCTTCTTTAAAGGTTTGGTAGAATTCTGACGTAAAGCCATCTGGTCCTGGGCTTTTCTTTTTAGGGAGATTTTGTATAGTTGATGCTGTTTCAGAACTTGATATAGGCCTGTTCAACATTTCCACTTTGTTCTGGCTAAGTCTTGGTAGGTGGCGTACTTCCAGGTATTGGTCGATTTCTTTCAGATTTTCATATTTCTTGTATTATTCGTTGAGGATTTTTTGAATTTCTGAGGGGTCTGTTGTTATTTCACCATTACCATTTCTGATTGATGAAATTAGAGATTTTACTCTTTTTTTCCTGGTTAGGTTGGCCAAAGGTTTATCTATTTTATTGATCTTTTCAACAAACCAACTTTTGGATTTACTGATCTGTTGTATAATTGTTTTGTTTTCAGTTTCATTTAATTCTGATTTTGGTTATTTCTTTTCTTCTGCTGGGTTTGGGGTTGGAATGTTCTTCCTTCTCCAGTTGCTTGAGATGTCCCATTAAGATATTAACTTCCTCTCTTTCCGTTTTGTTGAGGAAGGCTTGCAGTGCTATAAATTTCCCTCTTAGGACCGCCTTTGCAGTATCCCAGAGGTTCTGGTAATTCGTGTCTTCATTGTTGTTTTGTTCCAAATTTGGTGATTTCCTTTTTAATCTTGTCTATAACCCATCTATCCTTCAGCATAAGGTTGTTTAGCTTCCATGTTTTTGTATGGGTATGCAGGTTCCTGTTGTTATTTAGTTCAACTTTTATTCCATGATGGTCTGAGAAGATGCGAAAAATAATTTCTATTTTTTTAAATTTGCTGAGGTTAGATTTGTGGCCCAGGATGTGGTCAATTTTGGAGTGTGTTCTGTGGGCTGATGAGAAGAATGTATTCATTTTTGTTGGGATGAAATGTTCTGTAGATGTCTGTTAAGTCCAGATGTTGAATGGTTAAGTTTAAATCTAAAATTTCTTGGCTTAGCTTCTTTCTGGAGGATCTGTCCAGCACTGCTAAAGGGGTGTTAAAATCTCCAACTACTATGGAAGTGGAGGAAATAGAGTTGCTCATGTCTGTTAGAGTTTCTCTTATAAATTTAGGTGCATTCTGATTGGGTGTATAAATATTAATTGAAATCTCATCATATTGAGTATTACCTTTAACAAATATGAAGTGTTTATCGTTATCCTTCCTTATTTTGGTTGGTTTAAAGGCTATTGCATCTGAGAATAGGATTGCAATGCCTGCTTTTTTCTGCTTTCCATTTGCCTGGGGTATATATATGACCATCCCTTCACCTTGAGTCTATATTTGTCTTTTAATGTAAGGTGAGATTCTTGTATGCAGCAGATGTCTGGCTTGAGTTTTTGTATTCAGTCAGCCGAACTGTGCCTCTTTAGAAGACAGTTTAAACCATTCACATTAATTGAGAATATTGATAAGCCTTTCGAGAGTCCGGTGGACATTTTTAATCCTTTTGCGACTGTGGAAGTTGAAATTTGATCAAAATTTTCTGGGTGGGTTTACTTTTGTGGTGGAGGGTTACTCTGGCCTTTATGAAGGATAACTCTGAGAACATCCTGGAGAGCTGGTTTAGTTATGGCAAATTTCTTCAACATCTGAATGTCATTAAAGTATTTAATTTCTCCATCATAAATGAAACTCGGTTTAGCTGGGTACAGGATCCTGGGTTGAATGTTATTTTGTTTTAGGAGATTAAAAGTTGATGACCATCCTCTTCTAGCTTGAAAGTTTTCAGCAAAGAGATCTACAGTTATTCTAATATTCTTCCCCTTGTAGGTGATGGTTTTCTTTTGTCTGGCTGCTTTCAGAATTTTCTCTTTCATATTAACTTTAGTGAAATTGATTATGATGTGTCTGGGGGATGTCTTATTTGGGTTGAGTCGTGCTGGAGTTCTGAATCTGTCTGCTGTCTGAATTTCAGAGTCTCTTGGCATGTCTGGAAAGTTCTCCTTCATAATCTCATGGAGAAGAGACTCTGTGCCTTGTGAAGCCACTTTTTCGCTTTCGGGGATCCCTATAAGACAAATATTGGTTTTCTTCGAGTTATCCCAGAGCTCTCTGAGAGAGTGATCTGTTTTTGCCCTCCATTTCTCTTTTTCTTTGAGAGTTTAGGAGCGTTCAAAAGCTTTGTCTTCAGTGTCAGAAATTCTTTCTTCTGCTTGCTCCATTCTGTTACTGAGGGATTCTACTGTGTTTCTCAGGTTTTTGAGGGCTGCAACTTCTTGTCTCAGTGTGTCGAAATCTTTGGTCATTTCGTCTTTGAATTCATTGAATTCTTGAGATATCTTTTGGGTTACTGCTTGGAATTCTAATTCGATCTTATTTGCTATCCAGATTCTGAATTTGATTTCTGATATCCCAGCTATTTGTTTGTGCATGGGATCTTGTGCTATGTCTGCCCCATTGATCCTTGGGGGAGTTGATCTACTCTGATAATTCATATTGCCAGAGTTTTTCTGTTGATTTTGCCTCATCATTGTTTTTCGCCGTTGCCTCTGGCCAGCCTCAGAGTTGGGGAGGTGTCTCTCCAAGATTAGACCCCAGCGGGATCACTCTTTTGTTGCTGGATCTTTGTAGGGAGTGACCTGTGTAGTTCCTCTGGGGCTGCCCCAGCCAGGGAGTTCTGGTTATGGAGGCAGCTCCGGAGTGTGACTCACCCGGATCCAGCAACAGGGCGGGAGGTGGTTCGCACAGTTCTGGAAGTGCCCAGTGACTTTGGCACAGAGAGCCCAAGGCTCCAGCAGTCCCTGGCCAGGAGAAGGGCTTCACACAGAGGCAGGGAGGCCTCTGGAGGGCATGCGGCTACCACAGTCCTGGCTGGACAAGCTGGCCGGTGTGGAGTCATGGAGGGTATAGGAGGGAGGATGTGGGGTTGCATGGCTCCTGCAGTTCCTGGTCAGGGCATGTGGAGGCCCAGCGGGCACGGGTGGGGGTCGTGGTGCAGCTCTTACCGAGGCCTGGGTGGGTGCCGATTGTGGTTGCGGCGCAGCTCTTTCTGAGGTCTGGGCGGTGCAGCTCTTATGGAGGTCAGGGCTGGCACTGATATCAGTCAAGGTGCAGCTCTTATGGAGGTCTGGGCAGCCCCGATCACATTTAACAAATATCCTCCCAATAAAAAAATCATAATTGTCTTCTAGTTGGGCAATTACACTTTGACATATTTTTTATTGCTTTATATAAATCTAAGCCATGGGCAGACCCAGGATCTTAACAAGATCTGTGACAGTGGTTCAAAGACTCATTTTGTCAGGTGTTCATCCGCTCAAGTTACCACGTTCTGATGTACCCAGGTGCTGCAAGTTGATTCTCTGAAGCTGATGGTAACCCAGGGGCACAAGTGAAGAATATTCTGGGCTATTCAAGAAGTTCATGTCCAGTAGCAAAAGTGTCATCCAGAAAAAAGGCTGGGTTTGTGCTTAAAAACATTCCAGACTGGGCAGCGCCTGTGGCTCAGTGAGTAGGGCGCCGGCCCCATATACCGAGGGTGGTGGGTTCAAACCCAGCCCCGGCCAAACTGCAACAAAAAAAGCTGGGCGTTGTGGTGGGTGCCTGTAGTCCCAGCTGTTTGGGAGGCTGAGGCAGGAGAATCGTGAAAGTCCAAGAGCTGGAGGTTGCTGTGAGTCCTGTGATGCCATGGCACTCTACCGAGGGCAGTAAAGTGAGACTGTGTCTCTACAAAAAAAGAAAAAACCTTCCAGACCTTCACTCCAGTCAGTTTCCAGCGTCTAGCCCGGGACTCAGCTCACAAACCGCTTTAGGCCGTTGCTTCGGAACCGTTGTTCTGTGTCTGTGATACTTTGTTAATCATTTACTAAAATCTTATCTCCTTTGAGAGCTCTCCATGCACATATTTTGTATTCTTAGGATGTCCCAATCTTCACTTTCTCATTTAATTTTACTTTTATTATATGATCAAAATTTTGCATTTATCTGCCTCTCAGACACACCATACTCCTTTTAGATCTAGAGAGTCAGCCTTCTCTGTGTTTTTAACCTCATCTTTTTTGTGGACTTCTATAAAACAAAACTGTCTTCCTCGAGTCTGGGGTCCCCAACTATTATAATTCTTTGAATAGACACCAAAAAATTCTAAGGACAAAGACTGTACTTTCAGGAACCATAGTTTCTGTTTTTTGTGTGTGTGTGTGTGTGGTTTTTTTCTTTGTTTTTTTTTTTTTGGCCGGGGCTGGGTTTGAACCCGTCACATCTGACATATGGGACCGGTGCCCTACCCGCTGAGCCACAGGCGCCGCCCAGGAACCATGTTTCTATAAGTATAGAAGTATAAGACTCTACTTTCTGTAGTTCATTACTCAAGACGTTTCTCTGAATGTATAGAACACCAGCTATCACAAGAATGGAAAAGTACGTCTCCAGTGTACCCAGAACTAACATGAAGCCAGCAGAGCATCTGAGACACACCCACACAAGAAAAAATACAATTCAAGATGGGGGCAGGGGGAACGAGGTGGGGAGGGGGGCTTGCTGTGCTCCCACTTAATGGGCACACCTACAACAGGGACTCTTCCTAACAAATGCAAACACGGTAGCCTAATTGTGCTCTCACATTAATCTGAAAATAAAAGAACAATAAAACAATTAAAATTCTGAGGACAGTCATCGAAAGATAGACATTTGTCTTTTCCTTTGGAAAAAGCCTCCTCTTTCTACTCTAAGCAACCAAACATTATACAAACTCTGTCACTCAGATCCTGAGGCCAGAGCCCCATGTGGCACAGAACAAGTGTCATTTTCTTTCCTCTTTTGTCCCCACAGGGGAGCAGCTGGGTGTCAGGAAGGCCTATACATTCTTGCTGCTTCTTTGCACGTTCTGGTTCTTTGGAGTTTACGCCTCACTCAGCTGCCTTTGCAGGATGACTGCATATGCCTTGGTGCTGTGGAGAGTGACGTGGGTGGGGGGTACAGCACCGGGGCATTTTCTAACATGTCGTGCATGGGTTATTCCTGACCCACCCCGCTTTCTTAGACCAACTCTGGCATTCCTCCTAGGAGCTCGCTGTTGGGGATTGCTGGTTAATACAGGATGACCTGGGAGCCACTGGTGCCAGGGGAGAGTGTTTCCAGGCAGAGGGCACAGTGTGAGCAAGGCCCAGTGGTGACGGGGTAGGTGACCCTCAGAGGGACACAACTGAAACCCTGTGTGGCTGGGTCTCAGCTTGAGGGGACGAGCAGGAAGGGGAGCATTTGACGCAAAGGGAGCTGGTGAGGTGAGTGCCAGGGGGCCTGCTGACGACCGCTGGCAGACATACGTCTTACAAGATGCATGAAGAAAGATGTTGCATTACACCCATGCAGGCCTGGCCTCCGGGCTTCCCTCTCAGCCTCTGTGCACATCTGCCCAGGGGCAGCCCCTGCTTCCCACCTCTGACCCCATCAGCCTCTGTTCCCTCTGTACAACACTGTCTCTCTGAGCCAGATTCCCAGCTCCCTTTCCCAACCCCTCCCCAAATAATAATAAAAACAGTAACGCAATGGGATCAAATCTCTATGGATTGTCACAGACTCCATTTGCTTCAGTTGCAGGACCAAAGATTGCTGAGCCTGGGTAGAAAGTAAATACCAGACATTGTGTTGTGGATGAGGTGAATGAGTTCTAAGAGTGTGTGTTTGGGGTGAAAGACCAGTGGGTCATAGTCCTGCTAGTGGACGCTAATGGAGTAAAGAACTCCTGTTTTCTGAAGACCCTCTAGCAGGGCCAGAACCTGGGAGGGACAGTCTTGTTCTTTAGGTATCTGTCTTTTCTTTCTTATTTTGAGAGGTGGGGTCTCACTCTGCCACCTAGGGTGGAGGTCAGTGGCATGATCATAGCTCACTCCAACCTTGAATTCCTGGCCTCAAGTGATCCTCCCATCTCGGCCTCGCAAAGTGCTGGAATTATAGGTGCGAGCCGCAGTGCCTGGCCACAGGTGTCCTGTTCTTTACTAGCTAGTGGAATGTCACACAGAAAGCGCTGCTGCCACCAGGCTCCTGGAGCCTTTCTGCCCCTGCCTGTCTCCCCATGTGTAGCTTGATGCTCTGGGCTCTCTAATTTGGTGTCCATGGTGCGTGACTGGACTCTGGGGCCAGGGCAGTTGTACCTGCCAGTGTGTTTCCTTCTGACCATCTAGACAGAGCTGCCAGACATGGGGAGGGTGACGGTCCTCTCTGGCTGATGACACTTAGGCCGTTCATATCTGAGATTCATGCGTCCAACCCACACCAATGGCCCATCCTCAAACTACGGTATCTTGTTGCAAGGTGAAAAGCATCCGCTTCCTTCCCATTTCCTGCAGCTGAGCCTGGTGGGAGCTCCTCTGTTCCCACATCATCTTAGACCACCAGGAGAGCTTCCTGGCTGTCCTAGGAAGGAAGGACCTAGGTCCCCTCTTTGGTATCTACAACTTTAGACCCAGAGACTGATGGTTAATGTTGTCTGACACCAGGCCCTGCAGTCTCCCATGGAAACAGTTAAATGGATTGTCCTATAGGACTTGTGGCTTGAACGCACGCAGACCGCTAGGTCCTCACACCAGCTCTTCCTTTTTGCATTACTGGAGAAAACCCAATTTCCTTTGGCCATGGGCAGAGAAGAGAGACCCTCACAGCTGCTGTATCACTAGACTGTGCTTTCCAGAGATCCTCGGGGAAAACACCAGCCCCTGTTCCGACCTCATCAGAGGCAAACTTGAGGGTTGAGCTTGGAAGAGTGTGTTGCTGTTTCCATTTGATATTACATCACATCATCGTGTTAATCTGTTTGCCATAGAGCAACTCACTTAGTAATTTCCGTCTGGGTTTATAAGCGACGACTATATTCAGCAGCCAGGAACCTCAAGGACACACCTGTGTGTGTTGTTCTTTTAAACCCAGGAGAGGCAGGAGAAAGACAGAGGTGGGATAATTTGCCAGAGGTCCCGGAGTGAGCTAGGGACAAAGTCAGTCTCTCTGAATGAGCCTTCTCCTGTCAAGCACCTGTATCTCCGTTCCTGTCATTATCATCTTATTTTAATATGCTGTTATTTGAAAACGAAAAAAGCAAGCTTGAGATAATTCAGACAGAAGGAAAAATTATAATAAAAATAGACAATCTACCTTTAACCTTTAAGTTATAAGCAGAGGCCCCCAAATACCCATAACCTTTAAGGCCGGAAAAGATTGTGAATTTTCAGTTGTTCTGTTATTTCCATGGTTCAGGTGAAGAGTGGGCTGGGCCGGGAATGGATGAGTTTTTCAAAATAAATATTATTGTTTACATTTGAGCTTTATATCCTAGTATGGGCTACATAGAGGTGTATAGAGGCAGAGATACATAGCAGATAGGCAGGTAAATAAGTCTAGGGAACTAGTGTATAACGTAAGGGTTAAAGTTAAAATTGTGTTGGGGATTTCGTTAAATAGGTATATTTTAGCTTCTCTTATCCCAGAAAAAAGTGACTATTGAGATGATAAATATATTCATCTCCTTTGCCACAGTAACCATTGTCCTGTCTAATAGGGTGACTATTTTTAACAAATTCGAAGTTGCCTGAGGTCCTTTCTCTCTATATTTCCTGCCGGGTTGATTTCTGAGGCTGCTGTGAATGCCGGGCATTCCCTGGTTTTCTCCAGGCTGGGCTGTGATTACTGAGATTTGGTGATCTTGCATCTTTTGGCTACCTACAAGGGTCCTGGGGTCTTCTTTGCTCTGAGGAGGAAACAGAAATGAGGAGAAGGATGTGACACTTGGGGTGACCCAGAAAGCAGGAGCTGCAGGGATGACTTGTGCTGGGAAGTCGTAGTCATGGCCTTGGAATTTCCTTCTGAGCCACAGAGCGGCCCGGGTCAGAGGGCAGGCTGTGGGGTGCTCTTTTTCTGCATCCGGCCTCCTCTCGATGTTCCCTGGGTTAAGGGAAGAGATGTGCAGCCAGACCTAAGTCTCTGTGTCCAGGCCCCTGGCTCGGATGCTTTTGCGACCTGAATTTTCTGATGATAAAAATATAAAGGACAACATTCCAGGTTGTTTTCAGGGAGTATTGATAATTTCCTAAATAAAGCACATCTTGGAATGTTTGTTGTTTTGTGCAATTCTGGTGAGTTGCTAATATTTCTACTGTTCTCTCCAAAATGAGTATGGATCACAACTTGGTAACTTGCTTTGCACAGAGATGTAATCGCGTAGGTGTGTGGTAACTAGATTAAAAAACATTTTTGCAGGTCTGTGAACATTACCTTAAATAGCCTTCTCCCCATGCCCATCCGCTCCCTCAGCTCCACCCCCTCCCCAGTATCTCCCCAATATCAGTTTTCGTGTAAATTAGTCTCAAGACATGGAAGAAATATAGCAGGGATTGATGGACTACTTTCTAGTTTTTATTTTTTAAAAAACATGAGAGGATCAATTTGCACAAGTGCATTACATTTCTCAGCCTGGGCAACATAGCACGGCCCCATCTCTACAAAAACTAAAAAAACAGAAAACAATTAGCTGAGCGTGGTGGCTCTCACCTGTAGTCCCAGCTGCTCAGGAGGCTGAGGCAGGAGGATCACTTGAGTCCAGGAGTTTGAGACCAGCCTGAGTGCTACAGTGAGACCCCATCTCAAAAAAAAAAAAAAAAGTTATCAACAGTGGAACTAGGATTATTTCTTCTGAGCTCTTCCTGCACATGGTATATAAATGTTTTAGCAAAAGGCAAGAAAAGGGGGAGAAAAGACATCCAAAAAGTAGCTACAACAAAAGGACAGAGAGAAAAAGGAATATAACATGTTGAGAAATAGGTGAGAAGTATACAAAACAGGGTTGACTTGGTTTTGAATTTGAAAGGAAAATAATACACCATATTTGGAGTTTTCTTATCTCAAAAGGTTTATACCATCTTTAAGAAAAGGCTTGCCAAACCTTGAATTCTACGGCTTTCTGTATCCCTATGTGGTCTGGGCCGTAGCAGGCTTTCAAAGTTGCTGTCCTGTGACTGTTGCCAGTCTAAGCCTAAGCCAGAAAAAATAAATTCACGCCCTACACTCAGTTCTCTGTATCTCTGCTGAAAAGGCCAGTAGGGGGTTATCCTTGCCAGTTATTTTGATTGTTTTTTAGAAATGCCCAGGGGGGAGACGCCCCTGTCACATTTGAAAAACAGTTCCCTCCACTGTTGTGAATATATTAGGCCATTACAGAAAGACTACATGTATGTCAAACTACGTATTTATAAATGCCCTTTTGCATAACCTGTACTCTTAGAATCACTTCCGGTCACACTGGCTTCCCATTAATTCTGTCCATAGGGCGAGAATGTTGTAGACAAGTAGTCCCAAGAATTCTGTCCTATGTGTGACAATTCAAATTCTCATTTGTATATGTGTTAAAAGAGTTGATTTTATCCTTGAAAAATATAGACAATCTAAGCAAATTTGCTAAGAAAGAAACTTCTCGAGCTCCATTTCCTAAAGCTTACCTCCAACCGTGTCATTCTTCTTTGTAGATGAAGAAGTTTCTTTTCACAATTTTTTAACTAAAAAATAAAACAAGAAGGAACAACATGTTAAGTAATATTTGGGTGGGGCAGAGTAGGGAGAAACCTCCCATCAATCTAATGCCTTAGCAAATCAACTGCTGTATTTTTATTGTTGCCTCTTAATCCCTGGCCATATGTGTAACAGTTAGCACAGCTATTTCATAGTCTGCTGTGCTCCCTTAAGCTAGTATCATAAATGTTTCCATGTCTACACATAGTCTTAATGATTCAGAATGTACATACTTGAATACATTATATCCAACAGACAAGTGGGATGATTTGGGATGGGCACTTCACTTCCAAAATAGCTCTTTCCCACACATCCTTTAGAATCACAATGCACTTGGCAGCCCTCTGCTTGGTATAGAATTATGTTGCAACAAGGCGATTTATGGTTAGAATTGTCACTAGCTGACATCTGTGAGAAGCTGGATCTCCAAAGGATTTCCTTTGAGGTCATTCCAGAGCTCAATTGTGCCTGAGCAGCAGAAAATAAAAAAAGAAAGAAAAGAAAAGAAAGCAGTATTATTTTATTATACAATTGCTAATATTCAAAAGAAAATTTCGGTGTGCCTGGTACGCCAGACAAAGCAACAGATGTCAACTCTTTCTCTGTACACACCCAAATGGGGCCCTGATGATAAGAACAGGATGCTCTGATCTGACTTGAGTATGGAACAACAGAACAGGTGTTCCTTTTGGGAAACAAACCACAGTGGTGGCCGTCAAAAGAAAGTTGGATTTCTAAAACTATCTTGATCCAAAGGTGAGTTTCTGTTTAGACTCAATTCTGGGTGCTGACTTTTTGCAGGGTCGTTTTTTTGCTTCCTGTAAGGGAGGCATTAAAATATGCAACATGCTTGCAAATTTCTCAAGAATTAGGGTTGAGGCTTTGTTGAAGAGAGAAGTTGGAAGATCTTGGGGAGGTGCAAACATCTTGTTTTATAGTTATTTCCTTACATTGCTGAGCAGATAAGGTGAGATCGTTTAATATCATGAGAAATACTATGTTTTCCAGATGAAAATGGGAACCTCAGGGTAAACTTTTAAGTATGGGTGTGAACTTAGTGTGCCTTGAAGTATTTTGAGAAAATGATATGCCACCTCTTCTTTATTACTGTGATTCAAGCTTTATTGGATCCACTAATGTCTTTTGGATACCAATTTATTTGCATAAACTTTATCCTAAAAGGTTGATAAATGTGCTCTTGAATTACTTATCATACCCTAATAAAATGAAGCTCAAAGCTTTGTGTTTGAAAGGGGCAGAGAACAAGTAGCGTGTCTTTCTTAAAACTCTCCTTCCCAATTTCAGAGAATTTTCTCGAACTTATGATAAAAGAACTTCAAAGTAATATACTGATGGCTATACCATTCTCCTTCTTAAAATTTTCACTCTATTAACCTTAGCTTCTTTCTTATGAGAACTGATTTGCTGTAACTAAAATTATATCCAAAGCAGCAGTGCAAGTGCTATTAACTGCCCTATTGAAACTTGAAATTAACATTTTTGCTGTATTTTTATTGATGAAGGAATCAGTTATCTATGTCAGAATGGCAGCAGATACTTTAGTCTACTTTAAAGTTGTGGCTTTCATTGAACAAGGACAGGAGAGTAATTGAAAGGAAGCTGATGGATTTTTAAAATTAAGTCAATCAGCCAGGGTACTTTACTACTGGCCAGGCTGATGGATTCTAATAGGACCTGAGCCTGTTTGCCTGCTAAGGCAATTAACGCCTTGAAGTTAAGAGTTCAATCTGTAAATGAGGATTTCACGTAGACCCTTCTCATATCCACAGCTGCCTGCTTTGACATGTCCAGTGCAAAATGGCAGGCGTTTGTACTGAGGTGTTTCGCTCCCCTTTTAATCTCTTTTAATCTCTTCGTTAGAGTGCTTCTGAGTATTTGAAACTTTTCTTGATGATTTGTGTTTAGAGGTGGAGAGTGCTGAGTCATTATCATAATTCAGAATTAGGAGATATTTGCAGCGGCACCTGTGGCTCAATGGGTAAGGCGCCAGCCCCATATACAGAGGGTGGCAAGTTCAAACCCGGCCCCAGCCAAACTGCAACAAAAAAATAGCTGGGCATTCTGGCGGGCACCTGTAGTCCCAGCTACTCAGGAGGCTGAGGCAAGAGAATCGCCTAAGCCCAAGAGCTGGAGGTTGCTGTGAGCTGTGATGCCACAGCACTCTACTGAGGACAACAAAGTGAAACTCTGTCTCTAAAAAAAAGAGAGAGAGAGATGTTTGCCATCAGCCCCATGCAGTCAGGACATGCTGTTTTGACTTAGATCCCCAAACAAGAAGAGTCAGACTTGGTGGAAACATGAGAGGGTGGCTTCTTTGGGGGAAGGAATAAAGGAATTTTCTCATTGGATCTATGACAGCTTTAAACTTGCAGATGGTCAAGGAATAATCCCTGTTGAACTAATAGAGAACGGGCTGTTTCCATCTTTCCTGGAGGGAGCACTCATGAGAAATCTGGTAGTAGGGCAAGGAGGGAAGGCCGAGGTCTGCTCCTGGGCATCTTGCCTTTCCATCTGCTTGAAGTGACCCACCACTGGAGAAAAGGTGTCTCTAGAGGGATTGGTAGGGTCCTATAAAATAGGAGGGCTGGAAGGAAATGTATGGGTCATCTGGTGCAGAACGTGGTATTAGAGCCCACTAGGGCCAATTGCAAATTTTGCAGGAATCCGTGGCACCAATTATAATACAGAGCCATTATTAAACTTGAATTAGATGAACTTAAATACATTATGAGGTAGAATGTCCATGAATTGACCACCCAAGGAACTGTAACACACTTGTCAACATAACAGAGGTGGCCAACTTGAGGAACTAGGCCCTCTGTGCTGATATGTACATGTGATGCATGTCTGGTCTGTGAAAATTAGGAAAACCAGACCCATGTCTGGTCTGTGAAAATTAGGTCAACTGAAGAAAGTGGTCAGGGTAGGGAGGTGGTCAGCTATGGAGGTTCTATTGTATTTAAAAAATGAAGGCAATGAATATTCAAACTTTGTCACTTCCTGATTATTTTACTCTACTGTTCTCTATGTGGTCCGCGTTGTTTATGATTCTTGTACCTGTATGTTGGAAATACCATCAGTGTTGTCATGGCAGTGGCTTGAAGTTAAATGTTGTGAAGGCATTTAGAACACAGCAAGACAATTTATGGCTTGAGAGTCACCGGCTGACATCTGTGAGAACCCTTGTTCCTCAAAGACTTTCCTTTGAGGATGTTGCCAGAGCTCCAGCCAATACTACGAATCAAGCTTTTTTGTTCCGGAAAGCCAGTTGTTTTGACATTTACCAGCACTCACGGGGCCCATCCCATTTATTTTTGCATGTGAGACTGGGTCACAAGGATGCACAGAGACTTCTCCAAAGTCCCGCGCTTGTTGGCAATGCCAAGACTACACGTGGGTCTCCTGGTGTCTGACCCAGGCGCCTGTCTTTCTGTCCCATCCATCAGGGATACTGGTCCTAGAAGGCACAGGGGACATGGGTCAGATTTAGCTGTGAGCACTTGTCTCCAGGAATCTTCTGTTTGGGTGACAGCATTGTAGAGAGTTGGGTCAGAACCAACCAGGGGATAATTAACACAGAAATCCACGTCCTTTCCAGATGGGTGATCGTCTGCGCTCTGGTGATCAGCTTGCGGGGAGAGGAGGCAGAGATGGGATCTTGAACTCTGTCCGTAAGACAAAGTGCTGCAATCACTGAATGGAAAGATGAGCGAAGAATGAATAACACTTAGCACCACCTGATGGTACATCATCTGTGTGCAGTAGAATCTCTGTGAGGTGACCAATCAAGGGATGTGACAAACTGGTCATCATAAGGCAGTAAGCCTACTATACTGCTGTGTGCACGTGGTGCATGTCTGGTCCGTGAAAACGAGGTCAACTTAAGGAGGTGGTCAGTGTAGGGAGGTGGTCAGCTACGGAGGTTCTACTGTGTAAGGTCACTTAGTTTGTGTCTCCCCCATTAGAATGTGAGGTCCATGGGGACAGGGACCTTGTCCTATATGCTGCTGTACACCTAGCTCCCAGAATAGTGCCTACCACAGAGAAAGTGCTCAATAAATATTTCCAGATGAATAAAGGAGCCTATTTTGCCCAGAGAAATGTCCCGGTGGCATCCAGTGTAAGGGATCTCTAACCCTTGTCCACCTGCTGCACTTTCCTGACCACCATTTCTCTTCCCTCTTAGATGACGGAGGGCCGTCGATGTCAAGTACATCTTCTTGATGACAGGAAGCTGGAACTCCTAGTGCAGGTAAGCTCCTTTTGGTCAACTCTGAGTTTCTGCAGAGACTGGTGTGATTCCGCCTTGGATTCTGCTGGGGATTTGATGGGGAGATTGCGAACTGCTTATTGGGTAAGAATGACTAGAGGGTCCCGGAGGGGTTAGAGTGTGTGCTGGTTTTTTTAGTTTGTTCTGCCTCCGTGTACACTGGAGCCCAAGGCGTTCAAGGCCAGATGTGTATCTTACCTATTGGTACAAATGTCTAGGAGAGGAAACTGCACACCTGCCCTTAGCTGTTCTTTGTGCTCAGAGTTAGCCACAATGTAACCTAAATAACTGGGGCTGTAACTGACACTGATTTAGTCTTCCTTGCTTACCAGGGATGGAAAATAATTCATTCTTTTCAAGTTCAGTTTTGACAGTTGAAAAGAAGGACACACCTGTCTTCCCTGTAAAGGCTGAGCAGCCCCTTGTCCCCCCATCCTAATGGTCACTCTTAAGCATCTGGAGAAACTGAAATGCTGGAAGCTAATCAGTTCATCCCTAAGTAAAAGCACGTCAGTGTCACCAAGGTCAGAGAAGTAATAGGTCTCACAGACCCTGGCCTTGGTCAGCTTGCTCTTGGAGAGATCATTGTCTGACCAGAGCCCTAAAAGATGGTGATGTTTCCAAACCTGATTTAAAGAGTTTACCCTTCCAAACCTGTTGTTCAGTTCCAACTTATATTACATTCGCTTGGTATTCTCAAATGTCATAGGATGTTGGTCCCATCCTCCACCACATTTTCCTATGAAGAAACTACAGTTCCCTGGGGGTGGGGGGGTGGGGAGTGGTGGTTGAAGTGTGCCCACCTGCTCAATCCTAGGGGATGTGCTACAGCCTCCAGGGGGACACTCACACACAGACACACGTCTGTTGTTACCTTGTGCATGCTGCTTTGGTTTGAAAATGTTCAAAATGATGACTTTCAGAGTTAATACTTTCAGTGGGAGTCAAGTGAGAAAGAAAAGCTTTATAGATGCAATATAGGAAATAGGAAAAACAGGAAGTCTGTCTCTCACTGTACTCATTCAACTGTGACCATTTGGGTGGGTTTCTTGGGACCATTTTTTGTATTTATATTTCTTGCATGGTTGTAATGATAATACAGGGTAGGCACCCTTTATGTGTATATACACCCTTTATGTGTATAATCCTGTATGTTTTGTGTTTCCACTTAATACTGTCTTCACTCGCGTTTTCCAAGTTGCTATAAATTGTCACATTTGTGAATAAGTATAGAAATTCCTGAGAGGGATGTACTATCATCATCTAATCATGCTGCCTTTTGGGTAGAGTTAAGGTTTTTTGGTTTTGTTTAGTTGTTTGTTTGTTTGTTTACAATTTTCTCACTGTTACATGTAAATGCTGTGACTGTCATATCCCCATGTATGGAGTTCACCCATGTTTTGAATTGTGGCCTGATTAGTCTGGATTCCACGGCCTGTAGCCCTTCAAAGTGAAACTTGCTGTTTGGATTCAGGGAAAGCGTAAAGTTGAGCAAGATCTCTTTAATTAGCAGAATCATTAGCTAAGATTAAGAATCGGTAGGAGGAATTTTTAGATGAGTCATTTGGGGTGTGTTACCTGCTTTTCTTAAAGCTTGGGGGCTTAGAAAGAGGCAACTATCTGGGATTGGAAATGAGACTTCAAGTGGCAATTCTCCTGGCCTTGAGAAAAAAGGAATGGGGGTGGCTGAGATGGATGCGAATCACAGAAAATCTATTTAATTACTGATGCCATTAAACTTTGGAACAGTTACCCTCAGCCCTTTAGAATCAAGGAAATGCTCATTAGGCTGAACCAGAGTTCACCCCCTTCCCACCTCTCTAGAGAAAGCACGTCCCGTGGCGTGGTGTTTTTTCCTTCCCCTACATCACTGTCCTTCCCACACGCCCACCCCTGCACCAGGTTAGTTTCCATTCCGTCTTAGTTCACCTCTTAGTTCACCTCTTCGCCACCCCTAGTCAGGGCTTTCCCTGTCCCTCCCAAGTCCGGTCTCAGCTGCTCCTGCCCTGAGCTTCTGTCTTACAGAGCGGCCACCCCACATTGCCACTGTATCTATTTGCCACTTCCAGTTTGAGGGCTCGTCTGTGCCTTGATCACTGTTTCGCTAGTCCCAGCCCAGTGCCTGACACATTGTGTCACTACATAAAGATTTGTTGCATGAAAGAATGGAGGAACCCTGGGATGCCTCCATATCGCTTCCCCCAAAGGCCTTCTTGCCATAGTACCAACTGCTTTGGGGGAGGATTTAGCCGTGGAGTGGGCTTCAGCAAAACCTGGAGAAACAAAGTCAAAACTATTGGACAAAACGCAACTTTAAATATGTGACCCTTCTTTCTCCACCAGAAAGTCCTCTTACCTGGGATTACATATTTAGGCAGCTCCCTTAGTAAAGGGACTCTCTGTTCACTGGCTCCTCTGAACCCATCTCTATGTTTTAATAGGGTAAGATATTTTGACCTATTCCTTTCTTTTTGACATTTTATATTTATAGAATGATAACCTTCAGATTCATCTATACTTCAGTCCCTAAAATATGTTAACTACTGAGAACGTTGTTGTTAAGAACAATCTCAGAATATTCATAATAAGCCTTAGACCAGCAGTTCCCAACCTGTGGGTCATGACCCACAGGAACTGTATTAAAGGGCTGCAGCATTTGGAAGGTTGAAAACCATTGCCTTAAACCAAGCAATGGCTTTCCTGACCTCTTAATCTGGAGAGCTGGACATGAGAGGGCTGGAAAAGACACCTATATTGACCTTTGGAGGTTTTATAAGGTGCAGAGACAGGTTTGGAGGAAGTGTTTATCTCCCCTGGAAAAATAAACAGTTTTGCTCAAAGGTGACAGAAGGGCATTAAAAAGAAGTGTCAGAAGGGGAAGATTAGTTTTGTAGCTACTGACTTTTGCAGTAGGCTGAGGGAGTCCTTCAAGACTACACCTCCGATCTTCAGAAGCAGGGAAACTTCTACGGCATCCATGTTGGACAAGCAATCTGAGTTGGCCTCAACAACCGACTCGTGGAGAATTGGTTGCTGCCGAGAGGAGGCTGGCCGTACAGATCATTTCATGCAAGGCTGTAAACCCAGCCACTCTGAGTGTATCATTTCCCTTCTCTGAGTTGCAGAGAAAAATGGCTCTCCTGCTAACATTCAGTGTTTATTCCACAAAGCACTTGGGTGGAGATTATCTAGTGAAATCTGTGCTTGCAAATCCCTGCTTACCCTGAGCAGATCCCACGTTGCCCATGCCCAGGAAGGGCAGACGGTCAAGAGTGATACACTCGGAATTAATATTTAAAAGCTCATCCCTAAATCCTCAGGCGATATCCTGACAGCCATGTCTTTACAATGTAGCTCCAAATGGAAGTATTCAAATTCCACGTGAGGACAGCTGGAAGACACTGCGAGCATTCAGCCATAGACTCGCCCTTCAACCTTGGTCTCAGACACGCGGCAGGTCGCCCGGCCAAACCACCCTCCGCTCCAGCCCACAGGCGTGTCTTTTGCTCCGTCGTTTTGTTTCCTCCGGTTAGAAATGTACTCAAAAAACCTTCCTCAAGATGAGAGGCCACCCCCACCTCTGTCCCTGAGTCAGCCTCTTCCTGGGACTGCAGAGCCAGATAAGAGGGGGTCGAGCGTATCATCCGTGAAACCGGACATCTTCGATTCTTGTGCCTGTATTCCTTTAAAATTCTTTTCGTTTGTTTCTTCTTTTCCTGATCTGAATATGTATGTAGGAGAGCGTTTTGAAAGCAAAGAAAGGAAAACGTGTGCTTTAGCTCCAGGGGGAATAATTTAAGGCTTTGAGAAGAATTTCCGGACAGCGAGAGGCCATAGATGGAACACAGGAAGCATTTAATGGGGAAGATTCTGGACTCTTTCTCTGGGCTTCTTAAAAATAGAAAAGATGTTCACTAGAATGGAATGGCTGAGGTGTGGCCCTTCCTTATTAGGTTCTCTTGAGGCTTATGATTCCGTGCTGTCCCATGTCGCGCGATGACAGCAGCCCAGCAAGAGAAACACAGACGTTCGCCTTCCAGTCCTGGGGACGCCGCGTTTTCATCATTTCCCCTTCCCTTAGAGGGGTCATTATTAGACTCCATTGGCAGAATTTCTTCCCTTTGGTGATGGGGGTTTACACATCAGAGGACAGTCTCTCTCCCCAGTTCTGCGCAGTGAACCTGGGGTTACAATGTCTCTCTCCCTGTAACCCAGGGCCTCTGTGGCCATCGGCAAGACTCTTACGACTGTCTACTTCTCTTCAAATACAGGGCCTCAGTGTCCTCATGATCCTGAGAAGTGGGATAAACTTGAGCCAGTCTGTGTTTTCCAAGAGGGTGGAAGATCACAACTAGATTACTGCTGCCTCTGACAACCTCCTGGGCCTGGGAAAGCCACGGACCAGAAGCTCCAGGAGAGGGCTCAGGTGCTCCATGTGGTCTAATAGCACCAGCCACATGTGGCCACTGAGCAAAATGTAGCAGTGTAGACTGAGGCACATGTCAGAATGTCATAGTAATCATTTTTGTATTAATGATTCCATGTTGAAATGACAAGATTTTGCATATGTTATGTCAAGAAGGTATATGATGAGTCTCGCCTGTTTCTTTACTATTTTTTGAATTATTTTTTATTCATTTATTTTTTAGAGACAGGGTCTCAGCCTCCTGAGTAGCTGGGACTATAGGTGCACACCATCACGCCCAGCTAATTTTTAAATTCTTTTGTAGAGGATGGCGGGGCCTGTCTCTCACTTTGTTGCCTAGGTTGGTCTTGAACTCCTAGCCTCAAGTGATCCTCCTGCCGTGGCTTCTGAAAGCTCTGGGATTACAGGGGTGAGCCATTGTACCCAGCCTCTTTTTCCTTTCTTAATACGGCTACTTAAAAATTAAATTTTCATATTGGGCTCATTTTATGGCTCCCATTCTATGTTTATTAGACTGCTGTCTTCAAAGGATAGGAAAAAATAAAAAGAGGAAACATTTTCATAAAATCATTTAGGGTTACCCTGATCAAATACTGGATGTTTGGCATAATTAATAACTTCATTTTGCAATTCTTTACCAAATGTATATGGAGCATAGCTTATTTTAATCCTCACAGTAACTGTGTAAAGTAGCTGCAATCTCAGATAAGCAAACAGAAATTCAGAAAAGTGAAATAACTTGCTTGAGGTCACATAGCTTCCTAAATGGAGCTCATCTGAGCATAGGTCTTCTGACATTAGATCCCATTTTCTTTTCACTACCCCATAAAAAAGTATATGCAGTAAAAACCTGACACATGATACAGTTCACCAGTAACGCGGCTACCCTGCTGGCCCCCGGCGCCAGCATCCTATAGGATGGGAATTAAAGACTTTGAACCTTATCTCAGGTCTGCAACTGAAGATGGGTTTGCCCAGGTCATTCCGTTCCTTTGAACCCAGGTCCTAATCTATCTAGTAAAGATTTAAACCTGGGATGCCTGACACATCAGGATGCAGGATTTGCACATCATGTGTAAGCCTCGGGCTATCAGGTGTGGAAGAAACTTCTGGGAAAGTAGATGAAGTGATTGTTGCCTGCCCATTGCTTTTCTCTGTCTGTCAAGGATGCTGATGATATTCTGTCCTAAAGCTGACGTGTGTTAATTAAAGTATCATTGACAGCAAAGTAAATGGCCTAAAATGAGCTGGGAAAAAAAAATGTCTATGACTTTTTAAAATATCGACAGCTCTGATAGGGAGTAAATGGAATAAATGAGCAGATGTGGGGTCTCTGCACGTGGGCGGACCCATGTCCATACTCAGCCTCATGGCCCAAGTTCAGCTACTTCTATCATCAATAATACTTTTCTGTAAAAATGCAAAGGATTATTCTCTGCCGGGTAAACCAGGAATTCCCCCCAAAGCACGTGTTACCGAGGAAAGAGCACAGAGTTGGTTCCATACTTCCCGGCTGGGCCAGGTGGGCAGTTGGTTCCTTTTGCTCTGCCTGCTGGGCCGTCCTCCTGGGGCATACTCCAGATCTGCCGTCTGCTTCTGTCTGGTCTGTAAGCAGGAGTCACAGTCTCAGCCAAGGGCTGAGGAGCTGGGAGCAAACACAGGGGCTCGGTGTTAGGAACCTTCTGTCCTGGACCTCCCAGGCCACCAGGTCATCTCATAAAACAAGAGCCAGAGGGGCCTCAGACGGCACTGCTTTGGGCTGACCTCACACTTCTCCATGATTGTCATCATCATTTATGAGTTTCTTCTCTGCAAAGCCTGCAAAGCCAGCCCGCCACCAAAGGAGCAAAACAGATGTCTTCTCAGACCCTGGAGGTGCTGATAATATTTAACATTTGAAAGGCACATGGTGGAGAAAGAAATGTTAAGATAGGGAGTAGAGACAGATAACTTAATGATAACTTCACTTAGAATCAAAAGTTCATTTTGTGGTTTGGAGGAATAAGAAATAATCCATGAAGTATACCCTAAGGGGACACAGGCAGCTGCGGAGTTTCCCCTTTGATGAGGGCTACCCTGGATCTCCCTTCTCCAGCGAGGGCCTTTGTGGAAAACTTGGTGATCTCTTTCTGTGCTGGCTGAGAACAAAGGCGAATCCCAGTTTCCCCGAGGGGCTGTGAGAGAGGGCTGAATGGCAGGAAAGGCAGATTGATGCAATCCTCTGGGGGACCTCCCCCACCACACACACACAGATCCTGGACCAGACAGCTCAGGCAGGCACAGGAGGAGGAGACAGAGGCAGCCAGCTCCGTCTCCCTAGCTGGCGAGTGGTCCAGGCTGCTGGTTGCCTGGCAACACCCCTCGCTCCTCCCTCTCCCCTTGCCTCTCTGGAGCATCTCCACTCCTGTGCCCCATTTCCCCTGGATGCTGATCTTAACCTCCCCTAAAACGTATTTCTTGGGACCATTTGAACGTGCCAATAGTTGGCTGACTTTGTCCTACTAAGAGGGCAATTTCACGTGGCTCGAACCAAATGTGAAGGGAGAGAGACGAAAGGAAGACATAACCTTCTAGGAAGTTGTGTGTGTGAACTCAACACAGTGCAGTTCAGCAAAGTGTGAACTATTGTGTCTGCATGGGAAAAGCACACATAAAACACACACACACACATGCACACACCTGTAAGACACGTGTGGAAATGGGGGAAAAACTGACCATCTTGGGAAGGGTGGGGTGGCAGGAATCTGAGGGTTAACAAATTGGAGGCCGTCCTTGTTTTGTTTTTTTATCCATAACTCAAAGATTAGTTTCTGGCATGTCAGTCAATGGAAATACTTGTTTATTTGATAAATACATATTGGTCTACCACTGTGCTATGCAGATCTCACTGTCCCTCTCTGGGGGCTAAGAGTTCATGTCTGGAGGTGGGGACTGATAATGTAGGCTCCACTACTTTTTACAAGTCTGGGATGTTTCTAGAATGCTCTGAGTGTTGTTGCTCAGCTCTGCCAGGGCCAGGACTGCTCCCTTTCCCACTGATCTCTGCCCGCTGAACCCTGTGCTCTCTTGTAAGGAGGTGTCCAGGAGGGTGTGGGGCAGCTGTTCCACTCATCTGGAAGCCTCTGCTGTCACTGTCCTACCCAGGCCCAAAGAAAGAAGGGAGGAAGCCCCTTTTCTGGGAGAGAAATACTGCTGTCAGGCATCAGAGGGGGTGGAGGAAGGGACCGCAGGTGTGGGGAGATCTCAGTTGCTCTATGTCTGTCCTGACTCTTCTACCCCCATAGACCTGCCCCGTACCCTTGAACTTGTTTTTGGTTTCCTTGCTGGTCCAGAACAGACCTGACAGTTCAGCTGTCAAAACCAAGTGGAAGTTTCCAAATCTTGCTAGTCTCCCCCCGCAACCACCCCAGCTGTCTGCCAGGTCTTTGTGACAGACCCCCCAGGTGGCCACAGTAGCCAGAGCCTCTCACTGATATCATTCCCCCTCCTCCATCTGGGCCATCTTGTTCTTGCACCTGTTTGGAGAGCGAGCCCACGATTCTCTGGATCCACCAGGCCTTAGAACCCAGGACCCTCTTTGGCTTGTTCCTCAGCTCCGTCCCCATCCTTGGGTCTCCCAAGGGGACAACCATCCTCAGCTCCAGCTGACACCCCATCCTCAGCTCCAGCTCAGCTCCAGCTTTCCACCCTGGACTCAACGACCTCCCTGTGCCGGTTGTCACTGCACTGTCTGCCTGGAGCCCTAGGCAGCAGCTCTCGGACCTCCCTGAGTCTGAGTTTCTGGCCATCCCAGTTTGCTGCTCAGTAATGTGTCCCAGCTTCAAAGCCTTCAGGAGCTCATCCTTTTTGAACTCTGCTGTCGAACTCTCATGTCCCTCTGTAACCTGACCATGTCCTGCTTACAAGTGACAGTGTATTGAAGAGATGCAGAGGGTAGTTTTGTCCCAAACTACCTACTCTCTGGGTAGCATTATAGTCACCACACTCCGCCCAGCAGAACTGAAGCCCTGAACTTTCCAATTACAGGGAATTATGTCCATAGTAATGGAGATGAGCTACTGCAGGACCCGCATAGCATCTTGTAGACCAACAGTTCTCATGCTGCTTGTAGCTGCAAAATCTTGTGGCTGATAGCGTATAAATGGAGAGAATCTCAACGACCCCAAACGACCCCAACTTGTTGTTTCCCTCCCCACTAACAGAAAGGCACCTGGGGGGTCTCAGCATACCAGTAAGTTTGGAAATCACTATCCTAGACAGAAACCAGGGGATAGAAAGCTTAAGCATCCTTTACTTTATGCAAATAAACACACCCCTGAATAGTTCCATATAGATTGAGCTTTAATTATATAAAGCATATTTGAAATGCTTTGGGAAATTGTAGGGGTCAGTGATGAACCATCACATGAGCTGCACCCAGTTCTAAGAGCTTATTGTATGCTGAGTCATCTAGCGAGCCCCACAACTCTATGAGGCAGATAACTGTTCCCGTTCCCATTTTTCAGATGGAGAAATCAGAGCACGGAGAAGTTAAGTGATTTCTTCCAAGTTGCACAGCTAGTGAATGGTAGAGACCTAGCTCTAGAGACAGAGCAGACTCCAGGATATTGAGAGCACAGGCTGTGGGGACAGATGGCCTGGCTTCAAAGCCTGACACGTAGCAGCTCCGTGACCTTGGTCCATTATACAACCTCTTAAAGCTTCACTTTCTTTGTCTCTAAACATGGAATCATAACTGCCTCAGGTCTGCCTGCTTTAATTTTATCTGTAAATTGAAACTAGTACCTGCCTGGTAGATTTGTGATTACGTTTATATTAACTAGGACATCAGAAGACTCCTTGGCATGTCATCACCGTGTCTTAGGCTGGACCACTTAGTAGCTATGGCAACCTGCACCAGCCACTGGCCTTTGCTACCTCCTGTGTAAAATGGGAATGTTAACTACCTTGGCTTCGGGAAAAGCACTTAGGAGACTATGAAATGCTATGTAATTTAGAGTACTATTATTCCTAATAATTACGTCTTCCATATGATTTTGTGCAAGGCTTCATGGAGCATTTACAGAGTTCAGTGAAAGCTCTTTTGACAAGTGATAGATTGACAACCCATCAGAAAACGTCTGGTCTACCTACCCATCCAGGCTTCCCAGCATAGCATCCTGCAATCTGTTCATGAACACTGGTTATCGCTATTCAGCCTTCCAGTGTCATGGATAACTCATATGACAGGGTCATAGGGTGACAGGCAGGAGGTATGCACACATGTGTTCACACAGAGTCCAGAGAAGCATCCCGACAAGCAGATGAGGTTTCGTGCTCCAGTCACGTCAAAGCACGCTAATCACTCGTCATTCTTGGGGATAAAATAGAAAACAAAGTGATTTTGATGGGTGCATCCCGGGATCTTGTAACTGACCCCAGCCTTACTGTTTTATATAATTATATGCAAATAATCTTATCGGCTATGATGTGGGAGCGGAAATTGGGAAGGCAATGCTGTCTCGTGTACAGTCTGTCATAAACAAGGCAGTGATTGGATTTCGCATTCTGCTACTCTCGGACTGTTACCAAAATTCATGTCTGTATTAACTGCAGTTCTCGATATGCGCTGCGTCCTTCGCAGAGATGGCAGTGCCCGATTCCGTAGTGCGCAGTGGGAAGCTCTAGGGTACTCCAAGTATCCTGGAAGACTTTGTGAGGCTCAGAGATGCTCGTGACTGATGAGGCCTCCTGGGACCCTGGCGGTAATTCCCCAGAGAATGACCTTCTCCAGGAAATGCCTAACTGCCTCTTCAAACTGGTGGAGAAATTTTTCTTTGGGGAAAGAAGGTTTGAAAATCTCACATGGGTCCTTTGAGAATGGTAAGAGATGGGTACAATGATTCTGAATGTTAAATTGTGAACAGATCTTAGTATATATTACCACACTAGGGTGGGCCATGTGCTGGTGTTATAAAAATCCTTTGTTAGCATTCCCTCAGTGTGGCCCTCCTTATTCTTATAAGAATCTTATAAGTAACAAAAGAGCATCAAGAGGTAAAATGACGTATGGACTAATGAGCACCATCACAGTGAAATGCCGTCAGCATTAAGTTAGGTCTATCAGCCACAGACACACATATACACCTGTACTCACACACAGGTCATACCCGTGAACAGGAAAAGTGTGCAATCTTCCCAGTTTCCCTTGGTTTGGGCACAGTGACATCTACTATGGTTAAGTCCAGGTAAGTTCCGCAGCCCCCTTGACCTCTGTCCTTCCCACTGGGAATGGTTCAACTGGCCGTGTGCTGGCTGCAGCCACCCCAAGCCCCACCCCCTCACGTACCATGATCAAAGGCAGGCAAGGGAGCTCCTTCTGTCCTAACTCATTCACGGAGGAACTGGCTCCCCTTCCCAGCTGCCCACTCTGCCCCAGTCCCTGGCTGGTTCCTGTTATTGCCGTGTGTGAGCCAGTCACCCAGGGAGCAGAGTCAACTTGATGGATGGAAACCTGTGTCACTCAAAGTGTGGTCTTGCACAGCGTCACTTGGGGACATGTTAGAATCCTGGTTCCCGGTCAGCGCCCCCAGTATGCAGAGTCAGAGACTGGGAGCGGGCCTGGGGGCTACACCAGAGTCGGCTACGATGCAGAGTGCCCTGAGCCCGTGTCTTGCCCACAGTGTGGAGCACTGTAATGTTAACAATGCGGTTCTGGTACTGACATCCTGGAGTTGGCCCAGACTCCGCAGTCCCCAGCAAGATGGCCCTCACTTCATACCCAGTTGCAAGATCAGGGGACCACAGACCACCTGTATTTCTGACAAACTGGCTGCAAATTTGAGGGTTCTCCTGTTCCCCTTGGGCTCAGTAATTCACTGGAATGACTACCAGAACTCAGGAAAGTGTTATCATATTCATTATTACATTTTATTACAAAGGATGCAAACCAGGACCTACCAAATGAAGACACACACAGGGCAAAGTCTGACAGTGTCCAGAATGCAGAGCTTTGTGCCCTATCCCCGGAATTGGGGGCCTCACTGTCCTGGCTCATCAACATGTTCACCATCAAGAAGGCTCCACTGAGCTTCGCCATCCAGTGTTTTTATTGGCGTTTCATGACAGGGCCTCATTGATTGAATCACTAGCCATGTCCTTAAACCCAGTCTTCAGCCCCCTTCCTCTCCCTGGAGGTTGGAAGATTGAACTAGTAACAGGTGGCTGAAACCCCCACCTCTCTAATCACATGGCTGATCTTTCTGGGGACCAGCCCCCCAACCAAGACATCTAATTAGCATAAACTCGGGTAATCCAAGGGGCTCATGAGATAACAAAAAGGATCCTGTTACTCAGGAAATTCCAAGGATTCTGTATCTACCTCCCAGGAACCAAGGACAAAAGCCAGTCAAAATTTGTGTTATAAAACAGTAGCTAACTTTGCAGGCATCCAAAATCTTAAACCATGGCCTGAGATTGTTGAAACAAGATCAAGGTTAAAGTCTGAAGTCTCTACTGCTGCCAAGCGTGAGCTTTGAATGGGGGCTCTTTATAACTGCCGCTGTATTAGCCAACCCAAGCTGCCATAACAAGACACTGGAGACCTGGCAGCTTAAATGCAGAAACGTCCTCACAGTGCTGGAGGCTGGAAGTCCAAGGTCCAGGTGTGAGCAGGGTTGGTTTCTCCTCAGGCCTCTCTCAGGGGCTTGCAGACAGCCACCTTCCTCTGTGTCCTCACATGGCCTTCCATCTGTGTGTGAGTGTCTCTGGTGTCTCCTCTCCTGCTTATGTGGGCACCAGTCTTACTGGATAGGGGCCCCACCCATATGACCTCATTTGACCTTAAGTAGCTCCTTAACTGATCTATTTCCAAATACAGCCCATTCTGAGGTGTGCTGGGTTAGGTTTTCAGCAATAAATTTTGGGGGCTGGGGGAACATGAGTCATAACAATGACCTTCTGCAAATGACTGCTTTAAGCCTTAGAATCTATATCTGGTTTTTTTTTTCCTAAAAAAAAAGAAAAAGAAAAGAATAAAGAATGGCCCATATTTTGAAGCACAATAGCAAGTCATAAAATCAGCAGTGTGGTACAAAACTTGCCTACGCCAGAGTGTCCTGAGGTGGCCATTTGCCTTACTTCCTCTTTTTATAGGGATATTCTGTTCACCACCTGGGATGAGCCTTTGTGTTCCCTGCCCGGGACGTCAGTGCTGCATAGAGGTGCCCTGCCCTGGCTCTGAAGGCAGCACCAGCCTGCAGACTCAGCATTTCTCCAGGGGAAGTCAGGCCTCTGGCTGGCTCAGGGTGCACAGGCTCACACAGGAGTCAGCACCCTGGTGTCAGGTGACTGTACCTGTTTCCTCTCAATGTCAGTAGGACACAGCTGATGTCCCATAAGGCTGCCCTCCTATCCTGAGCAAGCCACAGTGTGGGCCTGGGCCCTGAAGAGCCTAGAGCCAGTGGCTTTGGCATGACCGCTTGGCAATTCGGAAAAGCACCTGCATCTTAAGCTCTCAAAGTTCTATAAATTTATAGGAAAAAGATGAGAGGGAAGGGTGCTAATTGAATTCACGGCCAAATCAATGAGGCCTCACTGCAGACCTTGAGACTTTACAAGTGTATGTACAGACTTCCCAGAATTATTTAGACAGACACCTTATGGCAAGAAGCCTGTTGGCTGGATTATGTGCGAGGAGGGTCATTCATAAAGTTGTTTCCTCATAAATATAATTTCCCTAGTCGTCTTCTCCAGAGGAGTGACTAAGTAAATGGTTACACCCCCCCCAAAGGCCTTTAGAAATGGTGAAATTTAGAATTTTTAGAAATTCTTCCAGCTAAGCCCTGAAGTTGCGTTCATCACTGTGTTTATCTTAATCATCATCACATGGCTTTTATTCAATGTCACGGTTATAGTCAGTATTTATTTTAAGACTGTATAATAAAAGAAAACAGGTGACACTGCATCTCCCAGGACCTTACAATCTAAAGACTCTAACCTCTGCACACAGCCAGGTGTGTAGAAACCACTCCAGGGAGGAAGCAATGCGACTAGGCCAAGAGGAACAGCATCACGAGGTGGGTTTGCGTAAGGAGACGGGAAATGCGGAGTTGTGATTCAGAGGTCTTTCCTCTGTGTTTTGAAAGGGGAATGATTAGAGAAGAAGAGCTATGCCCCATCCTTCTTGGGAGGGTTTCTGGAGGAGCTTTCTTTCTCCATTCCCTTGAAAGGTATTCACCGGGGATGTCACCATAGGGGACACCAGGTTCCTGACTGCTGTCACGTTGTCAGAACAAAAAGCAAGAAGAACCAAGTGAGGACATGAACAGAAGACATAGGAGATGCCCAGTGTCTCTGTGTAACTGGAGGGGACCTTGCGGGGGAAGAATAGGGCTAAAATGTGATGTGACCAAAGCTGGGAGTCATGACAGTACCACACTCATCTCTTGTCGAATTTGAGGACGCTCTATCAGGCAGGGCACTCAGCGAGCGTAATGGTGTCAATGTGGAGGTGAGATGGACTCGGAGTGATGACCTTGCCCAGACAGATAAAAAATCTGAAGCTGCCTATTCTGACTGGCTGTTGTGAAAAGGACAGTGGCCGAAAACATGACCCTGTGATCCTTTGTAACTGTCATATGTTCCCCGCTGCCAACTTTCTGATCCATGGAAAGCTCTGAGTAGTTTCATTAAACAAGGTCAGGAATCTTGGCTGGAATTCTTGGCTGCTTTGGTGCTTGTCATGAGAGAGGCTGGGACGCGAAGCCTGGTCAGGACTCCCGAATCCGAGCGTCAGGGCCCTGTGCCTGGCTGGGCTCAGCCCAGCGTTGCTTTGTCAGCTGTTTCTTTCCAGCTCAGTGACCATATTAAAGGAGAGATAAAGGCGGCGGTTAGGTTGGTTTAGACTGTATTTGTAATTTTGGATGGTCCTCTCAAAGGGCAGTTCCTCACTCCACCCCACAGGGAAACCATTCTCTGAACCAGTATTTCCAAAAATGTGCTGGAGAAGCCTCTACTTCAAGTATGTGGGAAATGCATCACCGAGTGTTCCCATCTGAGATATGGGCACATTTGCCTGTTGAAACCCGCTAGGAGCTCAGCCATGAAGGTCCCTGCTTAGCCAGTCTCTCTACTCACAAGAAATCTGCCCTCCTGGACCACAGACTCTGGGGGGGGGGCACATAGGTTCTTAAGAGCCACTGGAACCAGGGCTCTATTTAATACAGAAATGCCACATCAGACTCTGTCAAGACACACCTGGGGGCTCGGTGCCTGTAGTTCAAGTGGCTAGGGCACCAGCTACGTGCTCTGGAGGTGGCGGGTTTGAGCCCAGCCCGAGCCTGCCAAACAGCAATGACAACTACAGCCAAAAAATAGCCGGGCATTGTGGCAGGCACCTGTGGTCCCAGCTACTAGGGAGGCTGAGGCAGGAGAATCACTTAAGCCCAGAGAGTTTGAGGTTGCTGTGAGCTGTGATGCCACCGCACTCTACTGAGGGTGACATAGTGAGACTCTGTCTCAAAAAAAGATACACCTGAGTCCCATCTCAGCTGTACTGGAGGCTACGGGGTGGCTCTTGAGCAAGCCACCTGCCTTTCTGTGCCTAAAATGGTGATTTCTACACCGGATCTTTCTGCTACTCAGGAAAACTATCAAGATTAAGGAAATAACATAAACTGGTTTGAGCTCTGATGCTACCAAAATGACAGGTGAATGTCCTTAGAGGTCCTTCCAGGAAGACCGATACCTGTTCCTTAAAGCAAAACTCATACTTTTAATTCTCCGTTGAGCTGGGTAATGCCAAACCCATAGTAGACACTTACTTTTTTTTTTTTTTCCTTGAAAAACATTAGGTGCATCTTTTTTTCTGAAGATATTTTATTTTTTTATTAAATCATAGGTGTGTACATTAGTATGATCATGGGGCACCATACACTTGGTTCATAGACCGTTTGACACATTTTCCTCACACTAGTCAGCATAGCTTTCCTGGCATTTTCTTAGTTATTTTGCTAAGACCTTTACATTCCACATTTACTAAGATTCACATATACCCTTGTAAGATGCACCACAGGAGTAATCCCATTAATCCTCCTCCCTCCACCTACCTCCCCCCTCCCTCCCCTCCCTTTCCCCCTTCTCCCTATTCTTAGGTTGTAACTGGGTTATAGCTTTCATGTGAAGGTCCTAGATTAGTTTCATAATAAGGGTGAGTACATTGGGTACTTTTTCTTCCATTCTTGAGATACTTTACTAAGAAGAATATGTTCCAGCTCCATCCATGTAAACATGAAAGAGGTAAAGTCTCCATCTTTCTTTAAGGCTGCATAATATTCCATGGTGTACATATACCACAATTTATTAATCCATTCGTGGATCGATGGGCACTTGGGCTTTTTCCATGACTTAGCAATTATGAATAGGGCTGCAATAAATATTCTGATACAGATATCTTTGTTATGATGTGCTTTTTGGTCTTCTGGGTATATGCCCAGTAGAGGTATTATAGGATTGAATGGCAGATCTATTTTTAGATCTCTAAGTGTTCTCCGTATCTCTTTCCAAAAGGAATGTATTAATTCGCATTCCCACCAGCAGTGCAAAAGTGTTCCCTTTTCTCCACATCCGCGCCAACATCTCTGGTCTTGGGATTTTGTGATGTAGGCTAGTCTCACTGGATTTAGATGGTATCTCAAAGTAGTTTTGATTTGCATTTCTCTGATGATTAAAGATGATGAGCATTTTTTCATATGTCTGAAGGCCGTGCGCCTGTCTTCTTCAGAGAAGTTTCTCTTCAAGTCCCTTGCCCAGCCTGCAATGGGATCACTTGTTCTTTTCTTGCTAATGCGTTTGAGTTCTCTGTGGATTCTGGTTATTAAACCTTTGTCGGAGACATAACCTGCAAATATCTTCTCCCATTCTGAGGGCTGTTTGCTTGCTTTACTTAGACACTTTCAAGGTATATAATGAATCAAGGAATAAAAATGATAATACGTAAGGAGTATAGAGCTATATGTAAATATGTGTGTGTGTGTGTGTATCAGTATATAGAGCTATCAATATTTACATACAGCACCATTACCTGTGTATGTTTTCACTGATCCTTTAAGACAATTCCAGGAGAAGACGTTGTCATCTCCATTCTGCTACCGAGGAAATGGAGACACAAAGAGTTAAGTTAGTTGCTGGAGTTCACACAGCTTTCCCAGTGCAGTCCCCAGGCTCAAACCCAAGTTTGTCTGATATCAAAGCCCTGGTCTTAACCATTACATTTGCCGCTGTGCTGAATGAGTGCGTGTTGAAAAGAAAGAGTATATTTCTTTCTAGTGTGTCCTAGCGACCTCCATCTCAGGCTCTTTGGTCTTAGATGACACAGCTGTGACATGTTCTCTGAGCACGTCACCGTCACAGGAAATTATCTGATTGTCTGGGAAGTCCATTTACCCAAGTGAGGCTCAGGAAAAAATTGAGCAGAGAATTTGAGAAGTAAGAACAAGGTCTCGTGTTGTCAAGAGGGAAAATGTTAACCCCGTCAGCTTAAAAAGCCATTTGGCTTTTTCCCGTGTGCATTTAAATCACCCACTGTAATAGCCTTCCTGGAAGCGTGTCGCATGGCAACGCAGGCCTGTCTGGACTCCCCGCTCACCTCCTGTGGGCCCTGCCTTTTTCTCTGGCTGTGCTTTGTAATCCCAAAGGCCATTTTCTGGACCAGAATGTCCAGGCTTGTCAATTTAGTCTTCCCCACGCCCTGGGGGATGAAGTCCGGGATAAAAACTGAAAAAGGTTTTAGTCTAATGTCAGGGTTAAATTCTGGTCCCCTTTGACTGTTCAGAAATTAATATTCGGAGGCTCGACCATCCTCCTCCTTCATCCTGGAGAACAGCTCAGGGGACTGAGCTCATGTCTGCAGACCAACTTGTATTTTAGGGAAGGCCGGATGAACTTGTGTCTAGACTGGTTTCTTTAGAGAACTGGTTCTGCTGCCTGGATGCTTGGGAGTTTTTAAACCAGCTCAGAGAGGAGAAGTTTCTTCCTCCCATATTCACTTTGGACTTGACTTTTTAAGCTCCCAGAGCCTGGCTTTGTGTGTGACGAAAGCATCTGTTTAAAAAGTCCCCAGACAAAGGGATCTGGGGATTTCGAGGCTAGGAGAGGAATTCACCCATCCTCATAGATACTTTTTACTGTTTGAGGTTTTACCACAATCATGTACAACTATTTTATTTAAAGAAACTTTTCTAAGGCTGGGTGCCATGGCTTACACCTATAATCCTGGCACTCTGGGAGGTCCAGGAGGGTGGATTGCTTGAGCTCAGGAGTTTGAGACCAGCCTCAACAAGAGTCTCTAAAATCCAGCCGGGCATTGTGGCAGGCACCTGTAGTCCTAGCTACTTGGAGAGACTGAGGCAAGAGGATCACTTGAGCCCAAGAGTTTGAGGTTGCTGCGAGCTAAGACATGGCACTCTACTAAGGATGACAAAGTGAGACTCTGTGTCAAAAAAAAAAAGAAATTTTTAATGGCTTTATTGAAGTATAAGGGCCATATGTCAAACTACGTATATTTAAAGTATACAACTTACGGCAGTGCCTGTGGCTCAAGGGAATGGGGCGCCAGCCCCATATGCCGGAGGTGGCGAGTTCAAACCCAACCCTGGCCAAAAACTGCAAAAAAAAAAAAAATGTTTATATAAAGTATACAACTTAATTGTCTTCACCTGTGAAACCGTAAGAAGGTCTCCAACTTCGCTTGGTAGAGTGGCTCATAATTGTAAGCCTAGCAATCTGAGAGGCCGAGGAGGAAGGATCTCTTGAGCTCAGGAGTTCGAGACCACCCTGAGCAAGACCCCATCTTCACTAAAAATAGAAAAAAATGGCTGGGCATTCTGACAGTGCCTATAGTCTCAGCTTCTCCAGAGGCTGACGGAGGAACCTCAGAGTTCGAGGTTGCTGTGAGCGAGGCTGAGGCCATGGCACTCTAGCCTGGGCACCAGGAGTGAGACTCTATCTCAGGAAAAAAAAAAGTCTCTAGTTCTGCATCCACAGCCAACATGTGTCTCCCCGAGCCCACCCAAGGCCTCCATGTCCCTTCTTATCGAAGCTGTCAGTCACACCACAGTGCAGTCCCCAGTGCAGTCATGCGGGTGTCACAAGCTCTTAGGAAACCCTGTAGGAGTTTTTAAGGGCTCTGTAGAGGAACGTGGTTGTTTGTTTGTTTAATTCTCTGTGATTTTTTCCCCCCAGACTCTGAACTGGGGTGTGCTGGGTCCTGGGCGCAGGCCAAGCCAGCATCCTGCCCTGAAAGGGATAGCAGGAATCCGGAGCTGTGAGTGGTTCACGTGCAAGCCAAGCCAGGGCTCACTCAGCACAGCTAGGAGGTTTCACTTCTTCCCAGACAGCAAGAGAGGAGACGGGGCAGGAAGAGTCCTCGAAAGGGGGCCCTTCACCAGGAACTGAACCTGAAATAACCAGCAGGAGCTCATAGGCTGCAGGGCTGAGTGGGAGTTAGCCGGGTGGATGCTGGCGCAGTTTGATCTGCAGCCCTTCCCAGGTCACGTGTGGGTCCTCCACATTCCCTTGGGGCTTGGAACACACTTCACAATCAGACTTTGAAATCCTGAGAAAGCTCCTATTGTCACCCCAGGTGTCACCCCAAGTAAACCAAAATAAGCAGAAGTTACCAAGGCCCCATTATTATTTTTCAAGTGCTGTGTTGTAAAAGCTATGTTTCACGTCCACCTTACTGAGGCCTCTGGTACCCGTACAAAGGTAATTAATGATTGGCAATCTGAGGACAAAAGGTGATGCTGCAAGTTAAAGAGTACAGACACCTTCCTGGTTTGTTTGGCTGTGATGCTGAGCACTCCAAATAGCTTCAGGTATGTGGGTAGCTTTGTAAGCAGACTGTCCACACCATGCGTCTCACCTGTCATGATAACCATTGCACCAGGGTCCTCTGTGCTGTGTCCTGGTTTAGACTTACTCCCTGAAGATTGTAAGTTTGCCTTTTTCTGTGGCTTGCTCTGTTCAATGTCAAGACTATGATTTATTCAGAAGGAAATAGATAAAGGTAAATTTAAAATCAGACCATACACACATTCCTATGGTAGTTGAAGTGAGGGAAACGTATGTGTGATGTTTTTCAAACGATTCAATGCACACAAAAACATGGCGCCTCGCAGCTTCAAGTGACATCTTTGACATTCACCCCTGATTTTTAGGCAAAGAGAAATGAGCCAGGGCTCAAGTCACTAAGATTTCCAGGTCTGCTCTTTGAAAAAGGATTTAAAAAAAAAATTCTAGGCAGGGCTTGGTGGCTCACACCTGTAATCCCAGCACTCTAGGAGGGTAAGGCGGGTGACTTGCCTGAGCTCAAGAGTTTGAGACTAGCCTGAGCAAGAGCAAGATCCCATCTCTAAAAAATAACTGCGCATTGTGGTGGGCACCTGTAGTCCCAGCTTCTCAGGAGGCTGAGGCAAGAGGATCACTTGAGCCCAAGAATTTGAGGTTGCTGTGAGCAACGATGCCACGGTACTCTACTGAGGGCGACAAAGTGAGACTCTTGTCTCCAAAAAAAAAAAATTCCATAGTTCTCAGTTTCAATTTTCATAGCAGAAAATGTCTTGACTCTCTCCTTCCTAAAGTGATCGTGAAAGTACGAATGGAGAGGATACTTTCAGATCAGTTTCTGGGTGAATTGGGGGCTTTTCTGAACTATTAGACTTGTATATTTATGGAGTATCTTCATTTCTTAAATTTTAGTTTATTTGTTTACATTTTGAGACAGAGTCTTGCTAGGGTGCTGTGGTACCATCATAGCTCACAACTACTTCAAACTTCTGGGCTCAAGAGATCCTCCTGCTTCAGCCTCCTGAGTAGCTGGACTACAGATGCCACCACCATGCCTGGCTGTTTTTTCTACTTTTTTTTTTAATAGACGGGGTCTCACTAGGTTTCCTAGGCTGGTCACAAATGCCTAGGCTCAAGTAATCCTCCCATCTTGGCTTTTCAAGTGCTAGGATTACAGGTGTGAGCCACCACATTCCTATTTCTCATATGTTTAATATATTGTATTAAAGGGAAATTTTAATTTCTGAGTGAAGGATCAGGCAATAGAAATGAGACAAAGGAAGGAATTCTGAATTAACGATATAAAAAAAAGACCCTTAAGTTTGTATACTTCATTTCCCGGTCTTTTGTCCCTACCTCCTTAACTTTGAGAATGTCACTAATTCCATTTAACTTCGAAATATACATGATACCTTGTTAAATCAGTATGGAGTTTCACTTTTGCAAAACAAAAATGTTCTGGAGATTGGTTACCCAATAATGTGAAGATACTCAACACTACTGAATTATACACTTCAAAAAGTGGTTAAGATGGTAAATTTTAGGTTATATGTGTTTAACTGCAAGTTTTAAAAATGGACCTAGATACACTGCAACCTTCTTGGAAAGTATTGTGGTATAGCCAAAACCTTCCAAATGGGGGCATTCTTAATTCTCTCCTCATAAAATTTCACATGGTAGACTCTTTGGGGGTAAGAAATAAAGTGCTTAAATTAACACCACCTGTAAAATGTGTTCTCCTAAGCACAAATAGGCTTAAAGCAGTGTTTTTCAACCTTTTTTATCTCATGGCACACTTGAACCTATAGTTAAACTTCATGGCACGCTTAAATTATGTTGATCAAAAAAAAGTAAAAAAAAAAACATACTGTGCTTTGAACTTCTTTCAAAAATAATTGAATTAATGATCTTTAAAAATTTTTGAGGCACACTGGTCGAAAAATCACTGGCTTAAAAAGTAACCTTGCTTAACAACCTAACGACCTCCAAAGAGAATGAATGGTTCCTTGGAGATTCTGAGCCCCCACTATGTGAGTTCAGATGGTCTTTCTTCTAGAAGTGACACCTGACAGAGGCCACAGGTGAGCCCCCTGCGTTAACCGTGCTCTCTGGGGAAAGTCAGGAAATCCAATGTGAAATCCGGATACAAACACCACCACTCCTACTGCTGAACCCACTGCCAGGAGGGGAGAGGGGCCAGGCAGAGAGAGGTCATCCAGCAGAGAGAGGTCATCCAGGGAGAGAGAGGTTATCTAGGGGAGAAAGGTCATCTAGGCAGAGAGAGGTCATCCAGCAGAGAGAGGTCATCCAGGGAGAGAGAGGTTATCTAGGGGAGAGAGGTCATCTAGGCAGAGAGAGGTCATCCAGCAGAGAGAGGTCATCCGGGGGGAGAGAGGTCAGCATGGGGGTGGGGGTTGAGGTTGTCCCTTCCTCCCCTCTTTTCACACACGTTCAGTCTCCCCCAGAAAGCATGGGCGGGTCCTGACAGGTCTGGCTAGGGCTAGTACCCTCTGGCTTTCTGGGATGTTCCATTCCTGACTGAGAGCTCAGAGTTTGGCTATTGGGATCCCGCCCACCCAGACTGCAGCAGCTTGAAGAGCCCTGAAGAACGTGGAGGTCCAGTTGCTCTGTGAGGTGGGGTGTTTCCAGCGTTTCCCCCTGAGAGGATGTGATGTCATGCTGTGCTTCAGACAGGCCTCGCAGGCCCTGTGGCCGGATCTGAATTCTGACAGTGGCCTTGCCAGCTCTGTGACCTTAGATGATCTGTTTAGCCTCAGAGCCTGTGTCTTCCCAGGTAAAAATAGGTGTAATGATGTTCCTGGAATTCCTAATTCCTCATGATTATAATGGTGACCCCTCTCTCCCCTGTCTCCAAATCTGTAGAAATGCCCAACTCTGTGACAGGGCCAAAAGTCTGCCCTCTTCCCTTCTGGGGCCAGCCCCTGGGAGACCCCCCACACCTCCAGCTGTGTCACTTTATTGACTCTGTGATAGCCTGCATGCGTGACCTTGTTCTGGGGTTTTCACTTCTTTGAACTTCTGTCCTCCCCAAGAGCAGCAGCAGAATCGGGGAGTGGTGGCTTCATGGTTATGTGCGTGGTACTTAGGGTCAGACCACCTGGGTTTAAAGCCCAGACCCATTGAGCCACAGCTGCGTGACTTTCAATGTGGAAGTGACAGTAACAGCCACGCTTGTCCCATAGGGCTGTGGGGAAGATGAAGGGCAATGGTGTGTATATCGCTGGATGCTGGTAAAAGCCTTGCGCGGTGCCCGGCACTGAGGGCTTTCTGTTACAGGCTTTTCACCCTCACGATTCTCAGATAAGATAGCTGCTATTATTTGATGGACAGACTTACTTAACTTGCCTAATGGCCACACCGTCAGTAAGTGGCTCTCGAGTCGGGGTTTGTAACCACCTGGCACAGGGCAGGCGCTCCATAAATGTTGGTAGTTGTGCGGCCACCACGTGAGCTTCTTGAGGTCGAGGATTGTGGCTTCCTATGGCAGGTCCCAGCACCCAGCCTCCTACCCGGCACATAGTGGGTGCTCAATAAATGCTGTTCTGATTGCAAGGAGATTGTATAAAGGCAGTCTGAACACAGAAAGGTGTCAGAATTCTAATGACGTTGCAAATAAACATTTCCCTGCAATGCAGTGATTCCCCCTTTCCAGCACATTCTCAGCCCTACCTGCATGTTAGAAGCAACATAGAGCCCACCCAAGACCAACACAGTCAGCATCTCCAGGGTGGGCCCAAGCACCTCTGGCATTTTAAACTTCCCAGCTGATTGTAGCATCCTGCCAAGGCTGAAAGCTGCTTACTTAGAACAACCTCCGGCTGACATTTCTTCACAGACCCCCCTTTTGATACCACTGACTCTGAACAAAGCACGGGGTTCTGTGCGGGGGACAGGCCTTGACCTCGTTATTGCTGTCGATTCACTAGGAGGATACTTCAGTCAAAAGGCGGCTGGGCTGGGTCTTGATAAAGAGGCTGAGAGGGAAAATCAGTGTCGGGTTCAGCCCCAGTGAGCTGGAGGCATGTCGGTTCTCCTGGTCTAGTTCAGTGTCAGAGCCGACCTCTGCACATTAGAACGTAAGCCCAGGGCAGGCTTTTATTTTTGCTCTTGTTCTATTTGATTTTTTCCCTCCGCCCTCCCAGAAGTGAAATCCTGACGATGATGTGTCAAGAGGACATTTTGTTTTGTTTTCTTTGTTCTGGCTAAAAAAGTCCAGCATTCTTGGGCTGGATAAGCTGTGATGGAGGTGGGGTCCGCAGGCCTGAGACCACTGCAGCCCAGCTCAGCCCCGCCCCAGTGAACGCCAGGGCATCCCCACATGGTGACAACGGAGGGAATCTCCTCTCCAAGGCAGGAAGTGCACGATGAGGGCGCTGCTCCAAGGTTGGCTTGTGGAAGGAATTAATAAGGATTAAGTACTAGTCATGCATCAAGAACTAAGTTACACTTTACCCGGACTGGCTCATTTAATCTCCCAGTATCCCAGAAAGTCAGTGCGGTACTATGCTCGTAGAAGGGAAAAGAAGCTGACGCTCAGAGGGAGCCCGTGGGTCCTGATCCCAGAGCGGTTAAGGAAGCCGTGATGCCATCCACATCTCTGACTCCAAAGCCTTCCTGTTACCCACCAGTGATCTGTGTCCTTAAGGCTGCAATTTACTGCCCAGGGGCCCAGATGGCAACTAGTGAGGTTGATGTTGTCCAAAGGACCTCAGAAAAGTTGTGTGGGGTCTAAAGCCAGCAGGGGCTGTGGAAGTGAGCAGCCCTCCCTTCTCTCTGTGCCTGTCGGTCCAACTAAGAAGTGTTCAGTCCAGGGTAATTTTTATAAAGCAAGAGTTATGATACTGAGCTCACATGTGCATATGTGCAAACATGGACACGGTGTGACCTTGAACGTGAACATACACAGTCAGATTTCCCTTTTCTTCCCTCATCCTGCTTTGCTTTCCGGGGTGAATAGAGTCAGACCTCTCAGTAGGCATTAGGTGGCGATGTCAGGAGCATGTTCTGGTTCTGCACAGGGTAAGGTTAAACGAAGCCATTGAAAGTGGATCCCACCCTCTCTCTTATTGCCATGAAACGCTGTGGCCAGTAGCATCAGAACAAGAAAACCTTGACCTCTGATCTTGGCAGGGGACTCATTCGGAGTCTACATCAGCCTTTGGAGAAGCTCTGGGAGGGGAGGGGTGAATATTTTTCTCCTTCTTGTCCTAATGCTGTTACCATCCGGAATCCTTGACTTCTCTGAAAGCAGTCTGGCACAGAAGCCTTGAAATGCCACAGCACAGACAGCAAAATCTCTCTTGTGCGCTGTGACCTGGTCAATTGACCCTTCCTCCTGCGAATGAAGAGAAAAGAGAGAGCGAGGAATGACAGCTGCCTGCCCCCTGGACACCCCGCCTGGCAGCCCATGACACTCGCTGCGGTGGGGTCGTGGCCTACGATGATTTCTCTCTCTGCAGATTGACACGCTGTTATGGATGTAACGCATGTGAACTCTACTCCAGAAAGGAACATTCGAGGCCTCAAGAAAGAGGGGAGCTGAGCACAGGCGGGGAGGCAGGCAACCAGATCCCCAGATGAGGTCACACTAGGCTCCAGTGATGCGGGACCAGAGATCAGAAGTGGGCAGGCGTCTCCCGCTCCACCCACAAGTCATCTCCCCCAGAGGCTGTAAGTTAGTGTTTCTGTCGGCCCTGCCAGGCTCCTGATTTATTTTGGTGAAACCCTTTTGCCAAGAAGAGACAGGCAGGGGACGGAAGCAAAGACTAGGAAGCGTGCTTCTGTCTTGGCCCCCTTCATGCCTGCTGATGGGTCTCACTCTCCAGCTCCACCTGGGAAGGGCAGTTGAGACTCACAAGGTCGCACATGGAGGAGAAGTGGAGAAGCCAGCCCCTCATGGAGAAGAGCCCTGATTGACACGTGGAGATCTCCAGTGGTTAAAGATGCTTCTGATGCCCCCTGGGAAAGAAGTCCTCGCTGGCTCTGAGAGGCACCCGGATTTGGAGGGGATTAGAACAATAGGAGGCCTATGAGTTCACTGAAAGCTTCTGTGGGGATTGAGAAGGCCTTGGACTTGGGAACAGAACTCAGGAGAACAGTTTTTATCAACGTGAAGGCTTCTCTTGCTAAAATCCTGTTGTACTCACCATGCCTTCATTCACGGGGCCAACCAGGGTGACATTTAGGCCACTTCTGTAGGAATAAAGGTGCATGGGGTCCTGCTCTCAGGAAGTCATCCTTGAGAAGACATAGGCTTATGATCAAGGCCATTGCCCACTTCCTTGCAGACTGCACCAGTGCCTCCAACCCCCCCCCACCCCAGGTCCAAGGGAGCTCTGTCCATCTGCTTTCACCTTCTCGAATGTGATTTCTTGAACATTCCTACCTCTCAGCTTATCAGTCTGCAGGAGGCTGTTTTGCTTTACTTGAATTGAAACTGACTTCATATTTATTATGTGGTTTGGCTTCAGAATCAAGACAGAGCCGCCGGTGCCAAGCCACCTAATGGCCGACATTAACATGTGCTAAAAACCTAATAAAATAGTGCCTCCAAAATTTCTGGCCAAATGCACTTATGTAAATATCTAACATCAGGTCTCACCCAGAATATCCCGTCAGGTTTCAGGAGATTGTTTTTAAGTCTGCTGCACGTTATGGTAAGGCACAGAGGGGGCCGGTGTGCTGGGCTTTCCTGGGGGCCAGACTGTGAGCCACACTGCAGTTTTTCCCAGCACCCGTGTGGGAGATGCGTCATCTGTAATGTCCTTATGCATGCTTCTTGAGTACACATCTGGGGAAAGTCTTACCTCTGTGTACGGGCTTAGCCTGTTTCTTTTGTCTGCTAACAAAGCCTGTGTAACCCACCCAGTGAGATTTCCCTTTGTGGTTTTCAACCGGGGTGCCAGGGCACACTGGTGTGCCGTGTGAGGGATCTCTGGTATGCCGTGGAAATTGTTAAAGATCTTTGCTTATTTTTGAAAGAATTTCAAAACACATCAAATTCTTTTTTTTTTTACTTTTTTTTTTTAATCAACAAAATTTACGTGTGCTGTAGAAGTTTAACTATAGGTTCAAGTGTGCCAGGAAACAAAACAAGGTTGAAAAACACTGCTCTACGGGGTCACATTCTGGGTCCAGCAATAGGAATCTGTTTATCTCATAAATGCTGGACCCTCCTCACTGGACTCTGTCTTATTTATGATCTCAGGCCCCCTGTTTTATATGATTTAGAATTTTGGAAGCCTCTTCTCGACCTTTGGAAGTAGGTGGAATTTAAAGGTAAATGTAAAATAATATCTGAAATAATGTGATAAATATAATAAAGTCATATTTTTGGTTTAAGAACGAGGGCATTACAAACACCCAAGGTTTGTTTGGGCCCAAGCTTGCCTCATCTGTTTTCATCCATTTAATGAGCAGAGCAGAAGAGAGGGGGCTGGGTTGCTTGTCTGACTTTCAAGAAACTGCTCTCTAGGAATAAATATTTTTCAGCCAAAAGTTGATCTTTCCTCCTTAGCCTCCTGTGAGACCAGTCTCTGTAGGCTTTTTCATGACTCTCCTAGCCCAGAGAGAGCGTCTTTTTAATTGTATTGGTAAGGACGTCACCAGCTGAGCAAAATGTGTCTCTCCACTACACCTGCAGGCCATCTGCAAGGGCTATGGGGAGGAGACGCCTGGGGAGAGGTTCCAGAGGGAAGGCACTTGGGGAACTTCCGAATTAAAAAGCTAACAAACACTGAAAAGCCAGGACACCTCTCCAGAGCTGGAGGGAGACTTCTTTTTCTTCCAGCCAGTAAATACTGTGTGATTTTAACTCCTAAAGAAGCAATAGGTGGGGACAGATGCCGAGAAAGAGAGAGTCCTCTAGTGAACGGAAAGAATGTAACTGAGCAGTCCCTGGCAGTGAGAAGATGTGCTATTTAGGGTCCAGCTACCCAAATAAGTTTAATTCCAAGGGACGTGGTCTGCGTTCTGTTCTCTTTGCTGTGTAGTGATGATTTATTCATGGTTCCCAAGATAAAGGATGTCAGTTCACTCCGGAGAGGATTTAGATTCAGATCAGAGAAGGTCCTTGTCGGAGTGATGCGGGGATAAGTAAGTTTTATAGGGATTCAGTTCCTGATTAAAGAAAGGAGGAACTCCCTTACTGAGCAGGTATCACTCACCAGGTACTTTTTAAATGACAAGTTACAGAATCCTCACAAAGGCCTCGTCAGGTAGAGGTTATGGTCACAGCCTTCATAGTGAAGGTGTAATTGAAGGTGATCAGTTTACACTCGAATAGAATTGGGTTTCAAAGCCCTGTGGTCCAGCTGCAGATCCAACTGCCCGTGTTTCATGAAGGGGGCGCTTACGTTTAAGAGGAAAGCACAGTCCTGTCAGCCCCTGGTGTCTGGAACCAGGAAGATACCAACGTCCTCCGATGCCTGAGTCTCTGACATACGGAGCTGCCCCTTATCTGGTTTCCTTTCCACCTTCCAATTACTTTCAGTCAACCAAGGTTCAAACATACCCAGTGGAAAACTCCAGAAATCATTCATGAATTTTGAATTGTTTACCATGCTGAGTAGCTTCTTAAAATCTCTCACCATCCGGCTCCATCCCACCTGACATGTGAATCCCCCATCTTTGTCCAGAGAGTCCATGCTACCTGCCCCTTAGGAACCTCCTTGGTGACCAGATCAACTGCTGTGGGATCCCAGCGCTTGCGTTCTCGTCACCCATATTTGATTTCATAATGGCCCCCAAACTCAAGAACAGTGATGTTGGCGTATTTTATTATTAGGGTTGTTAATCTCTTACTGCACCTCGTTTATAAGTTAAGCTTCACCATAGGCATGTATGTATAGAAAATAACATAGTCTGTGTAGGGTTCAGTGCTCTCCCCAGCTTCAGGCGTCCCCTGTGGCCTTGGAATGTATCCCCCAAGGACAATTGGGCAGTGCTGCAAAATGGTATAGCATTTGCCTACAACCTAAGCACATCCTCCCGTATGCTTTAAATCAGCTCTAGATGACTTGTAATAACTAATACAAATGCTGCATACACAGTTTTGTGCTGTATTTTTTATTCGTATTATTTTTATGGAATTATTATTTTTCAAGTATTTTTGATCCCCCATTAGTTGCATGTGCAGATGTGGAAGCCGGAGTACAGAGAGCTGACTGGGCGATGTTACTGTTTTTTAACCCTCTCTGAACTCTAGACTCTCGATGCCATCGTCCCAAAAGGCAAGCTTTCTCTTGACAACCTGGTGCAAGTGTGTCCACATCCTTTGAAGGCCAGCCACTCCCTTGGAGGAGGACGGCAGGTGTCACAAGAGCCACCCCCCCTGCTGATTACTCTGGACAGGAACAAGCAGCCTACCTCTTCCTGAACATGGCCCCAGCTTTCCTCTTCCTCTCCGCCAATTGCTGAGCAGCCCCTTTACTGATGAGCTCCTAAAAGCACCCAGCCGCTGCAGTGTGGGTAGTTCTGATGACTCAGCCTTTCCGAAGGCTTCGTGGCCTCGGTATGGTGCCACACAGAGCCTGTTTCATAACTCTGATTTCAGTGTCTGCTCTGTGTACCATTTGGACGACAGCCCTTCTCTGCTGTTCTCTGAGCATCAAGCAAGTGGAATCACTCAGCACTCAGTGTCATGACTTCAAGTTCAAGTTGGTCTCGGTGCCATTTGACTTCCTGAAAGATACCAACGTGCCAGTGTGTTGTTTAGGGGAACTTATCTCACTTCCTGGGTGCATGGTTAGTTTATATCCGAAATAGGAATTTATAGTAGTTGAGCCTTCGTGGAAGATGAAGCTTGGGATCTCAAGGTGAAGTTTATCATCCCTGTATTTGCTATAAATACTTCAAATTTGCACTGCAGACTTGACAGCCCGGTCTGGCAGGGGCAAATTGAGAACTGCCTGTCTTTTTGTGTTTTCCCCTTTCACCAAAACTGTTACTCTTTCATTAATGCAAAGAGGCTGCCAAGGGGGTGGGGATGCAGCTGCCATGGATGAACAGTCCTGGTGACATTGCCCCAAGCAGGCTGGAGTCTGGGGGTTCCTCTGTTAATCAGGAGGTGCTCCCTAATGAACACCTGCCCGCCTCCCTGAGTCCCCAGGGGATCCCGAATAAAGCGGGTCCCCAGCCGGCTGGCAGGCGTGCTCTGTGTTCCTGGAGGAGCAATGATTATGCACGCCTGTCAGAGCCTTTCCAGCCTGCATCAATCACGCGCGGAGGAGAAAGCCTCCCTCCCAGACTCCTCCCAGCCCCAAGTTTTCAGGGAACACTAAGATCAGGCCACAGCTGAGGAAAAGGCAGAAGAAACTACGCGGAAATAAGAGGAAGAGACCAGGGGAATAAAAGCCTACTGGGGAAGGCGGGAGACAAAAAGAAAACTATAAAGGTTGCTCCCAGGGAGTCCCTATCCCTGGGTTAAAGGGCAGAGTCCCTGGGAAGGAGAGAGGGACCGGAGAGCCATTCAAGGAGCTGACTGCGGCTGTAGCTGGTTATCGGAGGAGTTGGGGGAGAGGGAAGAGGCATTAATGAGGGGCTGGCATGGGGACATCCTTTCTCGGACACACTCACGTGTACATTTCAAGCCCCTTCTTGGCGGTTGGAGGTGTGTGGTCTGGCTATGACCCAGTGCCTCTCTCGCAGCTGTGAGCACATGATACCTGGTCCCATCTGGCCCTGTGTGGCCCCATGGTCCCTGCCCAGCAGCCCTCTGTTCGAACCAGCCCCAAGAGAGTACCTCAGCTTTTTTCTGAGTTTCATTCTCTCCCATGTTATAACAACAAACAAATACTCCGCCCTTTATCATATCCCACTCTACCGGTAAGAAACCTTTATTAGGCACCCATTGTGTGTCAGCAACATGTGAGGGAGACCCAAATACCAGTAAAAAGGGACCTCTGCCCTCTGGGAACTTGCTCTCTGCAGAATTCTGTTGCATTTAGAGAAAGGGATTTGAACATTGTGACTTTAGAGGAGCTGTTACTTGCTGAGACCTCAGTGTTTCTGAGCAAGGCTTTGTTCAGCAGATCGATAGTACCTCGCGGTGACGGTAGCTGATAACAAGGTCTCCCGTCCTTGTCTGGTGCTGAGAGAGTACATGTAAATGTTCTCACCAGGAAAACATTGATCAGTATGATGGTTATGTTCGTGAGCTTGGTTAGTCAGCTATGTATGCATAGAATCAAAACGTCCGTCATGTTGTATAGCATAAATAAATACAATTTCTTTCTCCTTTTTTATTTGAGACAAAGTCTCACTATGTCACCCTCGGTAGAGTGCCGTGGCGTCACAGCTCACAGCAACCTCAAACTCTTGGGTTTAAGCGATTCTCTTGCCTCAGCCTCCCGAATAGCTGGGACTACAGGCGCCCACCACAACGCCTGGCTGTTTTGTTGGTTGTAGTCGTCATTGTTTTCAGCTGGCCCAGGCTGGGTTCAAACCCGCCAGCTTTGGTGTATATGGCCAGCGCCCTACCCCACACCCTACATGAGCTACGGGTGCCGATACATATAATTTCTTAAGGCAATTAAAAAAAAATTAGAGACAGGAGGATTGTTTGAGTTTAGGAGTTCAAGACCAGCCTGGGAAATAGTGAGACCTGTCTTTACAAAAAAATTTTAAGAAATTTAGCCAGTCTCAGTGACACACACTCGTAGTTCCAGCTACTTGGGAGGCTGAGGCAGGAGGATCACTTGCACCCAGCAGTTTGAGGTTGCTGCGAGCTGTAATCGAGCCATTGCACTCCAGCCTGGGTGAAGCAGTAAGACCCTGTCTAAAAACAAAGAAAAAGTGAGACTAAAGTTAAATGAAAAATTCAAGGCTTTGGAGTCAGCCCTAGACTGAAGCCCTTTGTGGGCTCTGAGTTGTTTGGGGGTTGTGACCTTGGGCTTACCATTCAGCATTTCTGAGCCCCAGTGTCCTCCGTGCACTGACCCTTGCCAGGTTGCTCTGAAGATTAAATGAGATGATACGAGCAAAGCTTGCAGCCCAGGCGCTATGTGCTGGGGGAGAAGAGGCCCCAGGAAGTCTAAATCTGAGCATCCTGAGTGTCAATGGCTGCGCTTCTCCTGCCAGGCCCCACCCCCCTTTCTTTGGTGTATTTTATTTTTTTTCCTTCCTGCTTCAGAAGCTTGTGACCTGCTGCTCCACCCATACACACACGAAGTTTTAGGAGGGGCAAAGGACCTGCCATCAGGGTCCTGCCCTACACCCCCTGTAATGAAGTGGGCTGGGCAGATGGTCTCTCTGGCTCTTACACAACCCAGCGTTCCCAGGTGACCTGTGCTACCCTACTGCAGTGGCGCAGATCTGCCTCTTAGCAGCTGTGAAAGTTTGGCATTCCCTTCTCTCTCTCTGAGCCTCTGTCCTCTGTCAATCCGGTTTCTGGCTTCCGGGGCGGAGCCAGTGAAGGCTGGGATAGACAGCCCTGTTTGTGCTAGCCCCTGGGTCTCTGCTAAGCTGAAGGCACAGTGGATTTCTTGTCCACTGACAGTCCAGGTTCAGGCTGGAGAGTGACCTCTGGGATGGGGACATGCCCCATCCTGGGGAGCCCAGCCTGCTGCCTGGCAGAAGGTCTCTCATCTTTGCTCCAGGGCCTCCCCCACTTATCCTGGGTGCTTGGCAGTCAGGGGAGTGCAGGTCCCATTGTTCCTCACTGCAGTCTGCATAGAGGAAGTAGCCTCTGTCTGTCCCCTGCCACAGAATCCAGGCAGGAAGGAACTCAGACTCGCCGCTAATCAACATAGCACCCCAGGGCAGCAGGGAGGGGAGCAGCCGGACCTGCTGCCCTGCCCTGGACAGAGCTGCCTCCTGACCTCATGCCTCATTCCTCTCCAGGAATAAGAATGGGCTTTGCAGAGCCCCAGGGGAGGGGGAGGGGGAGGAGGGAACCACAGTAATAAGCTTTCAAAGAAGGTCTCAGTAATAAGCTTTCAAACCCACTCTCCTCCCCCCACCCAGGTTTTCAGAAAAATTAACCCCCTCCCCCTTCTGTTGAAAAAGAAGGGTCAGACGAGTCATGTCTTCTGCCCCGGTCTGCCACCTCACAGCTGTGGCCACTCCTAACGGGCAGGAGTCACCCATCCATGGAGCCCCAGGGCAGAGTGGGTAGGCGGGCAGAGCCAGGCCCTGAATGGCCCTGGGCTGTCACTTATGCCATGGGGTCACAAATGACCCATCCCCTGGCAGTCAGACAATCACTGTATACCCCGCAGTGACAAGTGAACTGTCAAAAACACCCTTGCTGAGGAGAGGGAGCTGGGGTGGGGGCTCTTCAGATGCGGTCAGGACTCCCCCCAAAGCTCAGGTGGGAGTCTTTTAGTGGTTACTGTTGGAGGTTTTATTTATTTATTTTTTTTAAATGCAGTTAACTTAGAAATGTCAAGTCCTTGGACTTAGAATCTGCAAAATGTCCCCAAGGGATGAGAGTCCTGTGGGGAGAACCCGCTGGCGGAGGCAGGCACACTTTGCCCTCGACTGCTGTGGGGTTGGCTGTGGGACAAGGACATCTGCCTGCCTCGTCCAGAGCGTCACTGGTGCTCTGAAGAGAGGACATAAAGGCCAGTATAGGGTCTGGAACGAAGGTCACTTTATGCCTCAAACAACCAGCAAATACCAAGTTTCCCACAATAAGGAACTGTAGATCACACACTGTGAAGGGGACACTACATCTTTACGGTTCCCATCTGAGGGTGTGTATGACCTGTGGCCACCATCACAAATAACCACAATCCTTGCAGCTGAAAATCACAGAACCTGTGTCCTCACAGTTCTGGCTGGAGGGGAGAAGGGGTTCCTCGGCACTTCTGCCTTCCAGCAGCTGCTGACACCCCTGTGTCCTCCCCCCTCCGGTCTCTGCCTCTGTCATCTTACCTGTGTGTCTCTGCCTCAAAGATCCCTCTGCCCCTTTCTTATAAGATCACGTAGGCGCCTCCCTGCCCCACGTATTTCAGATAAGTTCCTCCTCTCAAGAACCTTTATACCTATGTTGTCATGTATGTATAAGGTAACGTCACAGGCTCTGGAGATTGGGGTGTGGGCATAGACAGCTTTGGGGGGACCACTGAAAAAGGCTGATGGATTTTAGGAAAGGAAGAAGCTGAATTTCATAATAACATGAAGAATATCCTAGGACAGGAACCCATTTCGTCGCATCTAGCGTGTGGTCACGCAGAGAGAGAACTGAGGCCCAGAGCCGTGGTGTAATTTGTCTGGGACCACCTCTCTGGATGTACACATCTTTAGTTTAAAGTGGGGGTATTAAATGTAAGCCGTGGTGAATATATGCTGTGGGGAACTGGATAGGTGCCAGGTGCTAGCACATCCTCTGATTCCCTTGCCCCAGACTTTGCCTGAAAGGCTGGCAGAGGTCATTGGGAAGGACATTTGTCACACACATGTGCCTAGAACACCTTACAGCCCTGTCTGTGCACGTGGTCATCGCGATCGGTCATGTCCCACCTGGGAGAAAGCAGGCCTGGAAGTATACGGCTTAATCCAGAACCCCATAATATGCTGGGTACGTGCAGGGTTCCCCGACAGTCCCAAGTCCCCAGGAACTCAGATCTGAGTGGTGGGGTCAGAGCAGCATTGACTGAGCGTTCCTCTCCTTCCCCCCCTAGAGGACATGGCCAAAGCCCAGGTTTCCCTACTAAGTTGGCACTGAAAGACCATCCTCTTAGCTCAATGATCAGCGAACTTTGAGGGGGAAGTTTATCAGATTTCATTTGTCAGGTGTAAGGAGGAATAAAAGCTTAGAAGGACAATGGAAGAAGAATCTGAGATAGAAAAAGGAAAAAGAGGGCTCGGCGCCCATGCTCAGTGGGTAGGGCACCGGCCACATACACTGGGGCTACTTAATGGCACACCATTTCTGTTTTGGATGATAAAAAATTTTGGAAATAGTTGTGGTGGTTACATAACATTGTGAATCCACTCAATGCCACTGAATTGCACATATAAAAATGGTTACAATGGTTAAGTTTTATCTTACGTATATTTTGATACAATAAAAAAAGGAAGAAGGGGGGAAAAGACCCCTGAGGTCTGGCTGGCCTCAAGCCCGATGCGTAATCCCTCTGCCATCCCTCTTCTGCTGATGCTACCCTTGGGTGAGAGGGATTTGAACCCAGCCCAGGCCTGCTAAACAATAATGACAACTAAAACAACAAAAATAGCTGGGCGTTGTGGCAGGCACCTGTAGTCCCAGCTACTTGGGAAGCTGAGGCAAGAGAATCGCTTAAGCCCAAGCATTTGAGGTTGCTGTGACCTGTGACACCACGGCACCAAGGGCAACATAGTGAGACTCTGTCTCAGAATAAAAAATAAAAATTTTAAAAGGAAAAAGAGGACAAAAATTAGTGAGAATGAGTGGACAAAGTTAATCACAGCTGAGACAAAGCCAGCTTTAAATGCAGGGACCTAGCAGGGTTGATGACCCAGGAGAGGCTATTTTTGAAAAACCCACGATGGGAAGGGCTTACTTTGCCTAAGTGGCCTCTGGACCCCTGCCCAGGTTGTCCTGCAGAACTCGATGGGGTACAGGCGGCCTTTCTGGCTTTGCTCCCAGCCCAATCCCTGCAAAGTGCAGCAATGTTTACAGCAGGAGTAATTGGCAAATTATAATCAGCAGGGTTCTGTAAACATCCCTGCAAAGTACATGAGAGTAGACGGCTTTCTGCTCACCCAGCAACTTTCTCTAAAGAAGTTTAGGAAACTTTTGGAACAATGTAGTACATTAATCACTATCATGTCAAGAGGGGATATTGCCTTAGTTTGCAACATCAGGAAATCAAAGGGCTGATGCCTTAGTTTTAAACCAACTGTGCAGAGATTTAAGGATTTAATGCCTGAATTAGGACAGGCTAGGTTATGCTGTAATGACAAACACCCCCCAAAATCTCAGTGACTTAAAACAATGAAGTTTATTTCTCACTCACACTGCACAACCGCTTATCAGGTGTGGGAGGAGCTGTTACTCTCGTTCATGGAGCAGCCACTTTCTGGGCTGTAGCCACTTTTTCTGATAGCAGAAAAAAAGTGTGTGGCTTTTTAGAGGAGTTAAGATTCAGGAGTTGTAACCTTGGCGCCTGATTTCTCCATTTGTAAATTGTGGGTGATAAATTCTAGCTTTTCTTCCTTGAAGTGATACATATGAGCTATAATAACTTGTATAAAGTAATGAAACTGACCTTTGTAATTTCTATTTTGATTTACTAAGCTATGTGTCCTTATGAAAAAGAGTTCATTTGAAAGGATGACGTTTATTCTAGTGATGGCGTTAACTGCTCAGAGCCTTTTTAGTTTTATGCAGTGTATGAGTCACCAAGAAAAGGCATTTTCTTATTGTAGAGATTTCAATATAGAAAGGGCTGTGCCCCAGGCTAATTAGAAGGACATAGCACTAGGAAGAGGCCAAATGTCAGTTTCCACAAGGCTACGAAGATGGTATTCATTCCTCTGGTCAATTCGTCAATGCGTTAAGCCCTTTCTTTATCTATGCAGGCTCAGAAACCTGATTTTTTCATCCTTGAGGGAAGACTCACATTTACCCAAGTTCAAGGTACTGATGTATAAATCCATAGTGCCAATGTACTGGTTTCAAGTGAGCAATATAGCCCTCACCCAGCCAGGGCCCTCAGGACACATGATCTTTGACTTCTCACCCAGGGGTCATCAGCAGAGGAGGGTTGGCAGAGGGATTATGCATGTCAGCTTTGAGGCCAGCCAGACCTCAGGGAGTTTTCCCCCGCTTCTTCCTTTTTTATTATGTCAAAGTATACATAAGATAAAACTTAACCATTTTTTATGTGTGCAATTCAGTGGCATTAAGTGTATTCACAATGTTATGTAACCATCACTACTATCTCCAAATTTTTTCATCATCCAAAACAGAAATGCTGTGCCATAAAGTAGTAACTCTCCATCCTTTCCTCCCGCCATGCCCTGGTAACCTCTATTCTGTTGTCACCACAAGTTTGCTTACTATAATTACCTCATCTAAGCAGAATTATAACAGTACCTGTCCTTTGGTGTCTGGCTTCTTTAACTTAGCATAATGTCTTCAGGGTCCATCCATGTTAAAATTATTCATTCTTTTTTCCAGCAAAAATAATATTCCATAGTGTGCATCTGAACTTTGTTTTGAATCCTGGCTTTGCTGTAACAGTGAGAACAGGCTGGCTGCTGTCTTTAGGTCTCCATCTTCTTTGGCAAAGGAACAACAATCTCTATTCTAGATAGTTGTGAGATCGGGACACGATGGTACCTCAGTGAGTTCCTGGGAAAGTGCAGAATTAGAAGGAGAGTTAAATATAATATGATCGGCTAAAGTAACCTCTGGTTTATCCCAAGGGGAGCGGCTAGAGTGCTCAGTGCCTATTGGCTAAGATCACATTTGTTTTCCTGGCTCCCCCTCTTCCCCAAAATGCCCTCCCACCCCTCTCCACACACCACCTTCCATTCATTCTCACCTGCTCTCTGAAGCAAAGAATAAATGTAATCACGTTGTAGCTACACTGTGCCAACCCTGGGAATCATGTTTCCCAGGCCAACAGAATAAGAAACACATTAAGGAAAAGTGAAAATAATGCATATAAATGCACATGTTCACACACACACACACACACACACACACACACACACACACATTCTCTCTCCCAGAATCTTTGTCTTTGCTCTGAGCTTGGGGATACCCAGTAAATGTCCTTGGAATGGAGCAGTTATCACAGAATAAAGGCAATGTGTTTTGTATGCATGAAATGGAAGCTAATTTAGAAATAGCTATTCTCTGTTAGGCCAGGTGTCCCATCACACAGCCTTCCCCCTCCCCACTTCACTGCCTGGTGTTCTTTGATCATTTCAATAGCAAAGGACCAGGGAGAGTAATGTGCTGACAATACTCACCAACATCTGTGGGGATTTTATGCCTAGAGCGCTGATACTCTTCTTTAGACTGGCAGAGTTTTAAAGGAAGAGTTTTATCTTACCATAAAACATAGTTAGGCAAAGACTCTTCTTCTTTGAAAAGGTAAATTTTTGCTTTACTCTTCAATACTCTTTGGCTTTTTAATTTTAGCAGTTTTAATAGGCGGTGCCTTTATTCTTTCTTTTTTTTAATCTGGATATACCCGATATTAGAATTGGAAAAAATATATGAAGGGAAATTACAAACATATTTCACTTATAAATGAGGATGCAATATCCTAAACTTTATTATTTCTATTTAAAGTTATGGGGTCATACAGAGTGGTGGAGGTTAGAGTCTCGGCAGCCAGATGTCCAAGGTCCGAATTCTAGTCCCAACACTTGCTTTCTCTGTAGGTGACCAGGTCCTCCCTGAACAGTGGACGGCCCGATAGGGTTGTGGTAAGGATTAAAGATAACAGCCTTTGTGAAGTGCTTATAACAACGCCACACAGAAACTACTATGGGTTTGTTGGGTATTACAACCTGTTTAAAAGAAGGCATCTTCTTGTCAATGCAGTGTGAAATGGGGAAGGAAACTACAGGTTGGACAGCTCTGCCAAAAGAGCCAGTGTCATCTGTTGACAGAAGATGATGGCTAGGAACCAAGATGGAAGGTCTTGGTCCCGCAATGGCCCTTCACTCCGCTGCTTTATAAAAATCACTTGCAGTGACATACTCGAGCTTTGAGATATTCCACTGAAAACATTTCAGACACCTGCTGTTACGTGTTTTAGGAAGGGCAGTTGCTTATCTCTTACCCTTCTCTGTTCTGTTCTTCCCTCCTCCAGCCCAAGCTTTTGGCCAAGGAGCTTCTGGACCTTGTGGCCTCTCACTTCAATCTGAAGGAGAAGGAATACTTTGGGATCGCGTTCACAGATGAGACGTAAGTACCGCCGCAGCCCTCTGAACCCCACGGAAAAGGGAGGGACCTGAAGTTGTATTAGCTGTTCCTGCTGCCAACAGGGGGATCAGCTGCAGGCCACTTGGGTCCCGTAGTCTGGGGTCAGTCCAAGTTCATCATCCAAGTTTCAAAGGCCTTGTGATCATGGCTAGAATAGCCAAGGGATATAATTAGGATGATGCTAGTATTATGAAATTATTAGGTGAACTAGTTCTTATACACATAATCAAGCAGGTTCATGTTCAGACCGAAATGTTTATTATTATTTTTTTTTTTTAGTAGATCTGTATGGGTTTGTTTTCTATTAAAGTTAAACGAAAACTTCTGGAGGTGAAGCATTTCTCTCCAGGGTTGGGATAACAATAACAGGAAGCGAATTTAATGATAAATTCAAAATGAAAAAAAGCTATGCACCGCCCCGACTAAGCCAAAGCAGAGAGAAAATGACCATCAAAAATTCAGGTCGCTGGTCTGTGCAGAACAGTACTTGCTTCTGCTGGTCTTTCCATGTGGCTCTGTAAAATGATGCTTTACAAGGAAGGAGAACCGTTACTCAAGTCTCAATGTTCTTCTTATTGTCCTGTTATCAGAAGGGTCCAGAGAAGGCCCATGCAGATCCTGAGAGAAAAAGGAGCTGTTGTGAGCAAATGTTTCATAATTCTCTTTCCTCTGTGCGTGCGCATGTGTGTACATGTACCACTCTAGATCTCTAGAATTATACACATGATCCCCTAAACTACTAGTAGATCAGTGTTAGGTTAGCAGCTAAGCAAGGATCCCTTGGCCCAGGAATTGGGGTGCCGTAGAGGCAGGATGGCTTCTGAAGCAAGACCAGGTGGCCTCCCTGTTGGTCAGCAGCAGAGGTGTCCAGACAGAGCTGCAGATGGACTGGGCCATCACATGACTTATCATTTAAATCAGGACACTGTGAATAAACAGGGATGTAAATCGGGGCTGTCTTGGACGAACTAGAACATATGGTCGCCCTATACATTAGTGATATTTGGGGCTATGGTGTGTCCAGGAAGAAGGTCACATCTTCCTCAAGGAAAAAGCCCTGTCCTGGTGCCCGTGGGAGACTGATCTGGAAGACAGAGATGGCTGCCCCTGGTCAGCGGGAATTGCCAGGAAGGGAGGAGAAAGCCCAGCTGGGGAAAGTTCAGGGCTTCAGCAGAGAGGAGGTAGCACTATGTATTTTTTTTTTTTTAAACAAACATTTAAGGCTGGGCAGGTTGGCTCATACCTGTAATCCCAGCACTCTGTGAGGCTGAGGCAGAGAGATCACTTGAGCTCAGGAGTTCAAGACCAGCCTAAGCAAGAGCAAGACCCTGTCTCTACTAAAAACAGAAAACCTGTCTGGGCATTGTGGTGGGCGCCTGTAATCCCAGCTACTCAGGAGGCTGAGGCAGGAGGACCACTTGAGCCTAGGAGTTTGCGATTGCTGTGAGCTATGATGCCACAGCACTCTACCCAGGGCAACAGAATGGATTCTGTCTCCAATCCCCCACCCCCACCCCAAAACGTTTAAATAAATGCACATCTAGAATAATTACTTCTATAAGTGCAGACACCTTCTGCTGTTTCTCCTGGAAACCCCTTAAATTGCTCTTCCTACTCCCTTCACTAATTAGAAGGAAACATAAGTTACAATCAGTCATACTCCTATTGTTCACGGTCCCTACGTGGCCCCACTAGACTTCCCTTCAGAACCAACGTGATGGAAAAAAGAGCACGTTCCGTGCCTCTGCTGAGTGTTCCAAATCCCTGCCCTCACAGCATGGCTGGGAGGGATCCATCCTAGGGAGAAAGTCACTCTGCTCCCGGGAGAGACGAGGGCGCGAAAGCCACGGGTCACGGGCGGGAGTGCACACAGCAGGTCCAGTTGTTGTCCCACCCAGCTTAAGCCTGCGTGCTCTGGGTCCGCACTCCCTGCTTCTCTGTGCTGGTGAAGAAAGAGTGTGTGTGTGCGCACGCACATGCACGTGGAGACCAGGCGTCTCGCCCTCTCTGGCCACAGAACTGGCAGGCAGCATGGATGCTCTGTCAGGGGTGGTGGGGAGGAGGATGTGAGCCATCATGGAAGCTTTCTGGGGGACGATGATGAATAGCATGTGAGTCGTCCTTCGGGCACAGCCCAGCGATAGTGTGGCCGCCTCCATCACCTCCCCCAGACTCTGGTGGTAGGAGTGGCAGGCAGCCAGGAGAAGTCAGGAGAAACAGCTGGAGCTGGCAAACGGTTTCCAAAAGAGAGCTGGCAAGTGTGCCTGGCCCACCAGGGAAAGGGTAAATGTCAGGGGCCAGCGCCTCCATGGGGACAGAAACACGGGTTGGCAAGGGACAGCTGTGACCCAGGGCAGTCCTGGCCAGACAAGGCCTGGGCAACAGACATTGCTGGTGCCACTTTGGGGACCTGAACTTGTCTCCTTTTCCTGGAAGCAAAGGGAAAAACAAAAACCGCCCCATGTAAATAGTGCCAGGGGACGTCACCTGCTCTGGGTTAGTGAATTGTGTGTCCTTAAACACTAGCTTTACAGTATGTCCCCAAGCCTTCTCTCTGTGCACCGCTAACACAAGGTCTTTGTAATAAGCATGTTTTCAAACTGTGCGTGTGGGGGTGGGGGTGTGTGATTTATATAGGTGCTATACTGTGTGTTTTATAATAAAATGTGACCGCGGTTTCATTCTTTATTCAGTTGATGGGGTACCACCTGCATTTGCCTGTTTCCAGTGCAAACCAAACAGGATGAACACTTGGGAAGTGCTTATAATCTGTAAAGGACTGTACACGTGCAAGCTGTTGTTACCAACAGCATTATCACTCCTAGGAGTAGAATTTTTGCTATTGTCAGGGACCATTCAGAATTAACTGCTATTGGCATCGTGTGGGATCTAGATGAAACTGGAGAAAAGAAAGATAAAACAGAAATAGACAGGAAACTGGCCATCCTGTAAGTGTCTCTCAATCCCTACATTGCATTCATTAATAAAGTGTCTGAGTCCACAGAAGACTTTATGCCCAAGAATGTTAAATATTGTCCGTAATCCAACAATTTTTATCGCATGATGCTAGCTCCACCTTCTCTTTTGTAATTTAACCTTTTAAACTGTTTAGTTAGAAATGATCTGACTTGCCCAGGCAGAGTGGCTCATCCCTGTAATCCTAACACTCTGGGAGGCCAAGGTGGGTGGTTTGCTTGAACTCATGAGTTCAAGACCAGCCTGAGCAAGAGAGAGACCTTGTCTCTACTAAAAGAAAGAAAGAAAGAGAGAGAAAAACTAGCCAAGTGTGGTGGTCAGCACCTATAGTCCCATCTACTTGGGAGGCTGAGGCAAGAGAATTGCTCAAGCCCAAGAATTTGAGGTTGCTGTGAGTGATGCCACTGCATTCTACCCAGAGCCACAGAGTGAGACTTTGTCTCAAAAAGAAAAGAAAAGAAATAATTTGACTTGAAAAAGAATTGTGAAAAGAGTAGAGAGTTCTTGTATACCTGGCTTCAACAAGTGTTACCATCTTGCAAACCATGTCCCCTTTATCAAAACTAAGACATTAACACTGCTACTGTATTTTGAACTAACCTACAGACTTTGCTCAGATGTCACCAGCCTTCCCACGAGTGTCATTTTGTATTCCACGATTCATTTGCATCTGGCCTTGTCTTAGTTTTACCAACTCTGTCCTAATAAAAGGAGATATAGGTGGTCTGAATTGATCAGATATAAATTACCTGAATTGTGATGAAATAGGCAAACCATGACGTTTTGGCAGCCTTTAAAACCTTCTGAAACAAAGAAAGAGAGCCTGGTATAAATTTGATCTTAAAACAGTTATTATAAATATTTGTTTTGCCACTGTTGTGGAACTCAACTGTAACACAACTCAACAGTTGTGGCTGCCTGATGGAATTACCTGGGACACTTTATAAAATACCCATGCATGGGACCTGCCCCAGAAAGTCTGATTTAATCGAACTGTGTGTGACAGGGGCATTGCGAGGTCTCACAGAGCCCCCAGTTGATTCTAATACACGCCACGCTTGAAAACCCATGTTCTAGAAAGAGGGACTGTTGATGTTCATTTCCTCTTCTCCCTCCCTCTAGAGCAGTGTTTTTCAACCTTTTCTATCTCACGACACGCTTGAACATATAGTTAAACTTCTATGGCACACTTAAATGATATTGATCAAAAAAAAATAGAGCAAAAAAAAAAAAAAGAATATACGTACTGTGCTTTGAACTTCTTTTGAGAATCCCGTAATTAATAATCTTTAAAAATTTTCATGGCACACCTAAGATCTACACCCATTGAAAATCACTGCTCTTGAGCCAAGAAGAGAAGCTGATTCTACCTAAACTCTGAATGTTGAGGCCAATGATGACACCTCCTAGGGACCTGCAAAGTTATATCCCTTCTAGGTTCCTTTCCTAACAGTTTGAGAACCAACTCTGAAGTTCAGATGTAGTTTTTCTGTGTGTAGAAGTTGGATAACTTAGATGTGCATTGATCAAACATTGCCATCCATCAATTAGAGAAAGTCATTTTTACAGTTCATTTTCCAAGTATTTCTATTGTTTTAAGACGTGAGTTTTGTTTTTTTAAGTTACGAACCGGGAGTGGGCGGGAACAAAGGGTCCTATCATCAAAAACTGTAACTGAACAACTTTTTGGTTTCAGCAGAAATAATCCAACATACCCCAAGGGGGAAGTAATGATAGTCTTAATAGATTTAAATTTGAATCACCTGTCATAAATGTTAACCATTGCTCATTGAATGCTGTAAATACACATCTCTGTTAAAAAAGAAAACCTTTAAAAATATTTAGAAACTAAAGAGAGAAGGAGAGTAAACTTGGTTAGCCATTACCGCATGTTTTAAAAGCCAAGTACAGTCAGAATGTATTTTACTAATTAAAAATATGAGCACTGGGCGGTGCCTGTGGCTCAGTGAGTAGGGTGCCGGCCCCATATGCTGAGGGTGGCGGGTTCAAACCCAGCCCCGGTCAAAACTGCAACAACAACAAAAATAGCCAGGCGTTGTGGTGGGCGCCTGTAGTCCCAGCTGCTCAGGAGGCTGAGGCAAGAGAATCGTGTAAGCCCAAGAGTTAGAGGTTGCTGTGAGCCGTGTGACGCCACGGCACTCTACCCGAGGGCGGTACAGTGAGACTCTCTCTACAAAAAAAAAAAATATGAGCACTGCTCAGTAGCTCAGCTGATAGGACGTGGGACTATAGGACTCGTAGCTGCTGACAAAAGGAGTTGAGAGTGTCTCTCTCATGACCCACTGCCGTGGCTCACACGTGTAATCCTAACACTGTGGGAGGCTCCCCTGAGCTCAGGACTTCGAGACCAGCCTGAGCAAAAGTAAGACCCCGTCTCTACTAAATACAGAAAAATTAGCCAGGCGTGGTGATGGACCCTGTAGTCGCAGCTACCTGGGAGGCTGAGACTGGAGGATCCCTTGAGCCTAGGAGTCTGAGGTTGCTGTGAGCTAGGATGATGCCCCTGCACTCTACCCAGGGGTGATGAAGTAAGATTCTGTCTCTTATTTAATAATAGACAACTTTGAAATTTGTTAAGAAATCACATTCACGGGCGGCACCTGTGGCTCAAGGAGTAGGGCGCCGGTCCCATATGCCGGAGGTGGCAGGTTCAAACCCAGCCCCGGCCAAAAACCACAAAAAAAAAAAAAAAAAAAAGAAATCACATTCACTCTCCTTCACAAAAGTTTACCTTTAAAAGTTTACGGAATAAATTTTAGAGGAGTAGGTACCCTCAAGCCAGGATTCTAATAAGAACCGTATGCATAGCCAATTGAGGTCCTCCCCCCCACCCCACCCCCGTGAGCATCTTAGGTCTCAATTAATTGAATTACTTGATTGGCACTACTTGGGACGTCTGACTTACCCAAGTAATTAAGTCTAAAATGGCCCAACTCATTGGAAATTCTTTTTTAGATCCAGAGCCCAGTATCTTGGCACGTGGAGTGTGCCCTGTCCTGCCTGGGTATCTTGGCATTTGCTTCAACCATGATTAGTGCTGGTGAGGCCTCTGCAAAGGGTCTGGCTATTCACCAATCCTGGTCTGAAGCTTATCTACAATTTAGATATAAACAACACACCAGAGCAATTTTCTATTTGCACAAGAAACAGCAGTGAGAAGCCGCTCTGGGAAAGTGATTTATTTAGAAATGGGTTTGGGAGTTCCAGTTATTATCTGCTGTTTGGGGAGAGAGGAGAAAGTCACTAGCACAACTTCTGTGCCTGGCTTGTCACAGCTGCCGCTGGGAACGTGGCCTTACCGCCTCTGGGATAACCACGCCATACTCTCAGGCCTTACAGCAAACAACAACAGTCCCGGAGAGTTAGTGAGCAGAGAAGGGCTTGGGTGTAACTCTCCTGCTTGGAGCTGAGATGACTAAAAAGAATGGTACCATCTGAGGAGGGCCGAGCGACTTTCCCCTCCCCTTTTCCTTCCCAATGCAGAGGATATGAGTGAGCTGGGATTCAGGTGAGCAGAGTGAATTCTTAATATGGAGACTGTTTATTTGGGACGGGAGCTATGTCTAGACATAGGGAGGCGGCCCTTGAACCTGTAAGAATATTGATCTGCGAGGCCTATGGTGAGGCCGGTGTATGCGTTCTCTTAACAAATATTTATTTGGCATCTGCGGTTAACCCCTGGAGGTACAGAAATGATTAGCCTTTGGCTCCATGTCGAGTTTGTTTGTAGTTTAAGAGGTGATTAATAAATAAGGTAACACTGTAGGATTCAGCCATGTAAGAAAAAGCCATGTGTACCCCCCTAAATCTATTTAAATAAAAATGAATAAATAAATAAATAGAAAATTTGGAATAGGCTGAAGGAGACATAACAGAGCAAACAATTTTTCCATCAATAAAAAAATAAAAGCCAGAAACTCAGTGGCGCTGAATAGCCCGTAATTTAGTAACTTGGTCTTCCCAGCACACACCCTACTTGAACCTTTCTCTGCTTTTGAGAGCTTCTAGTTAAATTGCTGTCCCGAGGCTGTCCTGATGAGCACAGACAGATACTTTCGAGTCAAGGACACCAAATAGCTAAACATTTGAAGCGCCCCCCACCCTGCCTCCAACCAGTCGCATCTGTAAGAATCATACTCTGGGGCAGCGCCTGTGGCTCAAAGGGATAGGCACCGGCCCCATATGCCGGAGGTGGCGGGTTCAAATCCAGCCCCAGCCAAAAGAAAATAAATAAATAAAGTAAAATAAAATAATAAAAATAGAAAAACTAGTCCGAAGTCATGGTGGGCACCTGTAGTCCCAGCTACTCAGGAGGCTGAGGCAAGAGGAAAGACCAGGGATTTGAGGTTGCTATGATTTATGATGATGATTCTATGGCATTCTACCCAAGGTGACATGAGACTCTGTCTCAAAAAAAAAAAAAAAAAGAATCATACTCTGGCTTTGGCGCTCTGCGGACACTCGTTTCCACCTGCAATAGAAGCATCTGAAAGGCAGGTGGCTTCTTCTCCCCTACCACGTCTGAGAAGTGTGGGTTCAGATAGACTGTCACCCTCCTCCACCCTCCAGTAACTATAAACAAAGCTCTCCCCGAGGATATCCAGATTGCAAATGCCAACACTTGAACTAAAAATCTATTAGTTTTCAATGTAGCAGCTCAGAGGAATCTGTTAAATAAATGCATCCAATTTCTATTCCCCAGAAGCGATTGCATATTTATTACTGACCTGACACTTTTGACCTACTACCCCCCTAAACCAAATGAGTGTTATCTCGCTCGGCTTGATTATCAGTCACATGATAACGAAAATCCTTGCTCTGCTGGTGTGCTTTTTGCGTTGTTGCTAGCAAATGTACTGATGTACATTCTCAAATGAAAAATCAATGAGAATCATTGAAAGCCAAGCTATCAGGCATGTCTTAGTTAAACTGTATACGGGAAATGCTCCTTTACCTCTTGGAGTTTCCTATCATCCTAACGAAAAGGGAAAACACAAATGATTTGGGGCAGGCACTGGAGGTCAGGACTGGGGTGCATTAAATAGGAAAGAAAAGACCCTCTGCAGTGCAGAATCTTTGACCCACTTGGGTGCAAGGAATGTGATTTAGGACCTGTAACATTTTAACAAGTCCTACTGCAGCCAAACCTGGGGGGCCCAGAATTATAGTTTCCAGTGTGCCTTGTAATCCATCTCTTAGCCCAAAGACATAGCAGGTAGTTATCATGAGGGACCTTGGATGAATTGTTGGTGCTGTCCGTCGGTCCCTTTCTGAGCAGCCTTCCATGAGAGCTTTTTAAACTCAAAACATTGGGTGGCGCCTGTGGCTCAAGGAGTAGGGTGCCAGTCCCATATGCCGGAGGTGGTGGGTTCAAACCCAGCCCTGGCCAAAAACCACGAAAAAAAAAAAATACTACAACTTATTAAACTCAAAACATTGGAAGAGACAACTTTCTTCCACTGAGGGTGCAAGGACTCTGGGCAGGAAAGTGCTCACCACCCCCATTGGACTTCAGAGCCAGCCAGTGTGTGAATCCCACCATCCACACAAAATTGGGGAGGAAGAGTTCAGCAGGGCAGTGGAGAAAGGCGAGTCCTTTGTCTGCCCGGGCCAGCTACTCCATTGAGGGGTGATCTTGTGGTCTTTGCTTCCTAATCGTTCTCTTTCTTTTCTGGTCCTTTAATAGATAAATGTCAAACCAATATATGGCTGGGAGAAAAAGAATTTCCAGTTTAATTTATTGATTAAAAAGTCATTCATTTAGGGTGGCCCCTGTGGTTCAAAGGAGTAGGGCACCGGCCCCATATAGCAGAGGTGGCGGGTTCGAACCTGGCCCTGGCCAAAAACTGCAGAACAAAACAAAACAAAAAACACAGTCATTCATTTAAAAAATTAGTCATTCAATTAAAAAAGTTTAATGTGAAGAATGAAATTGTGTAGGGAGGGACTCACCTGTCTGCATCTCCCATCCACGTGAAGGAAACATTGGCAGTGTGTGGTCCCGGCAGAGCTGGGTCCGAGTGACACCTGTCTCTGGCTCTTCTTGTAGCAAGTCCCCACCTTGATTTCATCACACATGAGGGACCACCCCAGAGACCCAAGTCTCATCCCCATCAGGCTGCATGGTCAATAATATGGGGACATTGGAACAAGGTGAGAATTTCTCAAGCCTGGACCGTGGCCTGATTTTGAGGGCACGTGTGGACCATTCTACCTCTCAGATCCTCCTTCCCAGGTCACTATGAAAGTTTTGAGACAGACTATGTTATGGTCCCTTATTTAATTCCAAGAAACATGGTGGACAGTGTCCTTTCCGATTCACCCGTACGAGTTTCAACTTGCTCGGCTTTTCATGCTACAGGGAGGGCTCCATTTGTTTCTGTGTACGTGGATTCTCCGTTTCTTAATTTTTGTGTATCCCAAAACTTTCATAATGACCCATGTATTCCTTGAACTTGCAGACAATAAAAAATGACTGTGCTTTTATACTATCCTAGTCTGCAAGTGATTTAAAGATTTCTCTTGTGAGAATAAAGGTTGTTCCCACCAGACCATTTATCAAGAAATGTTGTAAGGAATTCAAATGCTTCCTAACAAACGCAAATGGTGTAACCTAGTCATGCGTACCCTTACATTAATCAGAAATTTTTTTAAAAAATTAAAGAAAGAAATGTTGCAAGGCAAAAGATGAATATCAGATCTTCCTGGCCATGGGATGGATTGATCTTGTATGTAATCAGTCATTCAGTCCATGAACAAGCACTTCTGAACACCTGGTATTGGCCAGGCGCTGTGTTAGATCCTGGGATAATTTTTTTAAATGGTGAAAACTCATAACTTAGTTAAGAGACAGCTTCTATTTTAAAAATAACTCATTGTATGAGATTCCACCAAATGCCTTGCAGACAACACAAACCAGAAGCTCTGGAGAAGTCTGAAAGAAGCCCCACACTGAGAAAATCAAGGACCACTTCACTGAAAGTGAGGCTTGAACTCAGCCTTGAACAGTGGCCACATGTTCAAATAAAGAGGATGGGGAGGTGGTGGTCTGACTTCCGATTGGGAGAACCTGCACGACCGGGTGGTGCTGTAGACTGTGGCCTCTGACCTCACCTTTGTAGGGAGGAGGCCTTGCGAGTTCGGGGCATCGTTAGAGCCAGGAAGGTAGGGGCTGTAGCTTATGATAATTTGACACCTGCCAGTTGATCAAACCTGCTGACTTTCACCTTCTGAGATATAGCTGCTGACGTTCACCAGGGATGAGAAGTCAGCTGGGGGAAATGAACGTATCCACGGAGTAAGTTCCGTAGACGGGAAGTGTAGGAACCCGGTGAGCTAAGGATGGTGCGTCTGGACATTTGACTCACAAGATACGGTCTTCCCTTCGTTTCTTTAACCCTTCCTGGATTCAGACCAAGGTAGTAAAAAAATTAAGTGAATGGAATTTTTTTTTTTTAGCTGGAGACTTTTAAGAAGGAGAAAAAGAGGCCAGAATTGTTCAGGCAGACACCAGTCTGAGGCAAATCCAAACATCATCGTCCTCACAGCCAGGGGCGTGGGCTTCATTGAGAGGGATTTATTTTCTTGTAAAATGATACATTTGGGGCAAAGTTTTAAAAAGGGAGTGCAAGCCTCTAGTGTGCTTTCTTGCACTCCTTTGTTGGAAGCAAGCATGTACTCAGAGGAGCAGTTTCAGACAGTGATGCGGACAGATTCTGTTTCTCAAATGCCAGCCTTTTGCACACGTGTGTGCATCATGAACATTGGAGTCACTCAGCATCGTGCCTGGGGAGATGCAGGACCGTCCACTGGGTCTGTGAGTTTACTGTGTGAGTTTATTTAGTAAAGTGCAGTGGTTCTCCACCTTCCTAATGCCACAGCCCTTTAATGCAGTTCCTATGAGTCACGATCCACAGGTCGAGAACTGCCGGTAAAGTGATTACTGGACTCTGTGTCCTCCAGGATAATGGACGGAGATTGGTAAGGGGAGGAGTGGATTCTTCTGCACACAGCTGTTCTGTGGCTCTGCCTCATGCTTCAAAGACCAGCCTCCCCACGTGGCCTTCAAGGCTCTCTCCAGCTTCATCCCTTTCCTCCCTACCCTTTGCACATGCTGCTATCTGCCTGGAAAGTGGCTCCCCTTTCTCCTCGCGGAATTAACTCCTGCTCTTTCTTCAAGTCTCAGCTCAAACAGGGAGTGCTGCTTGGGCCCCCAGACTAGACCAGCTCCTACCTGAATGCTCTCCTAACTTGTCCTAACGCCATTAGCAATGATGTAATTAATTGTAGAAAACAATTGCTGAGTGTCTGTCTCCTTAAAAGAGTATAAGCCCCAGGGGGCTGAGAGCCTGTGTATTTTGCTGGCTGCTGCATCCTCAGAGGCTTTACAGAGAAGGTGGCCAGTGGATATTTGGGGAGGGAAAGGAGAGGGAAGAAACACAGCATTGCCTCCATTTGTACGTCGGCAAATAAGCTCTGGGGTTCACTTTCTAAAGTAGCTTTAACGAGGTATCATTGACACACAATAAACTATATACGTTAAAGGGCACAATTTGGCAAGTTTGGACATATATTCACATCCATGGACCACAGTCAAGGTAGGGAGAATAGCCAGCACTCCCCAAATGTTTCTTCTCGTACCCCTCAGCCACCCCCAGGCAGCCACTGACCTGCTTCTTATCTCTGAGATTAATGTGTATTTTCTGTAGTTAAAAAAAAAAAAGGAGATACCCTTTTTCTTTTTTTTAATTTGGCTTCCTTTGACTCAGCATAATTATTTTGAAATTCATCCTGTCGCTATACACAGGAGAACCTCTGTGCATTGACCACCCAAGGGACTATAACAAACTGGTGGACATAGGGAGGTGGTCAAATAAGGGACGAGGCCGACTGCGCTGATACGCACATGTGGTGCATGTCCAGTCTATGAAAATTGGGTCAACTTGAGGAGGTGGTCAGGGTAGGGAGGTGGCCAGCTACAGAGGTTCTACTGTGTATCATAGTAAAGCCTCTTTATTCCGTTGTGTAGACATATTACAGTTTCTATCACTCTGCTGTTGATGGAACACTTGGATTGTTTCAAGTTGGGGTCTGTGACCATATCTATGAAATGCCCATTAAGTGTCCATGAACATTTGTATAAAAGTTTTTGTGTGGACAGGTGCTTTCATTTTTCCCAGGGGTAGATGGGGTCATATGGTAGATGGGATTATAATTTTTTGGGACCCTGTGTATAGTTTGATTTTCATTTCAGTGCTGCCCGGGAAACAGACAGCAGGTCCCAACCTCGGGACTTTCTGGTGCCTTTTCTACCCCCAAATGTCAGTGTCTCCTGCGGCAGCATCTTTCCCCAGGGAATTCTTTCAGGTTCTTCCAATACTGACAAGCTAACACAGTCACCTCCAAACCAGCACGCGCTGCTCCACGTGCCCCCCGCCCCCCAATCCCAAAAAGCTTCTGCAAAGTCTAAAGCCCTAACCAATTTCTTTTTATTTTCCTCAGGGGGCACTTAAACTGGCTTCAACTAGATCGAAGAGTTTTAGAACATGACTTCCCGAAAAAGTCAGGACCCGTGGTGTTGTACTTTTGCGTCAGGTGCGTACAGTTGTTCTCTGCATGTTTGCGTCCTTTTGATCTTTGTCAGAAAAGTCAGGGACAGGTGATTCAAAGGAGAGGCAGATCACGTTTGTCTTGGGTCATTGCCAGCGATAAAGAGCACAGCGTAGCTGTATTCCTCGTAGATGGAGACGCAAGTGTGTGAGTGTGTAAGGCATGTTGGTGTGTGTGCACTGATCTGGCACTACGATGCTTGCATAAGAATGAAGACAAAAGCACTTTCTGTGCTTTTTTTGGCACAGAAACTAAACCTAGTCTCTTATCATAGCTCATGCCCTGAGATACTTTGTGGGGGGCAGTTTGAAGCTACATAACCAATGTCTTAGTCTTCCTTCCCCCTGTCACAAAAGACCACTTGAGTCTTTTAAAACCTGGGTGTTTTATCCCAAGTTAAGAACAGCTGGAACTCAGCAGCAAACGACAGATCAGTGTATTTCCTGGCAAGGGAGGATGTGTCCTAATGACATATCAGAAATATTGGGCATTTTCTGCTCATTTATCTATTCCAAAACATTTTATTGTGTGATTGCAGAAGGAACTATCTTTGGGATAGAGTGTTTCAAATAGTTAACATTTGCGACCGTCTTATTGTGAAGAAGACAGGTCTTATCACATCTGTTTGCAAAAGGTGGTGGGAAGCCATGGTAGGGGCAAGTCAGGGGTTTAAGGTCAAAGAACAAATGAGTAACAAAGTTAGAATCTGAGCCCCCAGATCCAGTAGCACCCTGAGTTCCCAGACTCTGCAGCATGGAGGTTCTTTCTGTCTGGAGCAGTGTTTTTCAACCTTTTTTATCTCATGGCACACTTGAACCTATCGTTAAACTTCCACAGCACATTTCAATTATGTTGATCAAAAAAGAGTTAAAAAATAGAATATACTCACTGTGCTTTGAAATTCTTTTGAATATAATTTAATTAATGATCTTTAAAATTTTCCGCGGCATGCCTAAGATGGTCTCACGGTACACAGGTGGGAAATCACAGGTTTGGAATCTTGGTTACAAAACAATTGCAGAGGCAGTAAGATTCCAATGCCTTGGTCTTCACACCAGCAGGAACACTGGCAGATGATACATATTTTAAAGCACACACCTCAAAAGGCACCGGAAGAGCCTAAAGCAAGAGTCAGAGGGTTCACTTGACCGGTGGGAGTGTGTGTCTTTCCCTCAGCTGGTGGAGTGAATTTAACCTTGCATTTAATGCGTTTTTGATTTAACAGCTGCGAACAGATCTGAGCTCCTCTTGGCCATTCCCATTACTGATGGGAATGATTTCCATGCCATATTCTTTAGCATGCTATCTACCGTTTCTCCAATTAATAGAGAAAAGTAACCATCGAAAGCAAAGAACAACTCCCAGGGAGGGGCAGGTGGTTGCTCTGAAGCAGCTCATTAACCTATAATTGCCAGTGGATAAGTACACTTACCTGGGAGCAGGCTCCCCCCTTCTCCCTGGAAGGTCTCACCAACATGAACCAAGAAGAGGAAATGCCGGGCGTGGTTGCATATTAGGTGGTTTTGTTCACAAGTGTCTGTTGTGAGTAATTTGTGGGTTTGGGGATCTGGGCCTTCATAGGAAAGCTTGGGGCACCTTAAGACCAATGCAGAAGTGTTTCTCCCCAAGGATGGGCAGATCATTCTGACTCACTCCAAGCTGACTTCTCTGTGTGAAACCAGACAACGTGGAGAGCCGTATAAGGTGTAACAGGTGCTAGCATTAAAGAGAGCTGGGCAGTGGGGCGGCTGTACACACAGATGTCGCATTCGCTTCTGCTCCAGAGCCCAAAAGGACACTTCTGCCGCCACCAGCCGCCTGTGTTTCTGGTTGGCCAAAGTAGAAACTTCACAGAACACTCATTAGAAAAAAATCTCCAAAGCCACATTTAGAGACAGCTGTTCTGGGCTATTTTTTTAATATGCTTCTCGCAACAGAACACTGTGAACGCTGCTCTTTCTGGAGGGTGTCAGGTTCCTATTTCCAGCTGCCTCCTGGAGGCCCCACCTGAGTACTTCACTCTTATCAGGTCCAGAGCCAAGTTCATTATCTCCCCTCGCTTCCTTCTAGGGCACCTTCAAATCTGTGATGTCCTCACCTATTCAGTCACTGAGGCTGTAAATCTTGAAGTCTTTGGGGCATTAATTCTCTGCTGCTACTTCCAGAATCTCTCTCCATTTCCAAGAGCCTGCCAGCCCTGCCTGTCGTATCTCTTTGCCAACTCAGGGCAAACCCAGTTGTACTTCCTCTCGTCACTCCCCTGGCCGTCACCTCCCTTTGCTGTTCCAGCTCACACAGACACACACACCCCCAAACCTTCCAGCTTGGTTAGTTCAGCCACACACCCCTTTTCTTTTTCTACCCCTGAACTGCTAGGTGTGGTCAGGAAGAAACGATGAAAAGGAATTCACACCTACAGCTGCGCATTGGTGCGTCCTTGACGGTGGCCGTCTTACGTGTGTAGACCTTCAGTATTTCCGGCCCGGTCTGGCAGGCGTGCCTGCTCAGGGCGCCTGTGTCCCCACCGAGGCTTTACCTCTTGCTATAGACTCCACACTGGACTCTCCAGTCTTTTGCTCCGAGAAGGTGGTGTTGCTTATGATTTTGCAGAGAAAACTCAAGCCATCACCTCTCTGCTTCCTAAGCCACACACTTGGCCTCCTGGCCCTGATTCTGTGCCCCCCCCCAATACCCACTGCACACACAAGCACCCCAGAGGTCCCGTCATCCAGTGCCCACGTGTCGTCTGATTCCAGCCCCTTCCCCCGCCTCCCAGGGCTTGTTCCTGCTCTTGTTCTCTGTCACAAGCTTCTTCTCCACTGAATCCTCCCTTGATGGGCACGTCTGTCCTACCCTTCCGATGATGTGCAGCCACCCAGGCTGCCCTCTGCCTCCCCTTTGGCTCTGCTCACAGCAAGGATGGAAAACAGGACTATGAGAGAAGTCATAGTGTCTCTGGTCCCTCAGTTTGTGCCGTGTGGTTTCTGGTGCCATCACAGGCTGCTGGCCTCCAACTTCACGTGGCTCCGGTGGCTCTGGCCTCCACAGAACATGCCCCCTACCTGGCTCCGGGGCCCTGCACTTCCCTGACCTCCTTGCTCTTTGGTCCCTCTGTCCCTGGGCTTGCGGGAGGTTCCCTGCTCTGCTCACCATGTGCACAAGGTTCTCACCCTGCTTGTCATCTCTCCCTTCCCCTCCCACGGCGGGATTTCACCCGGAACATGGCTTCTAGGGCTGTTCTTCTTGGAGCCTCTCGGTCCTCTGCCCCGGCCTGACCGCTCTCCCCATGTCCAGGTCATCCCTGCTAACAGGTGCGTGCACCTGGATGCAGCTGGGGTGTAACGGCATCATTGTTCTGCCCGCAGATGTGCCGCTTTCTCTGTGACACCTCCTAATTCCTGCGGTGGGCGCCCCTGCCCACCCAGCCCCCGCCCGAGCCGGAAGCTGGGCAGTGAGGCTCGACCCAGCTTGTCCCCTCAGCCACTGCTTCTGGCGATGTCTGTGTCCTTTCCTCCCTGTGCACCCCCCTCACCAGCCCCTCCTGGACCTGAAACCACCTCGTTCATCTCCGCGTCTGGTCTTGGTGCCTTTCTGACTCCCTAGATACAGGCACTGTGCATCTTTTCAGAATTCTCATTTGATCTGTGCTGATATTTTTTTTCTATGGCCCTCAGGGGAAAAAAGGATATTGTGAACACATCCTGTGTGATGTGACTTCCGCTCACTTGTCTGGCCCCATCCTTCCCCACCCCCCTGCCTCTCCTGTACTTGAGCTTTATATACAGGCAGGAGTCAGTTGGTGACCAGGATTATTTGCACCTACAAACCACTGTCTAGGGCTATCAGCCAAGTTCCCCAAATTAGAGAACAATGACCAGGCAGGCTTATGAAATAGGTCAGGAAAAATATATAAGGAAAATACACCTGCACACCCAAGGAAGTCTGTGTGCCCTGAGTGTGCACGCACGCGCACGCGTGTGTGTCTTTTTAGAGGCCCATAATGATGCTTGCTTGTCCAGGCTGTTCCTTTAATTGTTCATTCTTCAGCCAAGTGTCCCTGTGGCTCTGACCATTTATACCATTTGGAGGAGAATAAATAGAGATTAGATCTGTCGAATTTCACAAACAATAAACCGAAGTGAGCCGAAGAAAAATAAGAACTAGAGGTAGTGCCAGGAAGCTTTATCTCAGAGGGAGAGTTTACAGCAGAGTCCATGGGCCTGAGTCTGCATGTCTTCCCTGGCTGATTGAGACAGCAGCTGCTATTTCCTGTCACTCACAGTGACAGTGATGGCACAGACCTAAAATGAGCCGCTGCTATCCACAACTTGCTGTATTTCAGCAAGGGTGTCTCAGTTAATATCTTAGAGCCTTTCTAAACATCAGAGATTTGGTTGCAGAAGAACACAGTTTATTGTTCTCATTATTATATTACAGCTCATTTTATTTTTTTTGCTACCAAAAGTCAGCATTTCAAATGTGACATTTGTGTTCATTATGAAATGAAATCACTGGTCCATTAAATTAACATTTGCTGTAAATATTCAGGGCTTCCCAAGAGCAAAGGAGGTGGCGGTAAGCCGGGAGAGGAGCCTGGGCAATGGAGCGGGAGACCCGGCTGGTGTTGTCTGGGGAGGCCCCCACCATCTGACTCGATAGGACCAGCTCTGTGGCAGGAGGAGGCGCCTGGAGGCGTCACAGCCTCTTGAATTATTAACAGGCTCGATCATGTACGCAGGGTCAGGGCTCATACCTGTAATACCTGCACATCTCTGCACTTTAGGAGGCCAAGGCAAGAGGATCATTTGAACTCAGGAGTTCAAGCCTGAGCAAAAAATAGAAAAATTAGCTATGCATTATGGCGGGCACTTGTAGGCCCAGGTACTTGGGAGGCTATGGCAGCAGGATTGCGTGAGCCCTGGAGTTTGAGGTCACAGTGAGCTGTGATGATGCTACTGCACTCTAGCCCAGGTGACAAAGGAGACCTTGTCTTAATACAAAAAAATAAAATAAAATAAAATAAAACCCCATGTGAAAAGGGAGCCCACACTTCCCCCTACTACAGACCATCTGATAAAACAGCCTCAAGTCTGGGTCACCTGCACTGGCTTAGGTGTGATGCTGTTCCGGCCCAGAGAGGCGAGACCCCTCTTAGCTGGGCTTGGTCTAGAAGGTTTTGTTCCTTTCAAGTCGAAAAGAAGCCCTAAGATTCGGTCCTGCTAACCAAGCCAAAAAACCTGCTTTAAAATGTAGGTTTTCCTATTATTCAGCTGTGGGGAGGCCAACAGATCAGAAAAGGACTGCCTTGGAAAAGACAGTTTGTTACTCACAGTTCCCGAGAGAAGGGAACAGGCCATGCCACGCCACCCCACCCAGGACCACACAGGAGGGGCAAAGGGAATGAGGGGAAATTAGGCAAGAGCTTTAACTGTGATTTCTGTGGAAAGGCAGGGCAGGGGAAGCAGGCTTAGGATAGGCTAGTTTGACTGATTTCAAGGGCCCCTGGGGCATAGGGATGTCCCTGATTGTCCAGTGCATGTCCCTGGGGTTATTGGGGCAGGGGAATAGTGGCCCTGGGGGGCTGCATATGGAAGTCAGGCTTCCATATAGTGGAAATTGCCTAAGCCTGTCCAGAGCAAGGATGACAAGACCCTTGACATCAAAGCCTTATAAAGACGTGGTTAATACAGAGCCAGAATTGTCCATGCAGACCCCCTGAATCTAAGCGTGTTCATTTCCCTGGGTTCACCCCAGATCTGGAATGTTCTTTGTGAACTGAGGAAACGCTACCCACCCAGGCCGGTAGTTAAGGAAATGCAACACTGCCACCTACTGCCAGAGAGGAGAACTGGGGAGGCTCTGGGGAGGCGCTCATGGAAATCAGAAGTGAATTTTTAAAAAAGAAAAAAAAAAAAACTTGAGTTTGAATGTGGCCATCATCACTCCTCCCCATCTCCCCAGAGAGCTCTTCTCCCCAGACCCCCTCAGTGTGAGCCATGCCTCGCTCTGTCAGGATGGAGATGGCTGAGGTCTGTTTCTCTCTAGGCACTTATGACTCGGCAGTTCCCTGGTGCAGATGGAGATTCGGGATGAGCTAAACATCCTAGTGTAACAGAACAATAATACGACAGGCCTGGAACACACAGGGTTTTCCAGGCTGTTGTCTTGGTGAGAAAAGTCAACAGGACCCTGCTTTCCCGTTCTTTCAAAAGGAGATGATTTTTTTTCTCCATTTTCAAAATATGCTTATTATTTCCTGGCCCTCCTCTGCCTCTTTTGGGGCCAGATGACATAGCCCGGTGGAAATGAATGCTGTCGCAAAAGATGTCTAATTTGCTGCTTCATTTCACTTTTTCCATTATTAGAGGGTTGGAAAGAAAAGTGTTCTGTTTTCTTAATACACTATTCAGGAGAAAATTGGGATGGGGATAAGGGAGAGACAGAGAGTGTCTTCACTCTTTTAATCTTAAGAGCTAAAGCAAATGGAAAAATATGTGTGTTATTGCTTTTAAAATTAAGTCATTTCAGACCCTACAGATTTGTATTCAAAATTATTATTAGAGTTCTGAGCTTGCTGAACCTCACAAGGTCTCTGCTGTCTTTCTGGTGTTAGGGTTACCGTCTCCCACTCTTCCCATCTGTTTTCCTTCTTTTCTGCCTTCCTTCTACTTATTTTGTTATTCTGATTACCCTTTGCCCAGGGCCCTTTGTAAAGGGTATAGATTAGTTTTTAAAAATTAAATCAAACTTAATTTATTTTCCTTTGAGATGTGAGATTTACTTCTGCCCATCAGCTCTCCCTTATTACAAAACTGAAAGCTGTAAACTTGACAGTGTCTCCGAGACCGTGGAGGAGACTACATGGAGGTCTCTGTGACCTAAGATGCTCCAAAGAGGCACCTAAGATGCACCTGCCTTGGGGGTACAGAGGATGGGGATGGGGACACACCATTTATACCCAGGCTCGGCCCATGTGAAGGCCATTTTGTAATCCCTTAAGAATTATAGACCATGACGTGATGGTCATCGCGCTAATAATATCTGTGGACCGAGCCTACTGATGTCTGAAGTTACACAAGAGTCATTCACAAATTTAAATGAATGGATATTGTTTTCAGCCCAACAGCCTCTGCACACATCCAAAAAATGATAGAAGACGTTATTTATTTAGTGCGGGGACAAAAGATGGCAAACCGGTAGACAGGCCATGGCCTTGGCCTAGCCTATGACATGTTTTGTTTGCTTTATGCAGTGTTGGTGTGTTGTTTTGCTGTATTATTATTTTAATTTGAATTGATATCCAATATTTTAAAACCAATGGACTTATTTATTCTGGGCACCCAATACCCTCCAAGTCCAGCCTCAGGGTTGCCACCACTATTCAGAACCTCCAAGAAGCTGCATCTCAATCTCCGCCCAAGCAGCATCACTCCCTGAGTGCGGCTGGTCCTTAGATAATACAAGTGCATTATCTCATTAAAGAATTTAATAAACTCGGAAGCCAATGTGTAAAGACGTGTTTCGTGTAAATTTAAATAATGTCAACATGTTTCATCCTGAAAAAATCCGTACACTCCATCTGGACAGAAATCCGATGTCTTGATGTGGTTAATATTACAGTGTTAAGAACACTTAACCCAGCTCTCTGGACACGCAGAAATCAAGTCACACCTCACCCACCTCCAGGAAGATACATCATAACCACTTCAAAAAGAAATGTGATTTAAGCAAAAGAAATTGTCTTTTTAAAAAATCCAATTCAATGACAATTAGGGGAAAAACAAGCAATGCAATGAAAACAACATTCTGAAAAATTGGAAAGCAAGGTAGGAAAAAGAAAGTGGACAGTCAGTTTTTGGTTTTGGGGGGGAGATTTGAGACACAATCTCACTCTGTTACCCTGGATAGAGTGCTGTGGTGTCATCATAGCTCACAGCGACCTCAGTCTCTTGGGCTCAATTGATCCTCTTGTCTCAGCCTCTTGAATAGCTGGGACTACAGGCACCTGCCACAATACTCAGCTAGTTTTTCTATTTTTAGTTGAAATGGGGTCTTGCACTTGCTGGAGCTGGTCTTGAACTCCCGAGCTCAGGGATCCACCCGCCTCAGCCTCCCAGAGTGGTAGCATTATAGGTGTGAGCCACCACACCCAGCCTAGACCAGTCAGTTTTAGAGTCTATACTTATAAGTTGGTGGCAAGCTGATTCCTTGGCTATGGTGAGGCCCATCGGGCAAGACAAGTCTAATCCACTCTACAGGTACTTGAAAAACACTGTTTGCCTTCAAAAAGGGACCCTAGAAAAGCAATCGGGGACACCTTTTTCTTTTGCTCATTTAGGATTGAGTGTTCTGGTTTTCATTTCAAGTTGTGAGCACAAGAGAACAGCTGCTGTGCTGTTTCTGGGGTTCACACGCAGCTTGTGTCTTTCAGGTTCTACATAGAAAGCATTTCCTACTTGAAGGATAACGCCACCATCGAGCTCTTCTTCCTGAATGCTAAGTCCTGCATCTATAAGGTAGGCACTTTCTCCTCCTCTTCAGTTTCCCACTGAAATCCAAAAGTATTGTTTGAAGCTGGAGATCCCAAGTTGTTGCCCCATAGGTGATTTAATTGATTAGAAGTCGTTTAAAATTATTTACTACGAGTAAGTAGAACTTCATGAAGCCAAAGGCATCCATGCAATAATGGGATTCCTTCCCATCCATTTCTTGTTTCTGGCTCCATCGTGGTGGTTCCTTAGCCTGATTTTAGAGGTCACCTGATTTTAAAGGACTCTTTCTCAACTGAGACGAAGCAAAAAGCCTAGACAAGTCTGACAAATGCACTAGTCAACCAGGTCTGGCAAATGTGAATGAACTTCTTATAACCAAAGAGATTCAGAGTTGATGATTTTGTAGATGCTCTAGCAGGACCTTTCAAAGGGATGCTTACAGCACTTAGGTGAGACAATTCTTTTTTAAAAAATTGTGGTAAAATACATATGTATTTATTACCATAGCCATTTTTTTTTTTTATTGTTTGGGATTCATCGAGGGTACAAAGAATTAGGTTGCAGATTGCATTTGTTAGGTAAATTCCTTCTTATAACTGTGTCCTTCCCCCAAGAAGTGAGCCACACACCATGACCCTCCATCCTCTCCAACCCCCTCCTTCCCTCTCCTTCCCTCTCCCACTTGCTCATTCTCCTCCGCTACCGTATACTAGGTCATCCACTGCCTTCATATTAGAATTGAGCACATTGGATTCTTCTCCATTCTTGTGATGCTTTACTAAGAAGAATGTGTTCTACCTCCGTCCAGGTTAATACAAAAGATGTAAAGTCTCCATATCACAGCTTGTTAATCCATTCCTGGATTGGTGGGCATTTAGATTGTTTCCACAGTTTAGCGATTGTAAATTGAGCTGCGATAAACAGTGTAGTACAAATGTCCTTGGGATAAAATGATTTTATTTCTTTTGGGTAGATGCCCAGGAATGGGATTGCAGGATCAAATGGGAGGTCTAATTTGAGTTCTTTGAGGATTCTCCATGCTTCCTTCCAAAGAGGATGTATTAGTTTGCAGTCACACCAGCCGTGTTTCTCTTCAGACCATATGAATCTTCCGCCTTTTACCATAGCCATTTGTAAGTGTATAGTTCAGTGGTATCAAGTACATTCATGGGACCATCACCACTGTCCATCCACAGAGTTCTTTCCGTATCTCTCACTGGAACTCGATACCCATTAAATGACTCCCCATTTCTTCCCTCCCAAAGCCCTGGCAACCACCATTCTATTTGTTGTCTTTCTGAATCTGACTACGCTAGTACTTCGTAGAGTAGAATCTGACATATTTGTCCTTTTGTGACTGGCTTGTTCCACTTATGCTCAGGTTCCACCCACGTGGCACCATGTGTCGGAGTTTCATCCTTCTTTAAGCTTAAATAATAATCCATCAGATGCCTTTCTCCTACCCATTCATCTGCTGATGGACCCCTGGGTTACTCCTTTTGGCTTTCATGACTAACGCTGCTGTGAACCTGGGTGTCCAAATAGCTTCTCTAGACCTTGCTTTCCCTTGTTTTGGGTACATACCCAGCAGTGGGATTGCTGGATCAGAGGGTAGTTCTATTTTTCATTTTTCAAGGAACTGTCTTACTGTTTTCCACAGCAGCTGCTGCATTTTACATTCCCACCCACAGAGCCCAAGAGTTCCAGTATCTCCACATCATTCCCAAAACTTATTACTTGATTTTTTTTTTTTAGTCGTAGTCATCCTAATGGATGTGGAGTAGCAGCTCATTATGGTTTTGATTTGCCTTTTCCTAATGACTAGTGATGTCAAGAGCCTTGTTATATGATTATTGGTCTAGTCAAGACACAATTCTTCATTGAGTGAGACAGTCCCTGGCCCTGTATCCAATCAGCCCATAGACTTGCAAGGTTTGCATAATGGGGCAACCCAAAATGCCCACATACCCTGGGAGGAGGGACTTGGAGAGCACTATCCAAGTTAAGAACGACAACCAGGAGAACATATTTAAAGGAAACACCTGCTCTTCCGGCTGCCCCAGTGTGCACATTATGTCCTGTGAATGCAGCCTTTAGTCCTAACAAAACAATAGCTAACACCACGGAGCTCGAGCAAGGTGTAGGCTGGCTGCCTGCCAAGTGTTTTATGTCCATTGCCTGGTTGGTTCTTCACACCTTTTGAGATAAATGCTACTTTTTACTCCTGTTTCCCAGCAAGGAAGATGAGGCAAGGGGTGTTCACCTAGTGAGTAGCCAGGGCTATACCGTGCCCTGGAGGGCAGACCCTCCCCATACACCTGCTGGTAAAGTGGTTGATGGATAGGTTCAATGGAGTCTGAGGCGATCCCATGGCCTGTATTTGCATATGTAACGAAACTCAGGTTTGGAGGATTGCAACCAGTAAACCTTAAAACACACGCACAAGAATTGAAAGGTATCGTCAGCTTTCACTTTTCTTTCTGGAAAAGACACAGTTGCCCATGTTGTTATCCAAGTGCACATGTTCAAAATAATAGAGGGCCTGGAAATGATCAAATTCAATTCTGTGAAAAGACCTCGCTGGGTGTCATTTGCTGATCCAGGACTTAACCTTTGCTCAAACCCCCATCTCTCCAATGACAATATTTTGAAGCTTTGGAGCAAAAAGACACTAAATGTAGTTCCAGGTACTTGCAAATTCCTTCCTCTCTCTAAGCTCCCACTTTCTCATTCTAAAGTGGAAATATAATACACATACCTGCCAACCATAGGTACCTCACAGATTGTAAGACTGGTTTTTTGAATGAATGGCGAGAGCCAATGAAAAGGTTCAGAAATAAAAAGTGAGCGCTGTCCACCAGGTGGCAGCCTTGGGCAGTGAAGTAAGTGGAAGGAAAATCCCTGAACCCATGAATTCACTCTTGGCGCTCCAAAGTGTACCTGTGTAGACACCTTGTAAAGGGAAAAGTGTTCAGTTCTGTCTTGTCTCAAATGTGAGCTTAAAAAGGTAGGGTTTCTGAACATCATGCATGCTGTAAGGGCTCTGGTATTCAGGGAAAATTAAAAAGGAGAATAAATCTCAGAACAGAATATTACAGATTCTCCACGTGGAGGTGGTGATTGCTTTGTAGCCAGCTACCTTCGGGATCAAGGTGCCAACAAGTATCAACCGGCCTGCTCAAGGTCATCCCAAAACCCAAGTCTCTTACTAAAATCTTTCATTGAACTTGGACACGCAAATGACCACGAATAACAAGGGATAGCTTCTCTGAAGTTTGCAAAAGAAACCAGATAGCAGCACTTGGCCACCTGTCTCCCTCTCCTAATCTAGAATAATCTTTTCATTTGCATAAACAGATAGAGTTTATTTTAAACATTTTATGTGTAGTATCTTGTTTGAGCCTCAGACTCTGGGTGAGGTAAAGCAAGACCTCTGGCTTTCCAGCAGAGGAAGATGGTGTTGGGAGAGGTTAAGTGATTTACTCTAAGACAAAGGACCTGGCATTTGTGGGACAGGCTGTGCAACCTGTGTGGATATGTAAAAATCATGGGAGGCTTGGAGCTGAGTTTTTAGAAGTTTAGCGTTTGCTGTCAGACAGACTCGGTCCCCTTCCCAACTCTGCCACTTAGCGAATGCAGTGAATGTGGATGCTGTCTGCAGTGTCTCCAAGCTTCATTTTCGTCTTTGATTGGGAAAGGATATTATAACACCTTGCCTGAGGGATCTCACACCCTTTCCCACCTGCGAGATAAAGCCTGCGAAGTACTTTGCACAGTGCCAAGTACGTTGTTAGCTACTTGGATTCAGATCTCCATTGTCTCTCTTGGCTGTGCTTTTCTTGATACCAGGCACGCTGCCCCCTGGCTCTTTTGAAGTTTGGAGGGCCCAGAGGGCGGTGACAGACCTGGATAACCTGTCCTGATGCTGATCCCCGGAGGCTTGGGTTTACCCAGCATGGATTTAATATCAGGTCCCTCCCTGCTTCTTTGGGAGTGATTTGTACCATGTATCAGAATCTGAGTCATACAGGCAAAATTAGCCCTTTTTCTTTCTTCAAGTCCAATTTCATTCTTTTTTTCTGAGACTGAGTATCACTCTATCACCCTAGCTAGACTGCCATGGCATCATAATAGCTCACAGCAACCTCAAACTCCTGGACTCAAGTGATCCTCCTGCCTCAGCCTCCTGAGCAGCTGGGACTACAGACACCCACCACCAGGCCTGGCTAGTTTTTCTATTTTCAGTGGAGACAGGGTCTTGCTCTTGCTCAGGCTGGTCTTGAACTCCTGAGCTCAAGCAATCTACCTGTCTCAGCCTCCAAGAGTGATGGGATTACAGGTGTGAGCCACCGTGAGTGGCCTCATTCCCTTTTAAAGTATTACTGTTCATTTATCTCAAAGCATTATATGATGTAGTTTTAAAGTCAAATGATTTTATGAGGCTTATTATGAAAAAGAGTCCCCCCTCTAAGCCCTGCTACTTTCAACAATTTTAGCTGTTTCTTCTAAGTATTTGCTTCTATTGGCATAAGATGTTATTCCTCCCTTCATTCTGGATTCACTGAATTCCTGTTCAGATGGGGGAGGATCAGAGTGTCCCATACAGTGACCGACACTTTCTCCTTTTCCCATATTCTCAGGATGACGGTGACAGAATTCTGGGTTAAAGCTGTAGTCATCAGCATGATATTATCATGACTAATCTAAGTAGTATGGTTGTGGTTTCTTTTTAGACAACCAGTTGTTTTACCCAAAAGGAACAATTGCCTTGATTTCACTTGTTTTGTTGCCATGTGCTCTTGACTTTTTTCCTAATAGCTCCTATAGTTTCCCGAATGCCTACCAATATTAATTTCCAGACACATCAGGTAATTCTTCAGTTCCTCCCTTTGGATCCCTTGTGGTTAGTCCTTGCTACTTCTGTTTTCTGGGACCCTCCTCTTAGAACCCCATCCTCATGCCTCAGTCTGGAGCCCATGCGGAGCCAGGGCTTTCACATGGGGGTCTTTCCTTCACCCCAGCACTGCATTGAGTCCTCTGTGTCTGATCTCGAGTCTTCCTGTTTTTATGTTTTACACCATTGTTTCTCTGGAGAACATCCTGCAATAAATCCAGAGAAAGCGCATATGGGAAGTAAAATGTCTGGAAGTAAAATGTCTGAAAAATTAGAATAATCTGCCTTCAGATCTGCTTAATAATTTGACTGGATGTAGAAATACAGAAGGAATATTTCTCACAGATTCTCAAAGCTGCTGCCCTGGAAAAGTCTGCTGTCCTATGCCTTGTATGTGACACCCCTCACATCCTCCAACAGAGGCATCTTTTGGGGTCTCCTCCTTATTCCTCCTGACCTAAAGTTTCAGGCATGTGCCCTGCGGGGGTCTTTATAAATTCGCCATTATTTGTATACACTGGACACTTTCCATCTGGAGACACATACTCATTTTCAGTCTGGGGGGGGGGTCTTTTGTATATTTCTTTGGTGTCTTCCCCCCTTCCCCCACCCCGTCCTTGTCTGTTCTCTTTTTTTATGAAACTCCCATGCTGGGCATGGCCACCTGCTTTGATACCTTCTGTCCAGGTATCCATCTTTGTCTTCTTATTCTACTTTCTGGGAGATTCTGTCAGTATCATCTTCTCTCTCCTCTCAACTTGTTGACCTTTGTGTTTTTCAGTTTCCCTCAGGTCATCTGATTTTTCTTTTTGGAAATTTTATTCTATTGTCGTAGGAACATAAGGGCCTGTCGTGTAGCTCTGATAATACGAAAGATACTGGTTATGCTCTACGTCCTTTCAGTTCTATTTTTCCAGTTTATTTGCTTGGTCTCTCTCTTTCCTATAGGAGGCTTTTGTCCCCTGCCTGTTGGTCCCGGGTCCATCCATTTAAGAGTGAGGCACTTAGGAGCTCATGCGATGCTCTGAGGCTCCGGGTGGGCTCAGCACGTAGTGTGCGTCCCTGCGGCATGATCCAGTCTCAAGCTGGTTCTCTCCCCGGGGAACGCCAGATGTCAGGGGCCGGACAGCTTTCACTGTGGCACTTCCTTCTCTTCGGAGAGGATCCTTCCCACTTCCTGCCTGGGACACATCCTCCCATAGCTGGGATCTAGGTGGGGGGAAAGCCTCCATTCTGGGTAGAGAATTCCATTTGTTCCCTGAACTTCCAGGCCATCTCATCCCAGCTTCCTGTCCGTTTTCTCCAGAGGGCAAAGCTCTCATCACTTGGGTCGCAGAAAGGTGAGGAAAGGTGCTTTGTTTTGTCTTGTGATTTTTCCCACATCAGTACAGCAGCCTCCCTCCCTTCCTCTCTTTCTTCACCAGGCAAGAAGCACGACCACAGTGGAGCTTCCTCTCACTTTCTCTTCCTTCACATCCCCTATTTTCTACAGAAAGAGCGGGAAAATATAGTCATTATCTATCCACGTTGCAGAACATTAAAATGTGCTCACGAGAGAGCAGGGTTGAAGTTATTTTAAATGAGGCAGGAGAAAAAGTATAGAATGGGATTCCTTGGCACCTGACTTGGTTCTATAACGTTGCTGATGTGTTTTGACTCACTAGGTGACAGGTGGGCGATGGAAAGGAAATCTACAGCCTGTAGATGGATACGACTTACTTAGAAATGTGTGTCCAGCTCTCAGACTTCTCATGGGATATCTGCTGGGATGTTGTGTGTCCCTGAGAAGAGATTTATGGAAAAACTGAGCTCTCCTGCCAAGCCTTTTCCATCTGGTCCAGTTCTTCTTGGGATGTGGCTTGCCACACCTACCTGAACAGACCCATCAGTCAGCCCTCGCAGGAGGCAGTGGACTTGTCCCGGGAGACAAGAGCAATTTGGTTGATGTAGACTCTCATCCCACCTCTTCCCCCGCTTCCAGACTGCAGGATTGAATTCTGCCTGCTCTGGGGACAAAATGAAAACACTATCAAAAATTACTCACTACAGGGTGGCACCTGTGGCTCAAAGGAGTAGGGCGCCGGCCCCAAATACCAGAGGTGGCAGGTTCAAACCCGGCCCCGGCCAAAAACTAGGAAAAAAAAAATTACTACAGTCATTTCTCAAAGCCCTGCAAACAACAAATGCTAGGTCATAGAATGACAGTGTCTGTGTAATTTTTAGGCCAGGCATGGCGTCTAGTACCCATAATCCTAGCACTTTGGGAAGCCGAAATGGGAGGATCCCAAGACTAGGGGCTCAAGACCAACCTAAGCCATGTAGTGAGACCCAGTTGCTATAAAAAAAAAAAATTTTTTTTTAATAGAAAAAGAGGCTCGGTGACCATAGCTCAGTGGTTAGGGCACCAGCCACATGCACCAGGGCTGGTGGATTTGAACCTGGCCAGGGCCTATTAAACAACAGTGAGAACAATAACAAAAAATTAGCCTGGCGTTGCAGTGGGTGCCTGTGGTCCCAGCTATTTGGGAGGCTGAGGCAAGAGAATCACTTAAGCCCAAGAGTTTGAGGTTGCTGTGAGCTGTGATGCTACAGCACTCTACTGAGAGTGACATAGTGAGACTCTGTCTCAAAAAAAAAAAGAAAGAAAGAAAAGAAAAAAGGTTTTCTACTAATAATATATCTTAAAACTATAAGGGAAATAAAGAAATCCTAGCTTCAGCTTTTAATCTTCTTTACACACAAACCTTCAGAGAGATAAGGAAATTGGCTTTCACACTGAAAGACCTTCTGTTCCCATTCATTTCCTCAGAGGAGTAATTTGATATGTATTTGATTTAGGTTGGGTGGGGTGAGTGGCTGGTCAGAATGAGAGATCACTGTTAGGAAGTCTCCTATTTTAACTGTGTAACTTTGCTTTGGCCTGAAGGGATCGGCAATCCACTCTCTAATAAAGTATTTATCACATTTAAATTGTATTTGATCTTAATACTTCTCTTACCCAGTGGTGATAAGCAAAGAAACAGGACCCATGGTTGCCACGGAGAAGTTGGCCCCAGCATTTTTCAGAGAAGACGTTTAAGATCATTTTCTATGACTTCTCACTGTACTAGGCACAGAGCTGAGGATCAGAAAATTGTTTTTAAATGATTATTTTCCAATCCCAGGGAGTAAGGATTTGTATAGCTCCCAGGAAATCGCCAGGTTTGGTGCCTCCGTGTATGCAGAAAAGAAAAAGCTTAAAACCCCTGGGTTTTTTGTTTGTTTGGGGGTTTTTTTGGTATGTGTGTTGGGGGAGGGCTCACCCCCTGAGATTTTGCTTCAGTCTGAGACCTTCACAGATGACTGAAGGTTCTGTGATCATCCTCCAGCCACGTTCACTATGCGGGTCTAAATTCTGTGACTGTTACGGGTATTGAATAAACTGTCTTTATTCAAGAGCTTCGAAGTGCTCTGCTAATAAGCAGGTGATAGCGTGTCATCTGTAGGAGGAAGAAACAAAACCCAGAGTCAAGTTGCACAGGACAAAGGAACCAATGCAAAGATCAGCCTCAGACTTCCAGAGCCCTGGTCTTTCTCTGAGTCTGATGGATGCAGGTTCCCTGCATGTCCTTGTGGGACAGAAAGCGGTGGGAGAAAAGGACAGAGACGCTCTCTCAGATGTGGGAACCTAACATCTTGGCTGGGCCCCTGACTTCTAGAATCGTGCTTCCTTAGGATCCTGACATGGGCTTTATGCAGGAGCAGCACAGGGAACCCCACTGCCACAGAACAAGGGTCTTGGCTGAGTGCGGGTAGCACACACCCCCCTGGATCATTAGACAAACATGAAGTGACTTGACGGCTGAGAAACTGGCAACGGGCTAAGAATGTGCAGTTGTGCAAGATCACAGCCGTCTCGTCCTGCACCCCTGCCCATTTCCCCAGGGCAACTTCGTGTAGTTATGGTGAGTTGTGCAATGAGACAGCTATTCAGCCAGGGGAAGGGAGACAGCAGGTTGGGCTAAGTGTGGGCACTGTGACCCACTTTAATGATGTATGCTGGATTAGTCAGGGTTCTCCAGAGAAACAGAACCAGTAAGATATATATAGATACATAGGACTTACTACGAGGCGTTGGTTCCTGCAATTATGGAGGCGGAGAAGGCCCATGGTCTGCTGTCCGTGGGCTGGAGACCCTGGAAAGTGGGTGTTAAATTCAAAGGCACCCATGGTGTAGATTCTAACCCAGGTCTGAGAGCCAGGAGCACAGAGGGCAGGAAAAGATTGATGTCAGAAATGAAAATGACAATTTAAAAGATTAACTCCTCCAGCTGGAGGAGTTAGGCAGGGAGGGTGTTAAATTCAAAGGCACCCATGGTGTAGATTCTAACTCAGGTCTGAGAGCCAGGAGCACAGAGGGCAGGAAAAGATTGATGTCCCAGCTGGAGGAGTTAGGCAGGGAGGGAATTCCTCTTCCCTGCCTTTTTGTCCTTCAAAGGATCGGGTGATGCCACCCACGCCGGGGAGGGCAGTCTACTGAGTGCACCTGTTCAAACGCTCATCCAGAAACACCCTCCCAGATATACCCAGAGACGATGCTTAATCTGGGCACCCCACAGCCAGTCAAGGGGACACATAAAACAAACCGTCACTTACATGGTGACCAATACACACATATGTAGACACACACGCACTCTGCCCTCTCTTTAAAAAAAAAAAACCCATCTGACTATTCCTATAAATACTAAGGAATACTGAAGAAGAGGAGCAGAACTGTGGGGTTCCACTTATCTACAGCCACCCGTGCGTGAATGTAAGTGACGTAAACCTGATTTTGTAGGGTGTTTCCAAATCACCTTTATGTGTATGCCTCACCAATCCCAGTAAAGCAATTAGAAAAGAAATTGTCATTTTCATTTTTGACAAAGCATATGAAACTCAAGGCGGTCAAGTGACTTGGTCACTCTCCGCAGCTGGCTGGGCTCCCTGGCTGGGCTAGACCATGGAACTTTCAGGTTCAAGTAAAAATGATGGTGAGGAAAATAGCAGGATACTAGAATCTTGAGATGTTTTGTGGGTAGGAAGAAAGAAAGGTGGTAACAGTTGTTGAGTCTTTGTTTAGGAAACCCTCGGACCAGCCCTGCTCGTGGTTCTGAGTGGATTTTGCCAAGGTTGTCCTCATCCAGATCTTCTCAGCCTACCACGTGGTTGTTCATTGCATTTTATAAGGTGATAATCTCATCGATCTTATGTGAGAGTGGCAATTCCTCTGATTTGGGGACCTTGGGAGAATGCTTTATATTAAGATCCTTGGTTGCGTGAAGAGGTCCTCCAGTGCTTTGGAGTTTGGGAGAGGCCAATTTGGGAGCATGTAGGGCCACTTGTCAGGTGCGCTTGGAGACCCTGAGGTGGAAGTCCCCCTGAGAATATTGTTAACCATGGTGCTGCTGATAAATGACCTCAGGCCTCTTCCTCCAGCCACTTAATCACCTGCAATAAAAACACTGAGTGGGAGGAAGGGGGCCGCCCGCCCCTCCTGGGAGCACACAGGTACACACCTGCACACAGTCACGATTTTGTCTCTCCAAAACATTTTTCAGAAGATCAAAGAAAGCACACATTATTCAATAGTGAGGAAAGCCGATTACCACGTGCACACGCAATGGCCACAATAACCAAAAGATCCTGTGTTCCCTCTGCCAGCCTCGCCCTCTTACCAGGGAGTCTCGAGGCAAAATGACCAGGTGCCCACCAGAGCACCCTCGATTCCAGGCAAGAGTCTAGCTGTAGAAATCCTTCCTCCAATGACACCAAGAGGCTTGGGGGCTTCAGCACCGGGCCCTGGACTGAATAAGCACAGAGGGACATCATACCACAGGCTCTGCATTAGCCTTCCTGCCCTGCGTCTTCCGGCCACCAGTCCTTCCTCCCATTTTCCCATTGTGTCTTCAGTTAAAGGAAAACCCAAAGCTCCAGGGAAGTGGGGGATGGTTTTGCATGCACTCTCTCTGGGTCCCCTTCACTTTGTTTCTTCTGCTCAAGCAGAAACTGATAAAAGAAGCCCCTCTGAATAGCCAGAGAAGTCAGAAGAGGAAAAAGTAGGGTTGGTGTTTTAGTGCTCCCTGGGAGCACGTTCCTGACTCCTGGAAACATCAGTTCCCTGCTCTGAGGAGCAGTCGGCTTTCAGGTCTTGAAGTGTAACAGGAGATGAGTGGAGCAGCCGAAGTCTGGTCCCTTCACAGCGTGGTCTCCACTGGGCGGGCAATGTACAAATGAAAGGGGGAAGGTATTACTAACAAGAGACATCAGGGAATTGGCAAAGACTGCCAGGGTGTGGGAGTCTCCTTAACCATCAGGAACGTGTCTGCCCTCCAGTTCCAGACTGCCCGTTAGATCGTTGACTCCTCAGAGGCCCCCCAATGAGGTGACCCTGGAACTCACTAAATATTAAGGGGTGGTAGAAATAGTAATGCAACTTTCTCTCATCAGATTTTGTGAGTGTTTGCAACATCTGGGGCACATGATTCTTCAATCCTTTTTTTCTCTTATTGGCTGCATGTTGACTCTTGCTGTTTTGTTGTGTTTTGGAGACGGAGTCTTGTTCTGTCACCCGGGCTAGAGGGCCACAGTCTCAACCTATCTCACGGCAACCTCAAACTCCTGTGTTCAAGCAGTCCTCCTTCCTCAGCCTCCCATGTATCCCACCATGCCCAGCTAATTTTTCCATTATTTTTTATTTCCTTGCTTATATTTTATTTTTACTTCTTTGCCTTTTTTTTTTTTGAGAGAGAGTCCCACACTATGCCCTGAGCAGAGTAGCTCACTGCAGCCTCAAACTCGAACCGTGGGCATCCCACTGCCTCAGCCTCTGGAAGCCTCTGGGAGCCTCTGGGATTACAGGCACTCGCCCCAGCGCCTGGCTGAATTTCTTTTTCTTTCTTTTTTTTTTTTTTTTTTTTTTTTTTTTTTTAACAAGTCAGGGTCTCACTCTCACTTAGGAAAGTCTTAAACTCCTGAGCTCAAGCAATTCTCCCTCCTCAGGCTCCCACAGTACTGGGATAGAGACAGGGTCTCACTTTGTCTAAGCTGGTCTCAAACGCCTGACCTCAAGCAATCCACCCAGCTCTGCCTCCTTGACACTTGCTGTTTTTAATGTCTTCACTGAGGGATTATCAAGGTCAGGGAAGGTGAAAATTCACCTTGGTTAAAGGCATTAGCTCTCACCCTGAGGGAAGAGCAAGAATTTGGAGCCATCACGTAGGAATTTAATGGTGCGTTTTGGGGAAGCATTCCTGTGGATAACAGTACATTGCAGTTAATATTTGCCAAGAGTATGTTCTGGTCCTGTGGAATGGGCTGTATAAAAATAAAAGACCTTTCTTTCCCCTATCCCCACACAGATATAGACATTTTCACTTAGCAGATGAATCAAATAGCCTTCAAGGGGCTCTTTTCCTTTGGTTGGTGTTTAGCTGCAGTTCAGATAAGCCTCTCAGCGGATGTTACATATTAGCCCACCATTGACCGTTGGTTGCAACATAGGCGTAAATGTTTGACAGACAAACACACACGCCAGTACACTAACAAGCGTATCCTGCCGCGTTCAGTGGGGATGGAAGCAGAGAGAGAGTGGAAATGACCCATTCTGGAAGCCTGGTCAGTGTTAAGTCATTTGTACACTGTTCGATGATTTACATTCTGATGGGACCTGGTCATCTCAGAACTGCAATTCCAAACATTCCTTCACAACCCAGCACTGACAGTCTGTATCAATTACAGCAGCTGTAAAGCTCTTTCAGCTGGTTACACAGAAAGAATTATTGTCCCCAACTCCTCCATATGTTCTCATTAGTTCTATAGCCCACACTTCGAAGGTGGCTCAGTAGTGAATATTATTATCCATCTTTGAAATTCCCAGGCCTCAAAGAGCCCAAATAATACCCCTTCTTCCAAAGATAGAGGTTTGCTTCAGTGCATTGTTTTAAATTATAAGAGGCCAATTCCTGACTCCCTGCAAACATTTAGACAATTCGTGAATCAAAGTTTGGTGTATAAGGCAAGGGAATAGAACTCTTTTTCACCTATTTTGGATTATAAATATTGCTCTGAGAACATGAAACCGAGTCTTAATTGACATGGGGGAATTGTGAGTCCTGTGGGAGGGCCCCACACTGGACACGTGATTGGTTTGTGTCTGGCCTCATCACTGCCATTAAGGCCTTCTGATTTGGGGCAAGTCCCTTAACATGTTTGTATTTCTATTCTCAATAAAAACACAGGGTCAGGCTAGCTGGTCTATCTGAATCTCTCTTACCTCTAACTGTCACCTAGTCATCATGATAGGATTTACTGATATTAGGGAAATAAAGATGGTCATTTTTACATTAGCTTGGCCAAACAAATATGCTAATTATTGTTTATTGTATATATACACATACGATGTGTTTATACTTATACAGTATTATGCACTTAAAAGTTTATTAAGAGAGTAGATGACTGGCTTATTGTACCCTCAATGAATCCCCAACAATAAAAAAAAAAAAGAGAGAGTAGATGACATCAAGTGTTTTCAGCATGAAAAAAAAAGAACACGAGGAAATCTTCAGAGGCGAGGGATGTGTTTATTACCTTGACTCTGACAATGAAACCGCAGGCCCATGCCTGTGTCCAGACACAGTGAGTTGTCCACATCGCACGTGTGCAGTGTCGGGGAGCGTTTCAATAACACCTCATTAAAGCTGCTTTTTAAAAAGATAGGAATTCTGTCCATTTTGAAAAAATATACATATTGGATTTTTTTCAAACACCAAGGAGAGTTTTAAGTTCTTTTAAGCACACGCCCCTCGGTGACAATTAAGTATTTGGGGGAAGGGCCCAGAGGACAGAAGTATTTTCAAACTTAGACTCTGTAACAGTGTGGTAGGAACAGAGATTTCTGCAATGATAGGAATGGTCTCAATGTCTGGCCTGACGACACGGTAGCCCCTGGCGACACTGAACTACTGAGCGTGTGAAAGAAATGTGGGAAGAACAAGTAAGGAAGGAGATTCTAAAATTTTGTCTAATTTTAATTGAATTTCTTTTGTATTTTTTTAAAAATATTTCAGATTGGGTAGTGCCTGTGGCTCAGTGAGTAGGGTGCTGGCCCCATGTACTGAGGGTGGTGAGTTCAAACCCAACCCTGGCCAAACTGCAACAATAAAAAAAAAATTAAAAAAAAAAAATTTTCAGATTAATATGATGGTACAATGGTAAATGATCAGGTTACGATGTTTGCATTTGGTAGGTAAGGTCCCGGTTGTAGTTGTGTCCCGCACCCAGGAGGTGTGTCTTATACCGTTACATTGTGACCATTAGGTGGGCACAGTCCCCCTCTCTCTCCCCTCCCTGCCCCGCCCCCCACTTAAATTAAATTGAGTTTTTCTCTTGTGTAGGTGTGTATTAGTTCATCTACTGGCTTCATATTAGTATTGAGTACATTGAATACTTGCTTTTCCATTCTTGGGATACTTTACTCAGAAGAATGTTCCTTAACTCCAGCCAACTTAACACATAAGATATAAAGTCTGAATCTTTTTGATGGCTGAATAGTATTCCATGGTAAACATCTACCAAAGTTTATTAATCCATTCCTAGGTTGATGGGCACTTGGGTTGTTTCTGAATCTTGGCAACTGTTAATTGAGCTGTGATAAACCATCTAGTATAGATGTCCTTATGATAAAATGGTATTTTTTCTTCCGGTTAGAGGTCAAGAAATGGGATTGTAGGATCAAATAGAAGATCTATTCATTTTAATTTTAATCTAAAAAGTCCCAATCCCTTTATAACATTTCCTTTCAATAAAGCCTTGTTGCTAGGTCTGAAGAAAACACAGTTGGTTATCAAATAACCCAGGGTCACTAGTCTATTTGGGCTAAGAGCTGTTAAACATTGTCAGGAAGCATTTGGGACCAAGTAAATCAGCACAGTGGCCACAGGCCCAAAATTGTTCTATGAGTATTTGAGATTCTGGGGGACTCCATAGAAAAGGTATACCAGGCCTCTTTATAGAAAGCTGTCATTTCAATTTTTAAAAAGTGGTTGTTAAATACCAAACTTGTCTTCCTTGTTGATATTTCCTTTCAGGAGCTTATTGACGTTGACAGTGAAGTGGTGTTCGAGTTAGCCTCCTATATTTTACAGGTAAGTTCTTCCTTCACCTGCGTGTCCCAGAGCCAGACACAGGAGAATGAGGAAGCAAGACTTGGTGTGCAAAGCCAGCTGCTGTATCCACTGTCTATTGGTCTCAACTTTTTCCAGCTTCAAGCTGGAAAGAGTTTTTAAGGGTCCCTGATACTGTGGTCATGAATAGGGGCTCCTAGTATTTCAGAGTGTTAAGGCAGTATTTCTCTGTAAAGGAGAGTTGTATGTTTAACCGGAGCCTGGAAGAAACTTGAGGTCGCTTAATGACTCCATTTAGTGGGGTGGGGGGTTGGTGCCTCCATCCTGGGGAAAGGCAAGTGAAGACCTAGAATTAGTCTCTAAAGAATCACCTCATGCCCCCAGTAAAACAAGGAAAACCCCTTTAGCTTATACAGAAGGAGATGCTACAAAATATTAGCTGTGACAATGACAAGATGAGCTGAAATGCTCTCGTGTGCACATTTCTTCGGTGGGTATTTACTGAACACCTACTTTGTTTAAAGCATTCTGTTAGGTTCGCTAAAGTTGACATGGTCCCGAAGTCTTCAGTACAATGGGGAAGCAGCCTACAAAAAGCAAAAAGAGTGACAGAAAACGCAAATCCCAGCACACATTCGGGTTCAGAACCTTTAAACTAGAACAAGTCAGACGGGGGCTTTGAGGTGGAAATGCACCTTTTGTCAGGATGAATCAATGTCTTTGTACAGGACCTTCTAAAGGTTAAGTTCATGTCTCATGTTCATGTGATAAATGCTTGCATTCCTTCTGAGCTGTGCTCCTGCAACAAGTGGGTCGACAGCCGTAGGAAGCTGGACTTACTCAGCAGGGAAGTCACGGCTACGGGATGTATTTTGAAGTCTGTAGCGCTGAATTGGTGCATTTCACTAATGTTGTATTCGTTTTCTTTTACAGGAGGCCAAGGGAGATTTTTCTAGGTGAGTTCACGGTAGTTTATTTGTTGATTTTGTTTAAAACATGCAATACCTTCTCTATTAAAAGGAACAATTCTGCCTGTCCTTTGTAGGAAGACATTTCATTAATATTATACACTAAGGATAAGAACCAGTTCTCAGTTTATCATTTGAAGCAGATAGCAGAGAAAACAGTAACGGCAGAGGATAATTACATGAAAATCTCAGAGTTACTAAAAACTGTGATCTCAGCCTAGGGTCACCCATGGCCCTAGTCCTGAGGTATGACAGGTTGTTCATGGGTCTCACGGAGCCTGGAATCTCCTCTGTGGGGTGAATATGGTTGCAGATAACCTGATAGTCCTAACAAGTAGGTGGACAGCTTTTTTTTTTTTCCTCTCTCAATTTAATCCCTGCCCCTCAAGGGACAAAACGCTGTCTTGTAGGGAGATTGCTTTCATGAGAGTGTCACAACACAAATTTCCCACTTCTAATTTCCATCATGGGAGATTGCACTGGGAAAATATAAACAAACTGAACTACTACGAACCAGGGAATGGCTTTAATTACTCTGTAAAACTGCAAGTTTGAATCTTGTCATTCATTTTGTAAAGTGCTGTGGGTTGACCAATGTAGCTACAATTGCCTTGAAATCTCCCCGATCATCACCATAACCTGCACAGAACGCGGGAGCTGCCATCTGCCAGCAGGTGGCTTCTCCAAGACAGGCGTTATTCCTGGGATGCTGTTTAATCAAACTCCTCTGAAAACAACCTGGGGTAGCCCATTCTTTTTAAAATCATGGTCCAGAGGCTAAAAGGGCAAAGTGCATGGACAGGACCAGGTGTCAAGGCATGGAGGTTTAGCCTATCCACAGGAAATTAGCCAACTGGTATTAAAGGGAAACACAAATTATATCTCTACTCCTGTAGTCCCCAACCGTGAGGCCATGGACGGGGTTGCACAGCAGGAGGTGAGGGTAGACCAAGGAGGGAAGCTTCAACTGTATTTATAGCCACGCCCCATCGCTGGCATCACCACCTAAGCCCCGCCCACTGTCAGATCAGCGGCAGTGTTTGATTCTCATAGGAGTGTGAACCCTGCTTTAAACCATGCACCTGAGGAATCTATGCTGCAAGCTCCTTATGAGAATCGAATGCCCTCCCTACCCCCATCCATGGAAAAATATGTTCCATGTTGCCAAATAGTCCCTGTTGCCAAAAAAGTTGGGGACTGCTGCTGTACTGCAGCGAAAAACTTGTGTGTTGTCCATGCTTTGAGGGGTTTGATTTGTAAATGCAGCACCAACCCCATCCATCAGTGACCACCTGGACTTGTCTGTCTTTGTCAAGCTGCATTCTCTCTGCCCACCTCACACATTTCTCACAAAGCCTGAGGAGTGTGTTCTCAGATAATTTAGCAAAAGCAAAAAAATTAGTTTACATTCTAAAACAAAGGCTGGCAAACCTTTTCTGTAAAGGCCCAGACGGTCAACATCTTGGGTTTTGCCGGCCACGTGGTCTGTTTCAGGGACTCAACTGTCCCTTTCTAAGTGTAGAAGGCGCCCCCAGATGAAAGGTAAATGGATTAATGTGGTCGTGTTCCAATAATGCTTTACTTATGGGCATGGAAATCAGTGTTTCATGTAAGTTTTCACATATCACAAAATGTTATTCTTTTGATTGTTTTTCTGACCATTTTAAAAATATAAAAGACATCACTCATTCGTAGTCCATATAAAATCAAACGGAGAACTGGATTTGTTCAGTGGGTCATAGTTTGCTGACCCTGATCTAAACTGTTGCCCCTTCAGCTCTATTTGAATATGTGTGTATGTGTAAGGAGACTTCCGGGCCCTCTTTATTTAGGTTTCCCAAGTTCTTGGTATGAAGCACAGGTCATCAATTTTTTTTTGGAGACAGAGTCAGCTCACAGCAACCTCAAACTCCTGGACTCAAGCAGTTCGCTTGCCTCAGCCTCTCAAGTAGCTGAGACTACAGGCACTTACCACAAAGCCTGGCTAGTTTTTCCATTTTTAGTAGAGATGGGTCTCACTCTTGCTCAGGCTGGTCTTGAACTCCTGAGCTCAAGGGATCCTCTTGCCTCAGCCTCCCGGAGTGCTAGGATCCCAAGCATAAGCCCCTGTGCCCAGCCTCAAATTTTAAATAGGTAATGATTACAAAGAGCCTTAGCTGGAGACCATGAGCTTTCTAAGTAACCAGTAAGCATTTACCAAATTTTTTGATAATGAAAGTGTTTTCTTTTTTTTTTTTTCTTTCTTTTTCTTTTTAGAGACAGAGAACTTTATCGCCCTCGGTAGAGTACCGTGGCGTCACAGCTCACAGCAACCTCAAACTCTTGGGCTTAAGTGTTTCTCTTGCCTCAGCCTCCCAAGTAGCTGGGACTACAGGCACCCGCCACAATGCCTGGCTATTCTTTCTTTTTGAGATTTGGCCGGGGCTGGGTTTGAACCCACCATCCTCAGTATATGGGGCCGGCGCCGTACTCACTGAGCCACAGGCGCCTTCAGGCCATAGAAACTATACTTTTGTTACACTGTCTTTGTTTGTTACTTTTTTATGCCCTTCATTTGGGCATTAGAATTTGGGATTTTGATAAGTGCAAGTCCATATCTATTTACAAAGACTTCTGGAGTCCCATGGAAAAGATGGTTTAAAAACCACGCATCCAATGGATTCCAGTGTCTAGTCTCCTCTCCCTGAAGATACGTTTTTCTCTTCCCCCATTTCTTCACCAGCTCTGAGCTCTGCTGTAAATATTATTTATTTTGAGAGTGCCCGCATTCCCAAGAATGCGACCTGGGAATGAAGTCATCTGGCCCCACAGATCATGGGAACCAGTGGCCACAGGGATTGCAGGGGAGGAGGAAGCAGGGCCACACGCCCCCGCCCCCGTCACAGTAATTCATGGCCCCCTGATGAGCTTCTGGAATGCCACCCTGTTGGCTGAAGTCTGATAAAACAAAGGATACTGGTTGAGCTTCATTTGTCAAAGTGGTACCTAGAAAGTTTGTTTGTAAGAGCAGCTGGGGGCAGAAAGGGTGTGGGGGGGGTGACTGTCAGGGGAAGGGGAGGTGGATGGTTGGAGGAGTCTCTGACAAATGCTGGTTTTCTCTAGTGGGACCAGGGTTAGTAAAGCCCTCTTCGGGGGTCCAGAGAACAGGAGTAAACTTGAGCGGCCTAGAGTTTTGAAAGGAGAGAAGTAATTCTAGATTCATTCTCTTCTACTTCTGGGAAGATCCCAAAACACTCAAGTGGAGCACTTTCAATTTGGTGGCTGAACATTACGGATGTGAGACATGCCAGTCTCACCATTTGTGTGATTTACATAAATAAATACATAGAATTGTACATGCATATAGGTGAATGTACACAGTATTGTAGAACGTTATTTTTGCCCTGTTCATAATAAGTGCAGGACTGTACAACCTCCTTGTAAACACTCCCTATAAACATTATATGTTTTCCTAAACAACATTAATAATAGAAGATGTTAGTTTTGAACACATAGAACCCTGACAAAGGATTTTATAGACATATATATAAAAAACACATGGTCTAGGGCTGAACTATAGGATATTCTAGAATCCAGAGGATCAAATAACCTTTTAAATTAATGACCACATATAAAAGGTACAGTAACTCTTTCCGAGCCTAAGAGGTCCTGAATCCGTAACTTCCCAAAAGGCGAAGCTGTTGGGAAGCTGTTCCCAGAATGCTGTTACCCTGGATATTTACATTTCAAGGACTATATACCCATTACATTTATATGGAACGAGTATTTAAAAAATCTACAAATTATGGGAGCCATTTCTTTGAAGTACAAGAGAAAGGGAGGTTATTTTTACAAAAGAGAGAAGTTAAAACTGCTGATGCACTTTAGGAAAAAGAGAACTTTATAAAGACCAGCTCGAGTTGTAACTACTCTGAGAAAACGGGCAAGGCTCTTCTGGTTCTTTTTTTTTTTTGGACTTTCCTTTTGCTCAGCAGATCCCCCAAAGCTTATTCTCATAGAATTCTCTTTTCTTTCTAGTTAATAGAATTGCTCACTTCCTTATGTTGCTGTTTACAGTGCAAAGCTGGGTTCTGCGTTACCAAAAGAATTGCTGAGGTACAGAGATAAGCAGTCTGCAATAGGAAGAAATACAGGCCTTCCGCGTTCATATTCTAACATACAGTGGACAGATTTGTATGGGACTGTTAAAAATCTAGGAAATAGCCATATCCCCAAATCTTACTATTTATTGTTTTCCTTAACACAGTATGCAGTAATCTTATTTTATTTCCTGGTGCACATGCTTGTGAAACAAAAAAAAATCCTCATGTCCATCAGCAGCCAAGAAATCAGTAGATTTGGCCTTGTGTTTTAAAAACAATTAATTGAATGGCCTCCAGAGCTGTTCACCAAGGCAGTTATCAGGGCAAACATTAGGTGCCCGTACAGTTTAAAAACAAAAAGTTCTCATTTGATAATCACTTTAACAGCCAACTAGCAAACACCATCTATGATTTACGCATTTTTTTCATCACACACTGTACTGGTTTGAGTACTGAGCACCCTTGTCCTATTTAAAACTTTTTAAAAAAAACTCTTGGGTTAAAGAAAAACAGCAGCTCTTAGGTTATCATAGAAAAAGCAATATTTTCTTCCTTAAAAAGGTCGGTACAGACAACACCTCATTTAATCAACTTATAAGACATCCAGAATTTCTAGTTATATTCTAATTTAACAGAAGGCTTCACAGGCTACACTGTACTAAGCAAGGTATTACATGTAAGAACTTGATCGTTTTTTTTCTTGGAGGGGACTCAACTGAAAACCTTACTGACCGATTTCCTTACCCGGATTTTAAGAATCACCTCACTTTTCAGCTTTTATCAGTCCTTCTGATCTTTGTGAAAGTGTGTGCCACAAATTTCTTTTTACATAATAACATTTTGCAAAACTGAAGCAATATAAAAATGCTTTGTAAACTTGAACGGCACCAGTCATAAACGCCAAAATCGCATGACCTCTGAGATAAAGAATCGTCCATACATGAGCAAGCTCAAGTGAAAAACATCTGTTGGGTGGAATGTTTAGTTCACGAGATTTATCGAAACCAGATCAGTGCAGCTCTGGTACTCAGGGCTTTCTCTCTGGGATGTGGAATTATCTTCATTACAGGGGACCGGATGTACCGAGGGTGATCTCTAAAACAGGATTCCTCCAGCATGAGATTTATTAGGGCCAGTAAGCACACAGCACCTGAAAAAAGGCTGAAGCTCGCAGGCCACATCTTTGCCTACCTGGGGACCCCTGCTCAGCAGAGCCCATCACATGCTTATGAATGTCCATCCCCATCCCTTCCAAATAAACTCAGGAAAGGAAAAGAAGTGGGGGTATGATGGAGCAGCTAGTTGGAGGTCAGTTTACATGACATCTGTGCAAAATTAAATGCTGATCCAAGGGAGAAAGTGTCAGCTTATCAGAGTTCAGTAATCAACAAGAAATCTTAGTGTCTCTGAGGCATCAGTATGTAGGTTACTAATTCTGTTTCTTTAAAAAAAAACAAAACAACAAAACTCTCTTTTAGGAATATAGCAATGCATTGCTCAATCAATAGAAAAAAATAGCAGACCTCCATTAATAAGGGGAATTGACTTTCATCTCATTTTAGAAGAAGGGCTGCTGTATTTATTTGTGCTGAAAAATTCCCATTAACTTTCACAGACTACGTGTTCTTAGGTTCCTGGGAGAGCAGTTAGAGGCAAAAAAAAAACACCCCAAAACATAAAGACCTTTTAATATTTTATCTTCTATAAACCATAAGAGTGTGTGATCACTAGTCTAGAGAAAAAGAAACTTTTGTGACAATAAAAAAAGTGCCCTTTCAATATTTTTTCTTGTTTGTTTGAAATTAGTTCTGCCTTTCTTTTTTTTTTTTCTGGAGACAGAATCATCATAGCTTATAGCAACCTCAAACTCTTAGGCTCAAGAGATCCCCTTGCCTCAGCCTCCCAGGTAAATCTGTGATTACAGGCGTGCCGCCGGCCACAATGCCCAGCTGTTTTTTAGAGAAGAGGGCTCACTCTTGCTCAGGCTGGTCTCCAACTCCTGAGCTCAAACAATCCTCCCACCTGGGCCTCCCAGAATGTTAGAATTACTGGTGTGAGCCCCGTGGCAAGCCTGGTTCTGCCTTTTTAAAGATCCACTTGTGAACTGATGGAAACTAAACTTGGCTTATTGGCATGTGAAAATTCCAAGTTTGTTAAGTTTTTTCTGTCAAGCTGGAGAATGCCTTTTAGGCAGTCATAGGTTGGAAGAACTTTAGATGATCAACAGGAAAAGAACACAAAGAACGAATTTTCTTTGGAAATCCTTTCTTTTTTTGTGAGTAATATAAACATTCATACTGATTGCTCTCTTTAAAAAGATGACAGAGTTATTACCTTGCCAGCTACAGCCTTGAGAGTTGATTAAAGCAGCAGGCCTGTAAATCACAATTCCTAGTCCACTAATACCATTACTTTGCACTTACCTAAGTGGTTTCAATGCTACAACTCTGAGCAGTCTTGATTCTACATCATTATTAGATCATTGGGGTATATTTTCCTATGATTTTTTTAATTGGCCAGTTCAAAGAAAATAGATATCACAGTCATATGGTAAGAGAAATAGATTGCTATGACACTGACCTTTGAAATGGTTAACCTTTGGAATGCAACTTACAGGTAACAACAGCATCTTTAATACCTAAACTTGCAAATTTCCCTGTTGAAAAATGTCCTAGAATGACAGACGAATGGCTAACAAACATATGAAAAAATGTTCATTATCTCTATATATTAGAGAAATGCAAATCAAAACAACCCTGAGATATCATCTAACCCCAGTGAGAATGGCCCACATCACAAAATCTCAAAACTGCAGATGCTGGCGTGGATGTGGAGAGAAGGGAACACTTTTACACTGCTGGTGGGACTGCAAACTAGTACAACCTTTCTGGAAGGAAGTATGGAGAAACCTCAAAGCACTCGAGCTAGACCTCCCATTTGATCCTACAATCCCATTACTGGGCATCTACCCAGAAGGAAAAAAATCCTTTTATCATAAGGACACTTGTACTAGACTGTTTATTGCAGCTCAATTTACAATCGCCAAAATGTGGAAACAGCCTAAATGCCCACCAACCCAGGAATGGATTAACAAGCTGTGGTATATGTATACCATGGAATACTATTCAGCTATTAAAAAAAATGGAGACTTCACATCCTTTGTATTAACCTGGATGGAAGTGGAAGACATTATTCTTAGTAAAGCATCACAAGAATGGAGAAGCATGAATCCTATGTACTCAATTTTGATATGAGGACAATTAATGACAAAGTTATGGGGGAGGGGAGGAAAAGCAGAAAGAGGGACGGAGGGAGGGGGGTGGGGCCTTGGTGTGTGTCACACTTTATGGGGGCAAGACATGATTGCAAGAGGGACTTTACCTAACAATTGCAATCAGTGTAACCTGGCTTATTGTACCCTCAATGAATCCCCAACAATAAAAAAAAAAGAAAGAAAGAAAAATGTCCTAGAAAAAAAAGTCATCCGTTCAACTGGAAACAATTTTATCAGCTCAGAGAAGAGTTTTCATGGGAAGGATTGAAATTAATATAATCTCATCTATTGTTTTATAAAAGAAGAAGAAAAAAAAGAAAGGCTTATGGAGTTTTCCCATGACTTAAAAATGACTTTGAGAGCTGTGAGTAATTCAGGAGCAGCTGGAATCTTTCATGCCAGCAAGAGCTTTTGAAAGGAACAGAATCTGTGAAAATTTGGAGCAAAATGTTTAAGTGGAAAAGTTATAAGTTGTTACAGAAAGCTTTGTTTTGCGCACAGAAGTCTATTTGAGCTTTCAAGTGTGTAATTCACATCTATTCAAAGCATAAAAAGGTATTCAGATAGGTTGTTTTTGCAGGAGCTTGGTCTTCAAATACTATGGGAATTGCCTAGATACTAAGTTATAAGGAAATTTTGCATTACAACAGCTTACCTCTTACGATTAAGCATTTTGTTTATCATATTAAAATAAACTATATTTTAAATTAAACCTGTGGATAGCAACAAGGCTTGCGTCTGTGGTGTTGAGATAGCCGATCTAAACGGTGATATTTAGAAATAATAGAAAATTAACCAAATGCTTTGTCCTTTGGCTGGTTGAAGTAAAATTATTGGCCTGAAATTGAGATTTATGAAACAATTTTTAATACCTTGTTTTTAATTTTACATATTTACAACTTAGTTAGAAATTCACAAAACTTTTCCCTTCGCACCAGGCAGTTAGACTCACTAGTCAAGGAAGACATCTTTATTTACACCATTTAACAATTAGGCCAGGCCATAATCTGAGAACTCTAGGAGGCGGAGGCAGGTAGATGGCTTGAGCTCAGGAGTTCAAGACCAGCCTGAGCAAGAGCAAGACCCCATCTCTACTAAAAATAGAAAAACTAGCTTGGCATTGTTGTGGGCACCTGTAGTCCCAGCTACTCGGGAGGCTGAGGCAAGATCATTTAAGCCCAAGAGTTTGAAGTTGCTGTGAGCTATGATGCCACAGGATTCTATCTAGGGCTACAGAGTGAGACCACAAAAGAAAGAAAGAAAGAGAAAAGAGAGAGAGAGAGAAACAATGAATTAGCTTAAGATATAAAGGCGTGTAATTCCTAAATGTGTTTGTAATTTCGTCTCTCTGAGCAGTTAGTACATTTGTGTGACATATTCATCTACGAGACATGCCCAGAAGCCAGCATCCCATGCTGGAGAAATCACTGAGGGACCCCAGGTGCTTCCTATTGTCTGCAAATGGTCAAATGCAACGGCAGGAGAAGTTTCTTAGACAGGTGGGGCCCTGTCCCATGGTGGAAGACCCCTGCAACATTTCCCAAGCCACCAGCTTCACAGAGTCCTCCCTACACACCTGGGGAAAAAAGTGACAGAGAGAAAGGCAGGTGGTCTCATTTTTTGTTACAACCCAACTTTGCCTTGGTTCACAAAAATAAAAGGAGGAGGAAGGAAGGAGGGAAGAAAGAAAGGGAAGTAAAAGAAGATTATTTCCCACTTAGTTTTTCAAGATAACAAAAATCTGTAACATCCCCTATTAATCTGTCTCAGAGTTTTCAGATTTATTGTATGATGTAATAAAGGAACACAGGTCCACAAGGCTTGGCTGAAACTTTAGGGTCCCAGTGTTTCCAGAATCAGAATGTATCAGGTTTTAAGACAGGTAGTTTAGCACCTGCACCCCACCTTGGGCAGGTTCTGAGCTAGCACGTCAGCAGACACGTCAACAGTGTTCACACCAAGTGGGAGAAAGGAGGTCAAACGTTGCCTCATGCAAAAAGTTTGCGTTTGCCACCAAAGAGGTGAAGAAAACTTTGTTTCCAAGAGCTTTTTGGACTTCGGAATTGTGAATAAATGATTGAGGACCTGTCACACTCTTTTTCCCTTAAGAAATACCTCTTCCCAGAGAACTTTCCCCTGATGATTCTCTCATAAAATATGGAGGAGTTAGTCCAATGCTGGCATCATAGCTCTGTTTCTGAGTTTCCGGTTATGATTTCTGGGTTTATGCCCATGCAGATCAAAACAGCTGTTTGAGGAAGAATTCTTTCACCCTAAACATGTTCCATTTGCCCCAGATTTCTCCCACAAATTACATACATTTCATTTTACCCAGGGGGAATTTCCTGAAAAAATTATTTCCTTTTTTTGTTGTTGTTTTGATTTGGTTTTTTTGTGACTTGCCACCCTGGGTAGAGCATTGTCATGTCATAGCTCACAGCAACCTCAAACTCTTGGGCTCAAGCGACCCTGCTGCCTCAGCCTCCCCAGTGGCTGGGACTACAGTCATGCACCACCATACCTGGCTAATTTTTCTATTTTTGGTAGAGATGGAGGTATTGCCCTTGCTCAGGCAGGTCTTGAACTCCTGAGCTCCAGGGAGCCACCCACCTCAGCCTCCCAGGAGTACTGGTATTATAGGTGTGAGCTACTGTACCCAGCTTTATTTCCTAGTATTTTAAAGAGGAACGAACACATTAGGCATTTTGCTAATCCTTCTCTTTCAAACCCCTTTTTGCTTTCTTTACGTTGTGGTCTCTTGGTTAAATTAGTTGTTGTTGTTCACTGTGGCAAATTCTCTATTTGATGCATTTCTAGAAATCTTTGGTTTTCCCAGCAGGTCATTCTAATTTCCCACGTGTCATGAGCTCAAAAAACAAAAACAACCTGGTTCAGGGACCAACGCACCATTGACATACCACTTTTTTCCTGGCAACCTTAACAGCTACCTAAAAGATTTGATTCAAATCTTGCTAATATTAACATTAAAATCTCATCAATACAGGAAGACTTGAATTTTACCTTCAGACCTGCTCTCTAAGAGGCCTCTTGGCTTCTTCCTAAAGCTGGAGTACGATCACTATGCCTTGTTAGTATTTACCAGTTACAGTGAACTCTGGGGAAAACGTCCAAGTGGAAGGTGTTGAGATAGGAAACTGGGGACTTTGAGGACATTTGTTAGGTCGTAACCTCACAAGCTTCTGGAGACAGAGTGACCGAGGTTCCCATCAGAGCTCTGTCTGATTTTCAGCCAGCTTGACAGAACTGGACACTGCTAAGTTATTGCAGATGTTTAGAAAGAACAGAAAAGCAATTAGAACATTTGCACATGTCTGTCCTTCGGGAAGGACCAAGAGCCATGGATCCCTTCCAGAATATAATGGATGTGGTGGGGCTTCACGCCTTGGTGATTTCTTGTTTTATTTTTCTGTGTAACCCTGCCCCAGAGGAGAACTAGGGAACACAGTGCAAGCTGGCACGGGGAAATCAAACCTGGGGCGGTCACCGGGGAGACTTGTTTGGCCAACAAATGAGGATTGAGGGTGGGTAAAACGATCTCTTCCTTAGTTCCTTCCTTCCCCAAATATACTTTAGATGTGATGGGTGTGAGCAAACCCAAACTCAAGTTTCAGCTCAATAAAGGAGCCACTAATTGCCCTTCTCATGGTTTCATCCAACATGTTTACCTGATAAAAGCAGCTTTCACACTGAAGGCAGTGCTCTGGCGGCCGTGAACCAATAAGCCAAGTCCCTTTTCTTGGGGAACTTGTAGTTCGATAGGGAAGGAAGGTCCAGAGAGTCACCATCGTGGGTTCTCAAATGGTTGGTGAACTGAATATTCACGTAAACTGTACTATCATAGCATTCTGGGTCAAAATCCAAAAATGTACTTGGCAATGGAGTTTTTCTAAGGACCAGGGGTTACCTGTTTAAAGCCTGCAGTGGCTGACCCTTTGCCTCCTGGATCAACTTGAACCTCTAGGCTGACTTTGAAGATCATTTTGCCTGTGATGTGTCACTCACTTTACTCAATTTTGTCACTTCCGGTTACATGGCCTCCATGATGTTGAGTGTTCTGTTTTGGGGAAAGATGACATTCCCATCCTTTACTTCATGCTGAGCCTCCCACAAAGCCTGGCCTTGCACCAGAGCCCAAAGGGTCCTTCTTTCCTCTGAACGTTCACATTTGTTGTTTGAATTGACACGACCAAACGCTGTCTGTGTGGTCACCTAGCTTTGTAGGTGCACCCCCCTCCCCCTCCTGCTAAATTGTGAGCACCCTTTGAGTAAGGACTGTCTCATCATCTTTTTGTACCCCCCACAATACTTTCGTATAATCATAGGAGCTCCATAAATACCTTCAGTTTCTTGATTATTACTGATAAATCCTTGCCTTGCCACTTAGAATATAACAGTCCAAGTACTTGGGTATGTTGATTCAAACAAGTACACGTTGAGCTTTTCCTGTGGTCATTTGCAGTCAGGATTCACAAATACCACATTCATGGCTTCTCTAGGCACTAACAAAATGCCCCCAACTTGGGAGCAGCTGTGAGGTTACTGAATCTCCACGTGTTTCTTTGTTATCACACAAATGAACTCAAAGTCCTGGTATGGTTTTGCCCAGTGGGCACTGTGTTTCCAGTGGTGGAACTGAGCTCATGGTCACTGGCAGTGACATCGCCGGTGTCCAGCATTATTGGAGTGTCCACCATCGAGATGCCTGGGGAACACCCCGCCTGTGACTGGGGTGTTCCTTCCTTCCCACGTATTTGTTTATGGAGCTCCCGTCTTACTGTTTTGGGGGTGGTACTTCTCATGTCCTGGTAGCCAGGATTTGCCTGGCTTTGTATAAGCAACACAGAAGCGGCTAGCATGGCCCAGGGCAGAGCTAGTGGCCAGAAGCAAAGCCACATGATTCACCTTTGCAACCCCAGCCGAGGCTCCTTGTTGGACCAGTACAGGGGGATGCTCTTTCAATACCATAATCGTCCCCAGTGGATGCTCCCCAGGGCTCTGGAGGGAGTAAGTGGTTGCCAAGACCACAGACGGCCTGGTCTGAAGGGGATGGGGACCTGCTGAGTGTGCAGAGAGGGGTCCAGCTCTGAAGCAGGCTGGTCCCCTGGGAAGGAGGGGAGTATAAAGCACCTTTCAAACCTGAGCATATTGAGTCTACAGAAAAAAGAATTTCTGGTCCCAGGACCAGGCAGTACAGGATGAGTCTCCCTTATCCAAAATGCCTGGGAGCAGACATGTTTCAGATTTTGTAATTTTTTTGGATTTTGGAATAGTTACATTATATACATACCAATTGAGCATCTCCAAATCTAAAACTCTGAAAAGACATCTGAAAATCCTAGACCCAAAGTGCTCAACCTATAGCAGAAGCTACAGGTCACACTTAATCAGCAGTTTCTGGGCCTCATCTAAGGCAACAGTTACAGGTCGAGTCTCCCTAATTGGAAAATCAGAAATTCAGAACGCTCCAGAATATGCAACTTTTTGGAGTACCCACAGGCCACTCGAAGGAAACGCTCACTGGAGCACTTTGGGTTTGGGATTTCCAGTTTTTTTCAGATTTTCAGATTTGGGGGTGCTCAGCCTATAGGTATATAATGTAAATATTCCAAAAATTAAAATTAAAAAAAAAAAAAAAGAAATCCAAAATGTATCTGTTCCCAAGCATTTCAGATGCAGGAAACTCAACCTGTGTTTATTCACCACATTGCAGAAGCCACTTTCCAGCAAGTGCTCAATCTAAGCAAAGAAAATGGCACTGGGTATCAGCGAGGGGAATGGCTCTCAGGACGAAGCAGGGACTGTGCCTGTTCTTGAACTCTGAGCACCTAAGCAGGAGAGCTTGTCTTGGGGTCCTCAGGGGAACCCCTGTGACGCATCTCCTCCCCATTCCTGCTGAGGGCTGCCCGGGGCACTCAGGCTGTGCCCCCGTTGGAGACAGCCTTGGGAAAAGTACCTTGGTCCTCTGGGTGCCCTGACCTGCCCTCTACCCCGTGAGAAGCCGCTGCTCAGCTCTGAGTGCTGTGCTTTTTTTCTCATCCGTATTAAGTAAATAAATAAAAGAGAACACTCCTTCTACCGACCACTTTTCATTAAAAGGGAACAGATGTGGGGGCATTTGGACAAATCCAACCGGCCGGGCCATGACAGAGAAGGTGGTTGTTTTCCCTGAGGGTGACGACCTTTGCACGTTCGCTCTTTCAGTAACGAAGTGGTACGGAGCGACTTGAAGAAGCTGCCCGCCCTGCCCACCCAAGCCCTGAAGGAGCACCCTTCCCTGGCCTACTGGTAAGACCCCCAGGGTGTCCTCTAGGAGCGAGCCCGCCCCAGGGTACTTGGGGGGCGCCCAAGACAACTGCATCCCACCCCTGCTGGCTCTCATGGGTCCCCCGGGCTGCCAAGTGCATGAAGCACCCTGTGTCTTCATGAAAATGGCTTCTGCATTTATTGAAATGATGTGATATGTATGAGGCCACTCCTTTTCTGTTGATTTTATTAAAAAAAAAAAAAAACCTTCTAGAATTTCACTTGGGAAGTTGCACCTTCTTTGAGAGCCTTTCATGTGCTACTGAGTTTCCTGCTGGAGCCCCTGTTGTTTGATGACAGGATCTAGGGGTTTTGAGATGTGGGAGAACCACAGGGTTTGTTTTCTTTTGTTTTTTTCTTTGCAAAAGAGAGTGATTCTCTTATTTCCCGCAGTGTCCCGTAGCTCCTGATTTAGCTGCCATGTAACATTATGCTCACGTTCATCAGTCGGCCCTAAATGACCGGTTCTGGATGATTCGGGCGTTTGAAAGGTTCCCAGATCGCTATCTGGGCCACAGCTGAGCAGGGCTCGCATTCCTGGGTGGTGTGTTGAAATCCTGCCAGGCTCCTGAGCCCCAGCCGCTGCCCTGTGACAAGGACAATTCTACTTCTCCAGTGTCCTCCTGACTCCTTAACAAAAATCATTTTGGGCGGCGCCTGTGGCTCAGTCGGTAGGGCGCTGGCCCCATATACCGAGGGTGACTGGTTCAAACCCGGCCCCGGCCAAACTGCAACCAAAAAATAGCCAGGCGTTGTGGCGGGCGCCTGTAGTCCCAGCTACTCGGGAGGCTGAGGCAAGAGAATCGCTTAAGCCCAGGAGTTGGAGGTTCTGTGAGCTGTGTGAGGCCACGGCACTCTACTAAGGGCCATAAAGTGAGACTCTGTCTCTACCAAAAAAAAAAAATCATTTTATCTGCTTTTATTAAAACAAAACTAGACACAAAGTACAAGTCGATCCCAGTACGCTGCCACCTGTGACCTGTGTGCGTGCTTCTGTACACGCTTTCTGAAATACACAAATGACTGGCTTGCTTCTTGTCCTGTCGCTTCTCAAGGCAGTGACCTCGCTGTGCCATCATCCAGGTGGTGTAAGCAGACTCCTTGGGCTGGGGGAGGGTGTGTCTTGATGCAGACCCTGTGGCAGCAGGAGAGCCCAGCTCATATGTCATTTCTGTCTGACCACGGTCTCGGGGAACCTGGGCTCCCTTGGTGTTGATGTCCCTACTTACAGCTCTCAGAACTGCGTTGTTGCCCCGGTTCCTTTGGGACAGGCGGCTAGAGTGGGTTCTTGGTCAGTATCAAGTGTGTCATCCCATCATGGGCCCACTGGAAAAACTGAGGACAGAGGAGGTCACCATTGCGGCTTCACAGATGATCTCGTGCAGCAAGAGACACAGGCCGGGGTGGGGAGTGACAGAGATTCCTGCGGCTGTTGGGCATTAAGAGGCCTCGGTCAGGCCATGTAGCTGGTCAGCTTCCTTTCCCTGAGGCTGGTGTGTGTTCCCCACTATACAGTGGGGCCTCTGTGAGGTGACCACCCAGGAGACTGTCACAAACCAGTCAACATAAGGAACTGGGCCTGCTGTACTGATATAGACATGTGGTGCCTGTCTAGTCTGTGAGAATTAGTTTAGTGTGGGGAGGTGGTCAGTGTAGGGAGGTGGTCAGTGTAGAGGGATGGCCAGTATAGGGAGGTGGTCATTGTAGGGGGGGTGGTCAGTATAGGAGGGTAGTCATTATAGGGGGTGGTCAGTATAGAAGGGTGGCCAGTATAGTGGGTGGTCATTGTGGGGGGGGGTGGTCAGTGTGGGGAGGTGGTCAGTATAGGAGGTGGTGAGTATGGGGAGGTGGTCAGTGTAGGAAGGTGGTCAGTATAGGGGGTAGTCAGCGTAGGTAGGTGGTCAGTATGAGCAGGTGGTCAGTGTAGGTGGGTGGTCAGTGTGGGGAGATGGTCAGTGTAGGGAGGTGGTCAGTGTGGGGGGGTGGTCAGTGTAGGGAGGTGGTCAGTGTAGGGAGGTGGTCAGCGTGAACAGGTGGTCAGTGTAGCGGGTAGTCAGTGTAGGTGGGTGGTCAGTGTGGGAGGTGGTCAGTATAGGGAGGTGGTCAGTGTAGGGAGTGGTCAGTGTGGGGAGGTGGTCATTGTGGGGCAGTGGTCCGTGTAAGGGGTGGTTAGTGTAGGGGATGGTCAGTTGGAGGTTCTGCTGGATTGACTTCTACTTACCCACCTTCCCTAAAGACCCTCTTCCCAGAGCTGCAAAGAAAGCAGCTCTTGTCTACATGGAGTTGCTTGACCCCAGATCTAGGAGCCGACCTCACAAAACCCCAGATCATGAGATAGGAAACACACGAGCACAGCTGTTGATTCAGCGTGGGCCACTGTGGGGAGGAAGTGAGAAGCACAGTTCCCGAACCTCTTCCCACCCCTCTGAAGGCTGCCCCCAGCCAGTGCCCACCCCTGGAGAAGACACTCCTCAGGAGCTGTCAGGAAAGGACGTCACACTTGAAGCAGAACTTCCATAGCACGTGAGAGCTGAACAGACACATGGTGGGATCTGTCTCTTTCCAAATGGAAGGTGCCCAGACCCCACACAAGTGGCTCTCCAACTGCAGAAAGGCCTCTGGCCTCTACCTGGCCAGTCCTAAGTATCTATGAAGACACCTCCTTTCAGAATACTAAATGATACTAAATTAAATGATATTCACTGAGGGTTAAGATAGTAGTTGAAAGATAAATAAATTGCCCCCAGGGACTAGATAGTGAACATAGAGAACCTGTTACTCCCAAGCTGGCCTTGCTGAAAGTGAAAACAGGAAAAGGTGGAAGGAGGAAGGCTTCAGCTAGATCCTGGGATAGTAAAATAATACTTAGTAACAAAGATCCACTAAGGAGGTCCAGAAAGAACATTCTAGGGTCACCTCCCTTCTTGGAGCTTTGATGGAGTGTGGACAGGGCCACATTGCCCGTGGTAAGGAGGAGGAGGGAGCAGAGTGAGGACTGTTCTTTTGGTCTGTGTGTCTGGTTTTATACCAATACCATGCTGTTTGGGTTACTAGGGCTCTGCAGTATAATTTGAAGTCAGATAATGTAAATCCTCCACTTTTGTTCTTTTTTCAAGGTCCCTTTGGCTATTCTAGGTCTTTCGTGGTTTCATATAAAATTTAGACCTTTTTTTCTGTGAGGAATGTGATTGGCATTTTGATAGGGATTGCACTAAATCTGTACATCTCATGGGTGGCATGAACAGTGTAACAATATTGATTCTTCCGATTCACAAGTCTGGGATATCTTTCTTTTTTGTGTGTCCTCTTCAATTTCTTTCATCAATGCTTTTTCATGATAGAGAACTGTCACTTCTTTGGTTAAGTGTATTCCTAGGTATTTTATTTTATCTGGAGTTATCATTAAATGGATTTACTTTCTTGGTAATTTGTTTTATTTGGAGCTATGGTAAGTGTGATTACTTTCCTTTTCAGATTGTTTACTGTTGGCATATAAAAATGCTATTTGTGTTTGTATTAATATATTGATTTTGTATCCTGCAACTTTATTGAATTACCAATAAATTGGAAAATCTAGAAGAAATGGATAAATTCCTAGACACATAAATAGTTTTCTTGTGGCGTCTTTCATTTTCTCTAGATATAAAATCACACTATATATCATCTGCAAACAAGGATCCCTGTAGTCCCAGCTGCTCGGGAGGCTGAGGCAAGAGAATCACATAAGCCCAAGAGCTGGAGGTTGCTGTGAGCTGTGTGACGCCACGGCACTCTACTGAGGGCCATAAAGTGAGACTCTGTCTCTACAAAAAAAACAAGGATCATTTGGCTTCTTCCTTTCCAATTTGGATACCCTTTATTTCTTTCTCTTATCCGATTGTTCTAGCTAGGACTTTCAGTGCTAGCTAGAGTGTCTTGTTCTAGAACAAGCATTAGAGGAAAAGCTTTCTATTTTTTTCCAATTCAATATGATACTAGCTGCAAGTCTGACATATATGGCTTTTATCATGTTGAGGTAAGGTCCTTCTGTACATAGTTTTTTGAGAGTTTGTATCTTGAAGATATGTTGAATTTTATCAAATGCTTTTTAAGCATCAGTTGAAACGAGCATGTAGTTTTTGTCCTTCATTCTGTTGATATCATGTATTACATTGATTGATTTTTGCATGTTGAGCCATCCTTACATTCCTGGGATGAATAATCATGATGAATAATCTTCTTAGTGTGTTACTGAATTTAGTTTGTTAGTGTTAATATTTTGTTGAGGATTTTTGCATCTATATTCATTAGAGATATTGGCCTATGCTTTTTTTGTTGTGTTTGTTGTTATGGCTTTTTCTGGTATTGGTATCAGGGTGATTCAGCCCTCACAGAATGAGTCTGGGAATATTCTGTGCTTGATTTTTGGAATAGTGTAAGTAGGATTGGTATCAGTTCTTTGAATGCTTGATAAAATTCAGAAGTAAAGCCCCTGGTCCTGGGCTTTTATTTCCTGAGAGATTTTTTTCACTACTTCTTCCACATCATTACTTGTTATTGATTTATTCAGGTTTTGGATTTCTTGGTTCAATAGTTGTAGGTTATATGTGTCTAGGAATTTATCCATTTCTTCTAGATTTTCCAATTTATTGGCATATGGTCGCTCATAGTAGTTTCTAATGATCCTTTGATTTCTTCAGTTTCAATTATAATGTTTCTTTTTCATCTCTGATTTTATTTATTTGGGTCATTTCTCTTTTTTCTTAGTGAGGCTAAAGGTGTATCAATTTTGTTTATCTTTTTAAAAAATTGATTTTTTGTTTTGCTGATCTTTGGTATTTTTTTCTTTATCATTTATTTTGCTCTGATATTTACTATTTCTTCTAGTAGCTTGGGGTTTGGTTTGCTTTTATTTTTCTAGTTCTTTGAGATGCATTGTTAGGTTGTTTATTTGAAGTTTCTCTACTTTGTTGATGTAGGCATTTACTGCTGTAAACTTTCCTCATTACTGTTTTTACTGTATCCCATAGGTTTTGATATGTTATGTGTTCATTTCCATTTGGGAAATTTTTAAATTTTTTTCTTAATCTCTTCATTCACCAACTGGTCATTCAAGGGCATGTTGTTTGATTTCCATGTGTTTGTGTGTTCTCCACTCTTCTTGTTGTTGATTTCTAGTTTTCCATTGTAGCCAAAGAAAACATTTATGATTTCAGTTTTGTTGAATTTTTTTTAAGTTTTGTGGCCCAGCATGTGGTCTGTCCTTGAGCATGATCCTCGAGCTGAGGAGAAGGATGTATGTTCTGCTGCTATTGGATAAAACATTCTGTCAGTATCTGTCAGGTCCATTTGGCCTATAGGGCAGATTAAGTCTAGTGTTTCTTTATTGATTTTCTGTCCGGATGATCCGTCCAATGCTGAAAATAGAGTGTTGGCGTCTTCAACAATTATTGCATTGGGGTTTCTCTCTCTTTCTATCCATAGCTTTCTATACTAGTATCTACTTTTTACTAGTATCTACTTTTCAAAAAGTTCTTATGTCTTTGATACGTTTGTCATTTAATCTTACTACTCAAGATATAAGTGGTTTATGCACTGCAGTTGTAGCAATGGAGTATTGTGTATTTGTGTGCTTACTGTTACCCATGAGCTGTTACCTGCGATGATTTTTTATCATTCATAAATGCCCTTTTCTTTCAGACTGAAAAACTTCTCTTAGCATTTCTTTTTTTTTTTTCTTTTTAAGCTGGGACTATAGGCACCTGCCACAACATCCGGCCATTTTTTTGTTACAGTTGTCCTTGGTGTTTTAGCTGGCCCAGGCTGGGTTCAATCTTAGCATGTCTTGTAGAACAGATCTGGTGAAATCCTTTTGTTTGCTGGGAAGGTCTTTATTTCTCCTTCATGTTTGAAGGATTGTTTTGCAGGATATAATATTCTAGGATTAAGGTTTCTTCCTTCAGCACTTTGTGTCATACTGTCGCCTGGGCCTGTGTGGTTTCCCCTGAGAAGTCTGCTGCCAGGTAGATCAGAGCTCGTTTATATGTTTTGTTTTGTTTTTCTTGCTGCTTCCCTTAAGACCTTTTCTTTATCAGTGACCTTTGGGAATTTGATTATTAAATACCTTGAGGTAGTCTTCTTTGGGTTAAATCTGCTTGGTCCTGAATATTGATACCTTTCTCTAGGTTTGGAAAGTTCTCTGTTACTGTTTATTTGAGTAAACTTTCTGTATCAATCTATCCTCTCTTTAAGGCCAGTAACTCTTAGATTTGCCCCTTTGGGGCTATTTCCTAGATCTTTTAGGTTTACTTCATTTTTATTTTTACTTTATTTATTTTTTATTTTTTTATTAACTCATTTGTACATAGATTATGAATACATTTATGCCATGATGGGATTCAATGTGTTGATTATTTATACAAATTGGAGTGCTTACATCTTACTAATTAACATAGCCTTCACCTCATTTAAAGGGAGGAGGGTGGGTCGATATAGGAAGGGTTACTAGGGGGCTACACCTATGGAACATATTGCAAGTACAAGTTGGATCTATCAGGTGTAGAACACAAATCACGTCATTCTTTTTTAGTTCTTTTTTCTTTTTTCTCTTCTGACTCTGTATTTTCAAGAAGTCTTCGGGATCACTAATTCCTTCTTCTACTTGGTCATTTCTGCTGCTGAGAGACTCTGATTTATTTCTCAGTTTATCAGTTGAATTCTTGAGCTCCAGAATTTCTGCTTGGTTTGTTTTTATTATTTCAATCTCTTTGTTAAATTACTCTGACAAGCTGCTGAATGACTTCTCAGTGTTTACTGAAGTTCATTGAGCTTCATTGGGACAGCTATTTCAACTTCTTTATCTGAAAGGTCACATATCTCCATCACTCCAGTACTGGTTATGGACACCTTCTGTAGTTTGTCCAGTGAGGTCATGTCTTCCTGGGTGTTCTTGATACTTGTGGATATCAGCTGATGTCTGGGTAATGAAGAGTTAGGTATTTATTTTAATCTGCATCTGAGCTTGTTTGAACCCATTCTTCTTAAGAAGTCTTTCCAGATATTCAAAAGGAATTCAGTGACCGAAGTCTCTGGTCACTGCGGCTGTGTCAGCACTGGGGGTGTCCCAAGCCTAATAATACTGTGACTATTGCAGACTACCGGTGGTACCGCCTTGGTGAGCTTGGGTGAGATACAGGAGAATTCCCTGGATTACCAGGCGAAGTCTCTCACTTTCTTCTGTCACTCTGCTGGGCTGCTGGAGTTGGGGGAGGAGTGTTGTAGGTTCTCCCTCAAGGCCACCAGTGCCAGGTCACACCTGAAGCCCTTCCGGGGAGCATGTTCCTTCTAGGCCAGTGGATCCAGAAGCCTTCCAGGAGCTGAGGCCTGAAATCAGGGCTTCAGGTATCTGCTTGCTACTTTATTTTGCTGTGGCTGAGCTGGTACCCATGTTGCAAAACAAAGTCTTCTGAACGCTTCATTTTCCTTTCCCCAAGCGGAAGAAGACTCTCCCTCACCTGCATTGCCTGGAGTCGGGGGAAGGGACAAAGGCACTGGCTTGGCCATCTCACTGGATCTCACTGGGTAACATGAGCACCCAAGTTCAGGGCTCTGAACCAGCACAGCCACAGGAATTGCCCAAGGACTGCAGCCTTTGTGGCCCTACTGCCTTAAAAATATAGTCCAAGCTCCAGGCCACTTTTTGCCAGCCGGTGGTGGAGCTAGCAGGAATTTGGGTTTTAAAAAGGGTTAGAGGATTTCCCTCTGGCTGGGCTGGTCTACGTGCTCCATTGGTGGCAATCGGCAGAACTCTGCCTATGCTGTGTTCCCTGTGCCAGGGTAGCCCTGCGTTTCAATGCAGAGTCCCACGGTCACTTTGCTTTCCCTCCCCTGGGCACACAGATGCTCCCTCCACTTTGGCTGAAGCCCATCTGCTCTCTGCCTCTTACCTTGATACAATGTTAAAACCAGGTCACTTGATTTTAGGTCCTGATGTTTGGTTTTCCGGCTCAGATGTGGGTAGTTGTTAAAGTTAGTGTTTGTGTGGAGGTTTCTATTTGGCCATCATGCTCCACCTCAAACTCTCTGAGAGCCCAAGTGGGCTTGGAAGTGGGCTCTTCTCCAGTCAGACTCACATGTGAACAGTCTCACCAACACCGGCCGTCCGCCTTGAAAGGCCCTAAGAGGAGGACGCCGTGAAACTGCGCTTAGGCTCTTAGCCTGATTCACCAGATTCCAGTTAAAAGTAAAAGTGATTTTTTTTTTTTTTTTTTTTTTTTTTTGAGATGGAGTCTCACTCCATCACCCTGGGTAAACATGCCATGGCATCATCATAGCTCACAGCAGCCTCAAACTCCTGAGCTCAAGTGATCCTCTTGCCTCAGCCTCCCGAGTAGCTGGGATTACAGGGATGCCCCACTATGCCTGGCTAGCTTTTCTATTTTTAATAGAGATGGGGTCTGCTTGCTTTTGCTCAGGCTGGTCTGGAATGCCTGTGCTCAAGCAATCCACCCTTCTCGGCCTCCCAGAATGCTAGGATTACAGGTGCGAGCCACCACGCCATTGACTGTTCTGTTTCACTGTGATTGATGTACATCTGGTTTCTCTTCCAAGATCTTTAATGTCAGAAAAGCTCATGTTTGTTCCTTCAGGATGCTGTGAATGGGTACACGTTCTTAAGGCCAACAGCTCACCCTGCCTAACTGAGGTGTCCAAAGTGAAAACAGAGCGAACACCATGGCCGCCGCTGAAGGAGCGGTCCTGTAGTCTGTGACCCCAGAGAGACCAGAGCTGCTCGTGAACTGTCTCAGGCTCAGAAGGTGGTACTGGCAGCGTGCTTGGCCACTGACCTTGGGACTCTCCTAACAGTTGTTTCCTTCTCCTTCTAGTGAAGACAGGGTGATTGAGCACTACAAGAAACTAAACGGCCAGACCAGAGGTCAAGCGATCGTGAAGTAAGTGGCCCTTCCCAGCACTCGTGGAGATGGTGTTAGTGGGTGTCAATACAGCCGCCAGCATTGTCCCTTCCCCCTTAGAAAGATGTTATCTTGCGGTGGGGCAAAGGAAGGAGATGTATGTTTTAATTTAACTTCCACATACATAATCACTCTGAGAACTTTATCACAGACCAAAAAAAATATGTATATGATCCCAGTTCTGCCAAGTAACAGCCGTGGGTGTTGTTTTCCCAGCTACATGAGCATCGTGGAGTCCCTCCCGACCTATGGGGTTCACTACTATGCAGTGAAGGTAAGTGAGTTCATTTGCCAAAGGTTGCCAAGACTGCCCTAAAAAGAAAAAAAAACAAAACCCCAAGCAGGCCAGGCTAGTGGCTCACGCCTGTAATCCTAAGACTCTGGGAGGCTGAGGAGGGTGGAGGCTGAGCTCAGGAGTTCCCAACCAGCCTGAGCAAAAGTGAGACCCTGTCTCTACTAAAAATAGAAAAAATAACCAGGTGTGGTAGCGAGTGCCTATAGACCCAGCTACTTGGGAGTCTGAGGCAAAAGGATTGCTTGAGCCTAAGAGTTTGAGGTTGCTATGAGCTATGATGATGCCATGGCACTCCTGAGTGACAGAGTGAGACTCCATCTCAAAAAACAAAACAAAAAAAGTAAAAGCAAACAAACAAAAACTTTTCATTTTTTTATCTTTTTGATCTTACTGCAGATTGTTTTTGGTGGGAATGGCGATGGGGGAGGACCTAGCAGGAAGAGTGCCTGGTGGGAAGTGCTGGGCGTCCGCATTTCCCCCAGTGCAGTAAGACTTGCCACGGTCATGCTCCAAAGCTCAGGCTCTCTTCCATGAAGTCACATAATAACCCCCAGCTTCCTTTCGGTCTCCGAAGAATCTTGGCAGATGAGACCACAGAGCACCTCATTAGGAAGACTCCATCAAAATCAGGAACTGTGGGAAAGAAGAACTTTCAGCAGAATCCAGTGTTTTCCATAGTGGTCAAATACCACAAAGGCAGATTTACAGGAGAAGGACTGGGAATACAGGCAGTACACAGGCTGACAAATTTGAGTCCATGACCATTTATGAAGACAAGATCTGTCTTCTTAAATATCGTGATGGCCAAGTCCAGTGCTGACTTTGATCCATTCTAAATTCTCTTTTATTTTATCCATAATGTTCCAGATTGAGATCTCCTCTTTGAAATAATAGATAAAAATCCTCCTCCCCCGCCCCGCCGAAGGACAAATTCCCTTCCTTCTCCTTCCTTAATTGACCCTTAACGAGAAGTGTAACTAAGTTATCGCCCAGAGTGCAGCCAAAAAAGAGCAGAAAACACTTCTAAGCTCAAGACAGTTCCACCTAAGATTCTCTTCCTCTTCCACCAGTATCTTTCTCCTGGTTTGTGTCAAGTCTGTTTTTCATTCCTTTGGACTAGAACATGCAGCATGTTTTATTCATTTTTGGACCAACCTTGGCAGCTGGGATAACACTTTCTTGCCATTGGTGTGCATTGAATTGCCCATATCATCTGCTAAACTGCAGGTTTTGATGGCAAAGACGATGTGCTGTACTCTGTCATATATTCCCAGAACCCACCATAATGCCTGACGTGTAGGAGATGCCCACCCAGTAAATATTTACCAAGTAGATGTTCCTTGAGCATTGAGTGGAGTCTTTGGACATGTGGATTTCCAGGGTGGGAACGAACGTTGAACTGCAGTTGCGGAGACCAGAGCTATGAGGCATGTGAGGGGCCCAGTGTTATCCCGTAGCTTGGCTCAGGGTCATTGAACACCGGCAATGGTTAAATTTCACCTGATGTCCTGCCAAAGTTCCTCTCACTGGTGGAAGCCTAGAATCTTTCTTCTGCATTGTTCTAAGAATTCACACAACCATCACAGCCAGCTTGCCCTTCTCAAGCATAAGCTATAGTTTGTCATGAGCTGTGTGATCTGGCCTCCTGGGTCCTTTCCTGTCCCATATTAGAAAGCGGGGTCCTCTATGAGGCTTACCCCTAGGTGAGCTTATGCCTGGCATGTGACCATTTGACCCCACCGTAGTAGGGGATCAATCAGCTCCCCCAAAGGAAATTCAGTTGTTCATGAGAAGAGACCCAGAATTCAGCTGTGCTGGCCGCCAGCATTAGCGACACTGCTAGGGAGAATCCTGCAGCCTATTTCTATTTTGCCATCTTGTCACCATAGAGGAAACACAAGGCTCCAGCCATTTGGAGACATTTCATAGAAATTAAACTATTTAGAATTTAGAAATTCCTGGACTGCATTTTCTGGTTTGCTGTTTGTCCTAAGTTTTAGCTCACTCCCATCTCTGATTAAAAGATAGATTAAGAAATTTGGCTCCCCAACTACCCCTAAGAAAGTGTTTTGAATATCAGATGACTATTTGAGATGCAGGAAACTTCATCTGGTCTTTCAGCTTGCTTAGCCCTGTGGTCCCTTTCCTTGTCAGCCCTAGAACTTAATAAAAAAGCTATCTCTGATATATACATCTGTATGCTTTCTGCCTCCTAAGAAAGCCTTAGAAATGCGCTCATAATTCAGTTGGTGAGAGACCCAGAAGCAGGGCTTGTGATTTTCAAAGTGCCAAGTTTGACTCTTGGAATCTGGAAGTGTAAGCAATCTCTCTGCTACTAAGAACACAGGAGTCCAAGCAAGTCTGACCCAGTTATATCAATCTCACTGTTGGGTGGCCTTGTGGTCACACCCATACCCTATTCTTAGTGTAATCCCAGCACTTACCTAGGCCATCAGATGTTGTACTGGTGTTGGGTTTCCCTTTCATTCCACTCTCTGAAACCATTGCATCGCACACAGGTTTTAAAATATTTTAACGAAATCATATGCCCTGGGGCTTTAAAAACTTTTTCAAAACGTGTCACTTTGCCTTTTCTCCTTGTGCTCACCTTGAAATAACACACCCACAAATATTTCAAAACTATTATGCCAATGTTGAGTTTTTAGGAAACCCATGTATTAGCTTGTTCAGCGACGTGGCAGATAGGACAGATCCAGAGGAAAACTGCCTGGTGAGCACAGTGTAAAACAGGGCACCTGGTAGCTTTCATTAGCAACTCAGAACTATTTGAATGTAGAATTGCAATTTACACTCAGGGGAGGAGGGACTTCTGCTAAAGAAATGAGTAGGGACTTTGTGTTTTCAACTCAGTCCTGCCATTTTGCAGCCTTGTCCTGCCTGGCACCCAGCTGTGCTCTGGAGTGAGTCCAGGGCAGGGGGCACCTTCCAGCCTGTGCTGCCATTGGCTTGCTGGGGATGGGGAGGGTCCCAAGTAAAGCTGGGATAGCTCTTTGCTTTGATTTGTCCTTAAAATGAGAGAAGTCACTTTCCATCATCTCCACGATGCCTCTAGCTCTGACAGCTGATGACAGTTTCTCTGCTCCAGGTCCTTTTATAAGAATGTGCAATATCTCTCAAATTTTTCTTGGTGGTGAGTGAAGGGCCTGGCACGGAAGGCTTAACTTCTTGGGGGAAAAAAAAAAAAAGAATAGGGCACTCACTCCTTTTTTTTTCCCCTGCCCTTTATTATTAATATAAAGGAGAAGAGACTCTGTGTGCCTGGTGAGGAACACAGCCCAGCCCCCCACCCTGGGTACTTTCCGTGTTCCCCTGTTCATATAACTGAGCACCCTTCTCTGGTTCATGATGACTCATGTTCCTTTTGATGTCCTAGGACAAGCAGGGTATCCCATGGTGGCTGGGCCTGAGCTACAAGGGAATCTTCCAGTATGACTACCATGACAAGGTGAAGCCCAGGAAGGTAAGGTGGACTGCAATGTGTTTTTAATGGATGTCAGATTGAGCCCCCGGGCTCATTGTTCACCCACTAATTTTTTTTTTTTTTTCACCCACTAATTTTTAAGTGTACACAAATTACTGCACAGGAATCCGCTGTGACTTCTCTGGGATAAATATTTTTTCTCTCTGTCTCTAAGGAAAGTAAGCTGTGGTAATTACTTAAAGAGGACTGGCTCAGGTAAGCCCACAGCAGATGGGCAAAAGAACTTTTGAGGGACTGACATGTTCTTAATTTCCTGGGGGATGTAAGTTTGGGGGGAAAGGTGACATTTCTCTTGAATCATTTGGGAAAGCCCTGAGGTCCATCTGAGCTCTCCCAAAGGACGGGGTAGAAGCCAGTGGAAGAGCTTAAAAAAAAAAAAAAAAGTCAAAAAGAAGGAACGAGAGAGAGAGAGAGAGAGAGAAGTAGTCTTGGAAAACTGGCAAATTCTGACACAGGAGAAATGATCAGAAAATATGATCATTTGCTGGACCATAAAAGGAAGCAGGGAAACTCCTGCTAAGTCCTGGTAAACCCAAAACGAAACGTTTGAAGGGGACACAGAATTTGCATTGTCTCTGTTTTCATTTACACACATTTTTCAGACCAGAACAAATTGAAAAATTATAATGGAAAAGTTATCTTTGAGGCAAATGCTGTCATTCGGATGTTCTGGCAGAGAATAGCAGAGAGCTGGTATGCAGTTCAAACCCTGAAATACGTATTAAAAGCCTATCAAAACCGTGTGTGCTTTAGCAGAGAGAAAGCAGTAGTGGGCCGTTATGTCACCGCAGATTGCTTCCCAAGCAGTTTTTATCCACGAATAGGATTGAAACCCACATCACGCGTCTGAGTGGATCACCATCTATCCAGTTAACATCTGTCCTTCACCAACTTCTTTATTAAATTGCTGGGGGTAGGAGGGATGGCCCTGTGTTGGGAAGGATTTTCACTCAATTGATGGGTACATCAGTTGCATTCTAAGAAAAGATGCTGAGCAAACGATGGAGGAGTTATTCACTGGGAACGGTAGGGACATGGCTCTTCTGAGGGGTCTGTGTGTGACTGTCTCTGCGTCTGTGTATTTGCAACAAAAAATGAATCAGACCCCGTGTTCTGACTTTTTTCTGCTTTATTTTCTCAGTCATAGCATTTGTACCTCTTTCTATATCTTCCTTCCTTTTTTTTCCCCGGGCCTTTTGTCCATGAGGCATTTTTTTCTGTGCCTTTTCTTCTCAAATTCTCTCTTCCTCCCTTCATCTTTTTACATCAACTCTCCTTTCTTTTCAACCTGCCTGCCTGTTTTTTTTCTGCTTGCAAAAGCTGAGACTATTCCTAGACCAGTGTTATTCCACTTTTTTATCTCACGGCACACTTGAACCTATACTTAAACTTCTGTGGCATACTTAAATTACATTGATCAAAAAAAAGAAAAAAATAAGAAAAAGAATATTCTTATTGTGCTTTTGAATGTCTTTCGAAAATAGTTTAATTAATGATCTTTAAAGTTTTTGAAGGCACACAGGTTGAAAATCACTATCCCTGAGTAAGTAGTTTTGTCTTTCACAAAATCCTGGTAGAAGGCCCAAGTGGATAATTGAGGTGTACAGCAGAGTTAATTAAAATCCGGGGTTGATATCTCCTCTTCCTCCAAGCTTGTTGAAAGACCTGCTAACAAGTATTCATACTTTGGGGCTTCAAGTTATTAATAATTTGAGCTTTCTTTACTTCTCTAATTGAAGTTCTAATGAAGATCCAAAAGGTTGTGGAAATAGCACCTGATTTATGCAAGGGCTCAGCAAATCCTAACTATCATTATAAGACTCTAAAATGGGCTTCAAGATAAGGAAAAGTAAGAAGCCAAAGTGTGAATAATCAATCATCAAATAAGAGAATTTATAATGATCTATGGAACTTATCCAGGACGATGAAGTTAAAATGTTCAAAGGTCAATGTAGTTTTCAGGGTATTGGCCCTAACTTAAGACTATGTTGTTATTTAAAATAATTTGTGTTTCTGTGGACTTCAGGGAAAAAGTTGGAATTCCCAAGCCCGTTACTCGTTGAAAGACAACAGATTTATGAGAAACATCATTCATTCTCTCATTTATTTAATAAATGGTCATTGTGTACCGTACACTGTTATGTGCCAAACATAGTGTTGGGCACTGAGATAAAGAAGGTGTAAATTCTGTCTCCTCCAGGCCTGCACAGTCTTTTGGGGAGAGAGAAGTGTGTGATAACTGAGCCGGGGTCTAAGTGCCACAGTGGACGTCTGTGCGAGGGTCAGTGGTGAATTAAAGGGGAGGGGCAACGTCCTCACGGAGGAAGCAAAGAGCAAGTAAGTTTTGCAGATGGAGGAGCAGCGTGGGGAGGCCTGCAGGAGAGAGGCCAGGATGCGTGATAAGCTCCACGAGGGGACAGCATGGTGTGGCAGCAGGGTAGGGGACACACAGTGCAATCCATGCTGGAACCTGGGTGAGAGGAGAATGGCCAGCTCCTAGAAGGCTTGGTGGCTCTGCCAAGAGGACTTCATCCTCTGTGGTCAGCACAGCTGCAGAGGGTCTGAACCGCAGCAGTACCGTGTCAGGCCTGCACTGTCACTGAGCCATCCTTTCAGCAGTTGTGTGGCAAATGGATCAGAGGGAGCCAGGACACCATTTACAGGAGTGTAGGCCGCACCGCGCAGGGCTTGAGGCTGGCTTTTCAGTAACGGGAATGGAGGAGGGAGCTGAGAAGGCGGGGGTCACTCACAGACCATGTGGGAGAGAGGGTGGTGTGAGAGGAGGAGAAAAGAGGAGCCCTGGGACGACGGCAAGTGCAGTTTGGGGTGTGTAAATCTGGAGGTTTCATGGGACCTCCAAGGAGCTGTCACCGGTAGGCCGCTGGGTCTTTGTTCAGAGCCCACGAGCAGCAGAAATTTCCTAAGTGTAACTGACCCAGAGGCGGGACCAGGAGGGGTCAAAGAGCCAGCGGCACAGCAGGGCCATGAGTGCCAGCATTCAGTGCCCTGTCACAGCAGCCATCCCCGTGCAGATTCTGTCACGCCGGGCCAGAAGCTCATACGTAGGTCACTATGAAAGTTTTGAGACAGACTATGTCGTGGTCCATTATTTCACTTCCCAGAAACACAGTCGACAGCGTTCTCTCTGATTCACCCGTGTACTTTTCAACGTGTCTGCTGATCGGTGCCACTGGGAGGGCTTCGTTTGGTCCTGTCCTCCTGGATTCTGTCTTTCTTAATTTTTTTGTGTATATCATCATAATGGCCCATGCATAATTCGGGGCACCCCCCCCCCGTTACAAAGTGAATGTACAATCTGATATAAAAAGAAGAACAGGACTTTGAAAGGCCCACGAGGGAAAGCAAGCTCCCAGCTTCCTTAGCTTCGAGGGCACCCACCTCTGCTGAGATGTCAGATGGGGCTTAAAGGAAAGCCAGCTCAGCGAGAGCCACAGATGAGAAGTCCCGTAGGCATTGTAGAAAGGCCAGATCTGTTACATTTCAGGCACACATGTGTCTCTGAGACTACCAAAAGCACACTCCCGTTCCAGCACTCTGCAGCTAAGGAGACGCACGCAGGGGAGAGTGAACGATGTCAGTGTATGTTGTCATCTAAGTGCCAACATCTGTCTTCAGAGCCTCCGGGCCGGTGGTTCTTTTTTATTTTTAATAGACAAAGTCTCATTCTGTCGCCCAGGCTGGCATGCATGGAGTGGATAGCTCACAGTAACCTCACCCAGCTAATTTTTAAATATTTTTCCTTGCTATGTTGCCCACACTTGTCTTGAATTTACTTTTCTTATCCCATAAAACTTGACATCTAAGGATCACTTTAAACTTACATATTGCATTTGTTTGTTTTTAGAGATAGGGTCTTACTGTGTTGCCCAGGCTTGAGTATAGTGGCATCATCATAGCTCACTATAACTCAAACTGATGGGCTCAAGAGATCCTCCTACTTCAGCCTCTTGAGTAGCTGGACTACAGGTACACACCACCACAACAGGCTACTTTTTAAAATTTTTTGTAGAGACAAAGAACTTGCAATGTTGTCTAGGCTGGTCTTGAACTCCTGACCTCAAGCAATCCCCATGCCTCGGCTCCCCAAAGTGCTGGGATTACAAAGTGCCTGTCAGTGTGGCCAGCCTGGGCCAGTAGTTCTCAACCTCCACTGTCCATCAGAAACTCATATGAAACTGCTGGAGTGTCTAGATGCCACATTCTCCCCCTAGAAATACTCACTGCATCTCTGACCTGGCCATGGAGCATGTGAAAAGCCCCACAGTGACTGAGCTGTGCGGCTGCAGACCAGGACCACCATAGGCAGCTCCCTGTGGAAACTCAGACTTGGGAAGGCCAGCAGGCTCAGCAGGTGTGGCCAGTAATATCCGGGGAGGCCTCAAGCATGGGACTCAAGGCTGGCAAGTGACCAGGGAAGGATGCCCCTGAGGGCCCCACACCCTTCTGGCTCTGGCACCTCCCACATCTCCACCACCTTGAGCCTCCAGGGACGCTCAGGGAAGGGAGCGGCACCCAGTTCTGTGCACCTGGACGCATCTGCAGCAACAGCTGCATCTCCACTCAGCAGCTGCTCCCACCCAGCACCAGGCAGAGGCCCTCCCTGACACTCTGACCCAGTTAGGTGGCTCTGTCACATGATACCACAGTGAGAGCCAGCATTCATGCAGAGGCAGTGGCAGTGTTGAATCTGCTCCCTTTGCTTAGAAGGGTCTCTAGACACTTCCACTGGTAGGCACAGCTCTTATGCTGTCAGCGACCGTTGGCACAGCTGGAGGCGCCGAGTGTTGCCATGTGGCTCACCAAAAAAAAAGTGCCAAACAAGCTCCCGAGGAGGGGCGGCTGGTGGCTGGCCCAGAGTGGGCAGCGCTGTAGCCTGTTTCTTATTCTCCAGCTGGGATGCAGTTTTCCATTCTAGCCTCAAGTTCACCCTGAGTCCCTTAATCCTTGCTGTGGAACCTGGTGGTTCTGGGGAGATGGAGTAAAGTGTAGGAGGAGACCTCACGATGGGGTGGAGCGGAGAGAGCATTTGGCGCCTTCATCTGCTACCCGGACCTTCTGAGCAGACAGGCCTCCTGCCTTCCTGGAGCACGGGCGAAACGCAGCTGGGCTGTGTAAAAAAGAACCAAGAAAACAGCTAGCCTCTCCACCTTCAGAACAGCCAGTCTGGGGGGGACCCTGCAGACTGGAGTTTGGCTTTTGTGCTTGTTCAGAAATGCTGAACTTCTGAAGACACACTCTGGTAGTATTTGGAAAAATGTGTGTGGAAGAACAGCTCCCAAAATGCCCGAAGAAAACAGCAAACAAGACTTAAAAAAAAAAAAATCAGCATCTATGATGTTTCCCCTTTCACTCTGACTGCTGCCTGCTTCTGAGTTCTTATTCCTGCTCAGACACCGTGTGACGCTGGACACGGCCCTTGGGGTTCTTGTAGCTTTTCCTCCCCCGTGGCTGTGGCCGTGCTGCTGCACAGTTGTGAACGTCGCTCCTGGTACTACGGCTGACGGTGTCCACACGTCTAGCTGTCTTGGTTCAGCACTGGAGACAGAGCCGGAAGAGAGTCCTGGTGGCGAAGAAACAAATCTCGCAGTGGTTCTATCCCCCTAGTCTACCCTAGTTACCAAATTCCGTTTTACGCTTGCACACTTGTGGGTTTAGGCACCCTAGGCTTCAGAAACAATGGCACAGCATCAGGTTGGCATGTGGGCTCTTAAGGTAAATCACCAGCTTCATCTTTGTTTGCATTTATATGTAAAGAGACCTAACTATCAGAAAAAAAGCCAGCCGTATAAAATGACCACTAATAGCCATGTTGTTGGGCTGTCCCATGGGATTGGGGCTGTTGTGCTGGCACAAAAAAGGTTTTCCTGGTTGGTGCCTGTGGCTCAGTGAGTAGGGCATTGGCCCCATATACTGAGGGTGGCGGGTTTGACCCTGGCTCCAGCCAAACTGCAACGAAAAATAACCGGTATTATGGTAGGCACTTGTAGTCCCAGCTACTCAGGAGGCTGAGGCAAGAGAATCACCTAAGCCTAAGAGCTGGAGGTTGCTATGAGCTGTGATGCCACAGCACTCTACCAAGGGCGACAAAGAGAGACTATCTTTAAAAAAAAAGAGAGAGATTTTCCTCTTTCTGCCCTGAAAACATTTGAATGAAAATTCAATGATATATGTTGAAGAGGCATTGTTTATTAACTCTCACCGAACCAGGGTCCTATGGAACAGATAAATAAGGCTAAATAAAATCTGTCTCACATACAGCCCCCTCTTTAGAGGGGGGTGGTCCTTGCATTCCTTAGATCAAAGTGGGACAGTCCCTTTTCTGCAGCATCCGGCATCTGTACCACAGGTGTGAGGCGACTAGGCACTAAAGATTCCATTCCCCTCCAGTACCAGGCTGAGCCCTCTCCTCTGCCCAGTCCTTATATTTTGCACTCTCCAAACCTATGCACAGCGCAGTCACCTGATCATCAGAAAACAATATAAATGAAAACAGAAAACGCTTTCCAAATGGGGCGCTGAGAGTCAGAATGAAGCTCCCTTCTGCAGGCCGTGTGTGGGGCTGTATGCATTAGAGAGCAAATGGCAGGAAGCAACTCCAAAAAGCCTTCCCTGGAAGGAATATGCAATATCTGTAAATCATCATTCACGGATGCGGCCCACACTCAGGCTTGTGTTTAATGAACTCTGCCCGTTGGGGGAGAACAGCAACGCCAATCCTTGTAACATACTCAGCAGACAGCACTTATTTATTTGATGTGCAATTAGAGGGGCTTTTATGTACACTTAGCTGCACACTTAGGAGCACTGCGGGGTCTCCTCTGAGGCATTAGGAGAAGGACCAGAGTAAATGTCTGGCCCCTGGCCCCCAGCAGCCGCGCGGCCTCCTCCGATTCCTGAGAGTGCCTTGGAAGCCGGGGCATTGGCTCTGGGAATTGATGCATTGCTTCCCCATCTCCAGATTAGTAAAGATTTCTGAACTAAATGAGATGATGAGACAGGAAGGGAAAATAATGTTTACAGGAAATATTCCATTAACTGCCGGCTGACTCCCAGGGGCGTCCCCCTGCTGAATTATGCTGAAACAGGCACACCCTGTTGCTCACACCGCCTGCGACTGTGTCGGCTTCTGTCTGTATGTTCTGGACTGGTCTTCAGGTTGCAGGCCCTGCTGCCTGGGCTGGCCCCAAGTGGGTGCCTCCCTCGTTCCAGCGTCTGCATTCCCCTTGGAAACCAGACTCTGCCCACTCTTGGGGGAGCTGCACTTACTGTGCTCGGCATTCTTAGCATTTCCCAGCCTCCTCTAGTTCGGTCATGGTTTAATATCAAAGGGCCGCCTCTGTTTGCATCCAGATCTCGGGGCAGTGCTGAGTGGCCTGGAAGGGTTCAGTGCTTGTGGGTGACAGGCCCTGGCTGTGAGTCCTCAGCCTGAGGGGAGGAGGATAGGGAGGCATAGGAAGTTACCAGACTCTGCTATTTAAAAATAACTCTCACTCTCTTAGCTGGCTCGGTGGCTCATGCCTGTAATCCTAGCACTCTGGGAGGCCGAGGTGAGTGGATTGCTTGAGCTCTGGAGTTCAAGACCAGCCTGAGTAAGAGCTAGACCAAGAACCTGTCTCTACTAAAACAAAATAGAAATACTAGCTGGGCCTTGTGGCAGATGCCTGTAGTTCCAGCTATTCGGGAAGCTGAGGTAAAGGATCACTTGAGCCTAGAAGTTTGAGGTTACTTTGAGCTATGATGCCAGGGCACTCTACCCAGGGTGACAGACTCTGACTCAAAAATAAATTAATTAACTAATTAACTCTACAAGAAGAAAAGGGAGCAAGCATAATGGTATTCTCTGAAAACTCAGGCCCCATTTTCAAAGCATCAGTCCGAAGCCTCTCCCTTCTCAAACCACCAACATCAAATACGGTGGAATCCTCCTCCCTTGGAAGAGGAACCCTAACCTCTTCTCCCATCTGAGAACTGTCGTCACCTGAAAGCAGGGTGCTGGAGTGTGGAACCACAGTAGAAGGTGTCAAGTGTGACCTCCAGTCAGGTGTCCCCCATCTGAGCATTCCTGGGGGAGTCAGACTTACAGGGCATCTGGGTGAGAACTGTCTTGAGTCTGCCTCTGACGAGAACACAGACACGGGGTCACGGGTCGGGAAGCCAGGAGGCCAGCCTTTCTGTGTGCGCCACCTTAACCGCAGGCTCCTGGCTGAGCAAAGTGCTCAGCCTCCCCACAGCTGGCTCCTCTTCTCCCAACACTTGAAAGCAATCTCTTTCCTGTCCACCCCAGGGGGGTTTATAACAACATGAGGTGGTTATAAATACGGAATGAACTGCTTTTAAAAAGATACAGAGCACTAAGCAAATCTAAGGCATCGCCAGTTACGGACAACTCTCTCGAAAGCACCATCGCTTTCTGAGACTTCCTAGTTCACTAAAGCTCTTGGAGTTGCTGGTGAGGATGTGTGGCTCTGCCTGCCTGGAAGGTCATTCACTTGTTTGATAAATGTCATTCAAGGGCCTGTCCGTGCGGGGCCCTGCTGTCTACTCTGCAGACACCACACAGAGAGTGATGGCAAGAGACAAGGTCCCTGCCCTCGCTGGGCTCACAGTCTGCTCGGGAAGGTGGTCACATGATAATATTAGATAAATATTATACATCTAACATCTTGGGTCAGGCATTAAATTCTGTGAAGATAGTAAATCAGTAAGGAAGAGTTGGTACGTGGTCAGCCATGGTGTGTCCATGCAGGGGCTGTTTCTGTGATTCTCTTTTTTTCTTTCTTTTTTTTGGTGGTGGTGGGGGGTTGCAGTTGTCATTGCTGTTTAGCAGGCCTGGGCTGGACTCGAACCTGCCACCTTTCGTGTATGTGGCTGGTGCCCTACTCACTGAGCTACGGGCACCAAGCCCGTTTTCTGTGATTCTGTCCTCCTGAGTGGTGTCCATCCAAGATGGATTTTCACACAGGGAGTGTACTGAGGAATGCTCTGGGATTTACACCAAAGGGAAAGGGCGGGAGAGCAGGCACCAGGCAGAGAGAGGGGCTGAGCTGAGATGCAATCCCAGCAAGGTATCCCTGAACCGCAGGCACAGCTCTGAAGCTACAGCAACCTCAGACCCATTGAGGCTAGATTGAGCCTCATCCACCAGCATCAAGCAATCATTAGACCCAGGGGACACCCAGGGAGGGGGCATGACACTGGGCAGGGTGGCTCCCTGTATCTGAGAGTGATTCCAGGAGAGGGAAGAGGCTCTTCAGTCCTGCAGGGAGAGAGTCTAGTCCCTATAGCACAGCACTCTCCCAGCTGGGGTTCTCCAAGTGTGGACCTTAGACCAGCAGCTTCCTTATCACTTGGGGACATATTATCGATGCTAACTCAGAGTCCTCACCTGAGACTTACAGACTAAGAAACTCAGAAGACGCCACTCGGCATCTTGTTCCCACAAACTCGCCAGGTGACTCAGCCACATGCCATGAAGTTTAAGGACCACCGCTCTGCCCGTGGGCAGTTAAAAAGGACCTTTCCACGTGATCCTACTTTGTCGTTTTTGTTGTGGTGGAGACATTTTTGCCTGAGTTAAAATCAAATTCCTTCCCAGAGGAGTTGCACCTTTAAAAAAGAAAGATACTTTGTAAGTCAGTGACCTCCAGATACACTTCAAGGCCTCAAGTAGAATTTTCTGCACCAAAGAAGAATTATGGTGCCATTAACTCACTTCCTGTCTACAGAGGGTGCCAAAAAATCGCATGCAGGAATGAAGAAAGGAAAAACCTGTATTAAATTTATAATACTCAAGTCACATTTGACTTCTGCAGTTGCAAGAGGTGCTTGATGTGGCTTGTATTCATCTTTTGTTTTCGGTATAGATGGAAACATTATATATTTATAATGTATAATCTGATATATAATTATATATTACAATTTTCATGCAGCTTTTGCCTTTCTTAAATGTGTCCAGATTTTCTTGGCATCATCTGCATTGTTTAAAGTCGTGATAAACAACTTATTTAACCTCTCTGTGCCTCCCTTTTATACCTGGGAAATGGGGACTGGAAGACATGGGATGGAGGTAGTCTAATTTTCTCCGTCTCGAATCAGTTTACATCTCAAAGAGTTTGCCTTTCCCCAAGATAAAAGCACCATTGCCCTTGACATGACAAACGTTGTTACAGTCTCTTTTATACTCAACACAGGAGGCGAGATTGCCTCAAAGAGCAGACAGTGTGTCTTTGTTAAGGGGATTAATTTTGTCGTTGGTCATCAGCTTTGGGAAGCCAGGGTCCCTCACTTCTCATAGCCTCTTATGAAGGTCATCCCGAGTCAGCCAACCCTCCTAGGGCACCAGCTTGTGTTCTGGCGTGTTCTTGTTGAAGTTTGTAGTGGCATCAGACTCTCACCTTCGAGGAAAATTTATCTGTCTGTGAGCAGAAAAAGAAAAAAGCATCGCCTCCATCCAGGTGGGTGATTCTTAGAGAGAAGCTATCATGCGGGGTCATTTCTCTGCAAAGATACTGGAGGAAAGGAATGTAATTATCCCCTGGAAGGGGCAGGTGCAAATCTCCCCCAGGTGACATGCTTAGAGGCACCCCTTGGAGCTCCGAGGACCCCCCCAAATTATCTCTGTGGTTAACCCCCAAGCCTGACATATTTGTAGGCTGCTGTGTACCTGCCCTCACCCCAGCCCCCACCCCCACCCCACTGCCTTTATTTGCAAGGTGTCTTGGCCCTAGTTTTAGCTGTGGTACTGCAAGACAAGTTGCTCCCCTGGCCTCAGTTCCCTCCTCAACAGAGTGGTTCATACAGATGATCAGGGATCTTGACGTTGATGGAAAAGACTCAAAACAGGAGGAGGAGGAATGAAACAAGAGGCAAGCTTAGTTTAACCAAAAGAGGGAGTAATGAATGAAAGGGTATTGCTTTCCAGATTAACATGGTAAGAGGGAAAATGCCAATTTCTAGGTAGGCAACCCCACGTCTGTCTTTGACTGCTCTCTGGTTGGGTGGAAGCTCAAGCTAGATTTATTTAGTTCAATGACAAAAAAGGAATTTTCTCCCCCTGCTGATGTGTGTTTGGGGGGTACGCTGTCTCCCGGGACTCATCCGCTTCCCACACCCGTGCCTGGCCTCCTGGACTTGTCCCTGAATAGACTCATGTGCCAGCACCGGGAAAGGCCACGTAAACAGCCACGTTGACTATGTGGATGGGGGAGGTGTCAAACACATGCAAAGAAACGCCCAGCCAGGCAGCCAGCAGCCCCCCGAGACCGGCTAGCTCCTAACTAACTCCGAAATAGTGCACATTCCCACCACTCGGGAGCCCATTGACCTTGGGTGCAATTTGAAGCAGCAAATCAAAACCAAATGCTGTCGCTGGATTCCAAACCACCGGAAAACAGCATCCAGTAGCTTCACTCCAAGAGGAACCACGAACCAGTAGCAGGAACACATTTGGCTTTTCTGGCTTCAAAACAGAAGGCTTTGCTATTCTAAGAATATTGACTCCTAGGGACTCAAGAGGCAAATCTCTCGTCTCTCACTGTTTCTTTAACGTGTCCCTCGATAAAGACACAAGCCGTCCATGACTTTTCTGACCACTCCTGGATATTATAAAGTCACACAGCCACTTTATTTTTATTTATTTACTTTGAGAGATAGTCTCTGTCACCCTGGGTAGAGTGCTGTGGCATCACAGCTCACAGCAACCTCAAACTCTTGGGTTTAAGTGATCCTCCTGCCTCAGCCTCCCAAGTAGCTGGGACTATAAGTACCTGCTATATCGCCTGGCTGGTTTTTCTATTTTTAGTAGGGATAAGGTCTCCCTCTTGCTGAGGCTGGTCTCAAACTCCTGAACTCAGGCAATCCACCCGCCTCAGGTTCCCGGAGTGCTGGGATTTCAGGCACTGGCTCACACACCCACTTTAAATAGCAAAATCAGTTTTTATTAAGAAATTAGAGTATCCAATCCCTTCTGACAATCAAAGCTTCAAACTTGCTGTGGAACGAAATCCCTCTTTTCTCCCAACTGGGCTCCATCCCTCCTTCGGTTTGTCTGACTTCAGGGGACACCAGTTAAGCCCTGCAGGTGATCCTAGTGACTCTTCTGTTACTTGATTTGAGGGGAGCAGTAAGTGTCTTCCACCTTCCTCTGGGTAGGGGAGAGCTTCGCAGCACCTCTCTTTTCCCAGGACATTCCCCCCAGAACCCCAGAACGCTGTTTCCACCCTCCCCAACATTTTATACCCCACCTGTGGGAGAGAGGTTGCACATGCATTAACCCGTTTTTTTAAAACTGTGATCAAATCCACGTAAGACTTACCGTCTTAATCACTTTTCAGTGCACGGTTCAGCAGTGTTACATAGATGCACCGTGTTGTGCAACAGATCCCCAGAACTATTTCCATCTTGCAAAACTGAAACTCTACCCACTGAACAATAACTCCCATTTCCTCTCTTCCCAGCAGCTTGCAAACAGGATCCTCCTTTCTGTTTCTCTGGATTTGGCTATTCCCATAAGTGGGATCGGAGTGATTTGTCTTTTGGTGACCATAGAGCATGAATATCCAAACCAGGACACTTGTGACAGTGAAAAGGGTCCAGCTAATAATTATCCCACCATGTCACACCAGGGTTACGGGCAAACAAAGGCACCTGCTGACCTATCTAACCAGCTTAGGAGCTTTCCTAGCCAGCATAGTAGCCTGTTTTAACCAATTCTGCGCCTCTCTTAGGAGGTGGTCTGCTCACCACTCTCTTTCGTGATATTGACCATCTTAAAAGTTTCAGCCAGGACTTCATTTTCTCTCTTGTGGCTCCAGTTACCCAGCGGTGAAGTTACATGCAAAAAGCAGAATGCATGGCAATCCTGGGTCATGAATTGGAAAGATTTGCAAGGGCCCTGGCCAGGGAACTAGTAGAGCGCCCAACCACCCACACTTTCGCTCATATTTCCAACAGGTGTTTCTGGTGGGTTTTCAGTCTCTTCACCAACCCTTATAATCATTCTGGAAGGTTTATGCTGACATCTAATATATTCCCTGGGGTCCCTCTACCCCAGGAGTGCGCCCAACCTCCTTGTCATGTGTTTTCCTGTTCTGGTCTTTTAATAAGAAGGCAAAGAGCCAAAGGGCCTCTAGACCCCAGTGCCTTCAGGTCCTCACGTTTGACTGGAAACCAAACCCCAGGCCTACCTTTAATAAGCCTTAGGAGTCACAGCTGAGTGAATTTCCTCTGCGTGCCTGGGTGTATTTTTAGGAAGGCACATGCGTATTTTTAAGTACATAATTGAGTTTATGTTTGAGGTTTGCATACCCATAAAAAAAACTGGTCACTGGCCAGATTTCTCACTCTCTGGGTCTGTGAAAGATTGTGGTCACATTCCCGGGGAGGAGGACAGTGCCGTGAGGTCCTGCCATGGCCGCCCTGATGCCGGCAGGCTGGGGAGATGCCTCATCATCTGTAGAGGCCCCCGGAGTGGATGTGAGAACACAGCCCTGCTGGGATGACCGTCCAACAAGGGTGGGGAACTTCTTTTGGAGAAAGGGATAGAACGAAGATTCTTTTAGTCTGTCGGTGCTCGTTCCATTTAAGTGATGGGTTTTAACCAAAGACCTTCTTGCAATCCATGATTAACCCAGAGTAGGATTTACTTGTCAAAACAGCAGAAAGCCACAGGGAGCTCCTGGCCACTGCCCATCTCTCCCAACCCCCCCACACCCTGCTGTCTGTCTCCGTGGATTTGCCTGTTCTGGACAGTTCAAGTTCATATAAACACAGCCCTACAATGCGGCCATTTGTGTCTGGATTCTTCCACTTAACAATGTTTTCAAGGCCTTCCATGTCGCACCTGCCTCGGCACTGTCTTCCTTGTTTAGGGACAAAAAGTACTCTGCTATCCTTAATGTTTATTGCAGCATTTTCTGCACCAACATAGCAAACAGGCACACAAACAGTACCCTATGCTTTTTTTCTTTTTACTCCACAGATTTTTATTGAAAGTTCCATAAACTAAACCCCGTCCTAGGAATCTAAAGAGTCAGATATGTTCACATAGAGATTTGGTCCTTTCTTGTAAACATTAAACTTTACATTTGTTACCCCTGGAACTTCTTTTCTCCTGTTTTAATGAGAAACTTATGCATTCTGATAAATACTTCGCTTTTGAGTTAATGCCCTTTAGGGCACTTCTGGTGATGATTGGAAAATGGAACCCACAGGGCCAGGCACAGTGGCTCATGCCTGTCAGTTCTCGCACTCTGGGAAGCTGAGGCTGGAGAATCCCAGCTCAGAAGTTCAAGGCCAGCTGGAGGCACAGTGAGACCCCTGTCTCCACTAAAAATAGAAAAAATGAACCAGACTTCATGATGTGAGTCTATAGTCCCAGCTACTCGGAAAGCTGAGGCAGAATCACTTGAACCCAGGAGTTTAAGGTTGCTGTGAACTAGGCTGATGTCGTAGCATCTGGGCTGGGCAACAGAGGGAGATTCCGTCTCAAAAACAAGAAAAAGGAACCCATATCCCATCCCTACTATTATACTCAACTAGCTCTCTGCACCTCCCTCTCTCAAGTGGTTTTCTACCACTTTCTCCTGCTGTATTCCCTTACTGATATTTTATCACTTTCTGAAATCGTGTTATTTATTCCCTTACACATCATCCCTGCAGTGGATGTAACCTCTATGGCCGCAGTTTGTGTCTGGCCGGTGGTACGTTATCAAAGCCAATGACAGCACCTGGAAAACAGTGGGTATCTCTTGAATGAATGAATGAATCTTGGCCATGGGTGTAGTAGAAGGGAATTCTCACTGGGCGAGAGGTTAAGGTGGTGCCCCAGGCTATTGCACCTGCTGTCTGCCCTCCTGTCACCAGCTTCACCCTGGTTTCTGTCTGACCTTGACTCAGTGGTGCTCTGTCCACGCCACTTTGCACAGCAACGCTGGAGACAGGTGCTGTGGTTATCCTCATTCTGCAGATGGAGACTCAGGATGGTCAAGCAACTTGCCCAAGGCCACACAGCTGGCTGACCCAGATCTTCCTTACACCGAAGCTTGCACTCAGAACCAACAGGCTCTGTGGCTTCTCTGGGCATCTTGGCTCCAGCTGCTGCTGCTTCTGCTTGGATTTTCTTTTTTGTTATTCAGACAACAACCATTCATCAAGCTCCTACCCTGTTCTTGCCTATGGTCTTACATCCTAGAGGGGGACACCGTGAGGCCTTCCCTGCCTGCCTTGTTACCCTGTTTCCCCGCAAATAAGACAGTGTCTTATTTTAAGGTGTGCTCCCAAAGATGCGCTAGGTCTTATTTTGGGGGGATGTCTTATCTTTCCTGTAAGTGAGTCTTATTTTCGGAGGATGTCTTATTTTTGGGGAAACAGGGTAGCAATGTCAGCCCCTGTCCTATCCTCTTTTCCTGTTTCTCCTCTGACTTAGGGTACTGTGTAGTTGCCTTATTTATTTATTTATTTGCCTGCCTCTCCCCTCACAAGGATCTACAGGGCAGTTTTATTCACTGGGGGATCTCAGTGCTGGACCGACCCATGGACTGACCACATAGCTATTGATGGACACAAGAGAGAGGGATGTCTGACAGCGCGTCGTGACGCTGCTCGCTTTGAAGACATCGCTGTGTGCCTATGGACAGTGATCTCATAGATTTAGGTACAGCTACTGTAACTCACAGAAGGAAAGCTTTGAGAAAACTGCCTAAGGAGCAAGATAAGGAGAAGGGAGGGGGAAGGCACTGTAGTTTTTTTTTTTTTTTTTGTAGAGACAGAGTCTTACTTTATTGCCCTCGGTAGAGTGCCGTGGCCTCACACAGCTCACAGCAACCTCCAACTCCTGGGCTTAAGCGATTCTCTTGCCTCAGCCTCCCGAGTAGCTGGGACTACAGGCGCCCACCACAACGCCCGGCTATTTTTTGGTTGCAGTTTGGCCGGGGCCGGGTTTGAACCCACCACCCTCGGTACATGGGGCGAGCGCCTTACCGACTGAGCCACAACTATAGTGCCGCCCAAGGCACTATCGTTTTTTATAGCTTCAATTTGTTGATTAAAAAAATGAAAGTCATAAAAAAATTGCTCCCATCTGGGCTCTCCCTTTGTTTTATTTATTTCTTTTTTACCTATTAGACCAGTGGTTCTCAGCCTTCCTAATGCTATGGCCTTTTAATATAGTTCCTGGGGGTCACGACCCACAGGTTGGGAACAGCTGTATTAGACCAAAGGGAACCTAAGAGCTCTTGGTATTAGGTACCAAGAGGGAATTGCTAGAGGACTAGGGATTGTTGAACATTTCTACAGCTTGGGCAAGAGAAAACCTAGCTGGGTGTTGGGGTGGGAGCCTGTAGGAGGCTACTCAGGAGGCTGAGGCAAGAGGATCCCTTGAGCCCAAGAGTTTGAGGTTGCTGTGAGCTCTGATGATGCCACGGCACTCAACCCAGGATGACAGAGTGAGACTCTGTTGCAAAAACTTTAAAAAAAAATTTAAAAATTAAAAATTCTGGTTAATCTGGACACTGGATGCCTTCCTTATAGGTGGGAGATTTAGGTGAGGAAACCCTACTTTGTTGAACTCTAGTAACCTTCTCCTTGTCTTTGACAATCTTAACAGCTTATTTCCACCCAATACGTAGGAGCTCTGCGAGGTTGGGGGTGTTTTTTTTCCTTAATCAGCTAGATTCAAAGGGAAAACCCAAGCTGAATTGGCCTTCCAGAAAGTAAGCCTGTTAGTACGAAGCCCTGGCACAGCCAGAGATGCTATACCCAGCTCCGCCTGCTGGCCGGGGCTCCACACCTGCAGATGGGGCAGAGGACTCTACTGGAGGGGTCCACCTGTCTCTGCCCCAGCCTGTTCTAACATGAGGCTCAAGCAGACTGAGGCAATTTCTAGGCAAAATGAGTTGTGAAGATTCACCGCGGGCTGGGCCTAGGAGTCCAACGTGACTCCATGAGCTCTGGGACTGTAGGCTTCTCCAGTTGACTTTGGAAGAGTAGAGTTTAGTTCCAACAGAGCTGCCAAAGTGATGGCTTCAGCTCCTCACGCCTGTGGCTGCCTTACCTGCCACTTCCCTGTTGCCACGTCCCCTGCAGCTTAGAAATGTATTTTTAACAAAAAAAAATTGTTTTGACCACTGGTGTTTCCTTGTAACAACATGGAAGGGGTAGCATAAAATTGAGAAGACAAGTGAAGACTCAGATACCAGTTCCCACCAGATACCATCTGTGTGCCCTCGAGAAAGTGACTTAACCTCTCTGAACTTACATTGCCACAGACACCTGCCTGATAAAACTCTTCACTCATTTATTCCTTCCACCAACAAACAGTTCTCAAGTGCTTAATATGCCCCCAGCCATTGTGCTAGGTGCCAGGAAAATACCTTCAAGGAACTGAAGTCTGTTTGGGGAGGACGTCTAAGTAAAAAAGACAGTTACAACACAGGGTGATATGGGAATGTCCGGGGAAACTAGCCCAGACCTGGAAAGGGAAGTTTGGGGGTTTGGGAACAGCCATGGTGAAGAGAGAGTGGTTGAGGGCAGGCTGCTGAGTAGAAGCCTCAGTTTCCTCCTCCCCTCAATCCACAGTTCCTCAAGTTGACGCTCTAGGGAAAATAGCAAAGCTCTGAGGAAGACCAGACCTGGTGGAAAGACAGAAGTTCTAGACTTGAAGTCCTCACTTCTCCCCAGGAAGGAAACTCTGGAACAGACACAGAATCGCTCCTGCAAGAGGATCCCAGGGGAATCAAACTAAGGGGTCAGCTCCTCCAAGTAGAAAGTCCAGGCCGGAGCCAGCAGGCCCACATGCCACCTCTGCTGGCTGCAGCCACAGCTCCGAGCAGCCGCGAGACCCCAAGTGTGCTCCTCCTCCCGGTGGCAGGCTGACTTGAAGAACAAGACACAAAGACCTGGCCCAGTGCCCAAGTGCCCGCCTCGCACCCTGCACCTTCCACCCAGGGGAGCCTGGAGCTCACGCAGGAAGTCTCCTCCCTGGGACCGCCTGAGACCATGGTCTGCCCTACAGCAACGTCTACCTCTTGAAGTACTCGGTTTCTTAGAGGGCAAACAAGCCGTTGAAGCCTCGCCAGGTTATTATTTTTTTTTTTTAACTTTGCTTCACACAGGGAAGTCTAAGGTAGGGCACACTTTTTTCTTTTTTGTTAAGCTTAATAAAGCAGGGGGGTAGTTATTCTGCACACCTGGGTCTCCCAGCAGGGCCCGCGGCCAACCCAACCTCTACTGTGGCGTCCCCATCTCCCGCAGAGTCCAGTGACCTCTACAAAGGAGCGCTGAGTGCTCCTGTGATGCCACACTTCTGGATAGAGCCACCAGGCACAAGAGACCTGCCACTGCCAACATGTCCCTCCCCCAAAAGTAGAAAAATATGTGTTTTTGCCCAAAGTCTGTCCTCCAAAGTAGCCAATACCTGATTTTTTTAATTTACAACTTTATAGCAGTCTGAAAAGAGAGAAGTCTTTGACAAAATAGGTGAAATGGCCCAACATCGTCTTCTCCCCAGATGTACCAAATGCTTCTCAGGTTAATTAATCCACCTCCCCTACCCCCGCCTTGCAGCATCCCGCTGAGGCGAGTCGTAACAGCTATAATGACCTTGACCTTTTTTAAAGGAAAGACTGGAACACGATGTATGAGAGGTTAAACTGTACATCGCTGGGTCACTGTGCATATTGCTAGAAGAATCCAGTTTAGGCCCAGACATTCCGAACCACAGGGCAGCTGCAGCCATCCAAATGCTAGTCTCACTGATGCCCCAGAGGACCCTCTGAGGAAGGGGAAGAAATTACATCAAGACAGCAGAAGACAAAGAAAGAGAAATACTAAGTACATTTACATTTGCCGAAGCTTTATGATAGTCTTTCTGTAAGAAAAGCCAAACTACACACAAGAAAATAATGCAGAGAAAGGCCCTCTAGGGTCAAGTCCAGTGGGGGGAAATAAAATCACCCATTTCTTAATAGGCTTTTTAAGTGCTTGTTAACCTCTTTCTCCCTTTTCCTCTAATACTGAGTCTTAAGCCAAAGGAAGAGCTAAGAGGTTTTTGATGGGTTAAAAAGACACTATTCCATTAAAGGGACTGGGGCTCTGGGCGTCTGTCACTAAAGTAACCAAATCAATTTAGAGCTTGTGTTGTCTGAGAGGAGGATGCGACTGGCCAGAGGGGCATCTTGATTCCATTAGAGCTGGTGGCCATGCAGAAAAAATTAGCCATTGTTTCCTTTGCTGGTGGTCATCAAATCATAGATTCCAGGGAGCCCTCTTTGCATGCAGGTGATGGAGGACACATTTGGAAAGTTAATGCTCTGTGGTCGTAGGTTGCGTATTGCGGAAGACTTGATTTGTTCCTGATATAGCCCATTCTGCTCTACGTAAGCCTAGATCATAGTCCTTTGCGAGGATGGAATGGATCAGAATTGCAGTGGATGGGGGCGTCAGCTGGATAAGTCGAGGAACGTAGAAGCAAATTCCACAGGAATGAATGAGTGGGAACCCCAACCTATGCTTACATTTAAAAAATCGAGTTCAGGACCAGGCACAGTGGCTCATGTCTATAATCCTAGCACTCTGGGAGCCCGAGACGGTCTTGAGCTCATGAGTTTGAGACCAGCCAGAGCAAGAGTGAGACCTCATCTCTAAAAAATAGCTGGAATTGTGGTGGGCACCTGTTGTCCCAGCTACTGAGGAGGCTGAGGCAAGAGGATCACTTGAGCCCAGGAGTTTCAGGTTGCTGTGAGCTATGACATTCTGGCACTCCACTGAGGGCAACAAAGTAAGACTGTCTCAAAAATAAATAAATAATCCCGTTTAACCAAAAACACTTTTTAAAATGCCATGTCACCATATTAGTCCTCTTTTAAGAAAATCACCCAGACCTGTACTTTGGGCTGATACGTGTTTGGAGTATTCAGAACTGTTATTTTTCACATTAAGAATAATATTGGCGTGTCCATGATGGGGAGAAATGGACAGAGTCAGAGCGTGTCTTTATTTTTGTTTGTTTGTTTGTTTTCAGTTTTTGGCCAGGGCTGGGTTTGAACCCACCACTTCTGGTATATGGGGCCGGTGCCCTACTCACTGAGCCACAGGTGCCACCCTGCTCAGAGCGTGTCTTTAGATCTCACTATGTACTGGGCACCGTTTTAAGCTCTTTTTATGTATTCATTGGTTGATACAGCAGCTGTATAAGAAAAGTGTTATTATCAGTGTTATTTCAAAGATGAAGAACTGAGGCAAAGAGAAATCAAATCGCCAAGCACACACAGCCAGCAGGTGGCAGGTAGTGTGACGCTGACAGCTGTGCTTTTTATGGGCACTATTCTATATTGTCTGCCGTGAGTGGGAAACATTCACATCAAGTGACTTCATTTTTAAATTCCAAAGAGTTGCAGCGTGATAGTCTCTGGATTTACAATGCTGACCTTCACCCCGTGCACAGAAGGCGGGAATGCCCGCACACCCCTCATTTGTTTGTTATTTTTTTGAGGGAGGAGGAAGCTAAGATACAGAGAGACTTACAAAGTCAGGGCCAGGACTGAGGATTCTTGACCTCTGAGAGCCCCCGGTTCTTGCTCCTAAAAATAATGAACCGGAAAAAAAGAATAATAATAATAAATAAATAATGAACCGGAACAAATGGCCATCTGAATATCGATTATTTCAGACAAAAGCCTGAGACGTCTCTTAATGAAGCAGCACAGTACCTCTATTGAGTTTTAAAAGCGCAGTACAGAAACCAGAAATGACTTTAAACTCCGTCACTGAGCTAATTAGGACGGCATGAATACAGGCTACTTTGTGTGGGTCTTGTCCTTCCAGCTTGATGGTGGGCTCCTTAGCAAGATGGACATTTGTTTAGGCTCCAGGTTCTTCCACTTGCCCATTAGCGCGGGCTGGTACAAAGTAGACACCCACTATGTGACCGGTCGGAAAAGGGTTGGGGATTAGAGGATGCTTAGACCCAAGGGCCTTCTCTATGTATAAAGTAAAATACTAAATGCCTATAGGACTGATGTTTAAAAGAAAAAAACCCTAGCATATGGTTTCAGCCCACTACACGCACATACCTGCTTCTTCTGTCCCTTGGAACAGGTTGTGTCCCCCAGTTACAAGACCCTCGGAGAACACAGGCTTGGGAATTTCTGTGGTGCTCTCCCAGTTTAAACTTACCCACTTGGGTTCAGTGACTCCCCTCTTTTGTCCCGGAGCCCTCAGGATGTGTAGCAACTCAGGGCAGAAATGAAATAAGGAAGTGAGTTTTTTCTGTGGTTTGTATGTTTCATTCATGAACTTAGAGATGATTCCTGGCCATGAGTCTGATTCTTCTTCTTAGAGAACCAGAAGAAGCCTGAAACAACTTGGCTCTCACTCATGGTTAGAGCTTCATGGTGTGCTAGAAACAGCTGGGGACCAGAAGCCACAGGACATGGGTGGGGGTGACGGTTACTCATTTAACCTCTCCTGTCCCTTAGCCTCGCTTGGCTGTGGTCGCTTTCTCTGTAGAAGGAGGAGGCGGACCAGAGGAGATGGTGGCTGCCCTTCTGTAGAATAGCCCCTCTGGGATGAAGCAGGAAGTTACTCAGAGGGAGGTCGGTAAGAGGCTGGGTGACTCAGCCACGGGGACAAGAAGAGGACAAGAAGGTTCTCTGACGTCCTGATTAAGAACAGAGCCTCTAGACCAGGCTTCCTCTCAAGCCTTTATTTCCGCAGCATCATGAGAGCTCACCCACCACTCATGCACTGCCCAGCATCAGTGCATGCTGGCTGGGGAGGAAGTCGGTGGAGACAAGGCCCCTTCCTCTGCTCCAACCTGCAGTCATCCACAGGATGTGGGGATCCGGCAGACCGGCTAATAGAAACTAGCCTGTTAGTCGCTGCTCATTAAGTGTTTATAGCGTGCCCTGTTGCACTGGGGGCCAAAAGGCAGCACTGATTAGGCATTCTTCTATTTGCTTTCAGTGGATAAATGTTTTCCGTCTCCTGTTCTCTATATGAGGACCACAGGTCCCAAGAGGGGGAAGTGGAGGAGCTGGGATCACACTGGGAATCACGGCAACAGGCCTAGGTCAGAAGCGCAGCATGCAAGTGACAAGGGCAGACTCGGTCTCGGTGAAACCACTCCCTGATGGCTTCCTCTAGGTTTTTTCTGTGCAATCCCAAATCACCCCAGCCCTTCTTACTCATGGTTATTGTTGTTTCTTCGACCCTGAATGAAAACAGCTAAATGAACTGAGGCATTGCTCGGTGGAAAACGACAGGCAGCCAGACGTTGAAGAATTCAAGAAAGAAGTCATACATAGTACTTGTTTCCGCTTCCCGTGGACGGGGAACGCAAAGTCGTGTAGAACTAAAAAGATCTGGTTTTATACTTGACTTCCTACTTGCAGTCACATTGTTGCTCGTTGTAAAACTCTTTCTACTTGTAAAGCTAACCACCCTTTAGTGAGTACGCTGTTCCCACTAATTGGTGGGCCCGTGGGGAAGCAGCATAGTTAGAGGTTAGAGTAACGGATCAGGTGCCCTTGACTTCTATTTCTGGTGCCTTCACCAACATGCTGTGTGGCCTCAGGCAATTTTCCTTAATTTCTCTGGGTCTCCTTTTTCCCCAGTAAGAAAAATTCTTACTTGCTCTTCTTGGGGGATGGGAAAAGATCAAAGAAATGATGTTTGCAGAGGGATGTAAAGATGCCTAGATGATTAGGAAGGCCTTGATTTAAGAGGTTATCAATTAGTAAGTTCTTTGAGTGTTGCTAGAATTTTGATTATTGCTAGCAGCTTTTAATCACCTGCATAATTGGCCGTAGAGTCATACAAACTCCTATGGGAACAAGCCCGTTTGTGCCAGTGATCATCATGGGTGTTCTGCTGCATCCTTTATTGACATCTTTCTGTGGTGGCAAGTGCTGATGCTTGCACCAAGAGCTGGCCCAAGCTGGGGATCCCCTAGGAAAGGGCATGATGAGGGGCTGCCCGAAGCCAGCATGTCGGAGCCGTTTCCAGGGGGGAGGCAGGCTGAGCGCCTTCTGTTTGTTGATTTCCTTATTGATTTTGCCCTTCTGGCTTGGGTGGAGCATTCAGCGGGCAGGGGCTCTAGCTGTGGGGTCCAGAAACACCCAACATCCCATGAAAAAGTACAGAGCCTTCACAGCAAGCTGCACCCCAGCCTTATGCAAGGGGCAGCCACTCTGCCTCCCTTTGTCCCCCTCTGTCCCTGCTGCCATCATATTCCTGCTTCCCAGCTCCCTGCCTCCTCTGTGGTTCCTAAGACACTTCTAATGTCCCAAGACAACAATCTGATCCTGAAACACTACCCTTTACTCTCCCTTCCTAGGACCACATTTGCAAAAACAAAATAAAAAGAAATGCACGTTCAATACAGACATCAAGGAGAGCCCACTGTTTTATACCCTGTTACAAAAATCTCTGCAGACAGCGGTTCATCCTAGGGAGATGCCTGGGAGCCAGCGCCCAGGACAGAGCTGGAAGCAGAGCCTTCCCATAGCAGCCACAGGTGCCGAGAGGACACAGGGCCCACAAGGAGTCCAGGTGGTTTTTCTTGGGCCCTTTGGCAGATTCCCGGCTTTCCACGCCAAACAGCATCAAGGAGCTCTTAAAGCAAAGGTTTGGTTAGTGCTTATTTTACATGGAAAGGAGGGATGAGAAGCTGCCTTGGGAACCAACCCCTCTGAGCATCAGCTTGAGCCCGGGAAGGGCACCATGGAGTGTCTATAAGCCGGCTCGCACAAGGTCTTGCTTTCTTGCCTCCTTTTAAAGGAGAACTTGAGGGTCCCACCTCACCAGGTCTGCCCATCTAGCCCACTGGCTGCTGAGCCCAGGACAGAGCCTGCCAGCCTCAGCACCAGCTAGGGCCAGCTGCACAATGTATGCGTCCCAGTGCAAAACTTAAGAATTTCAAGATGGCAACAGCAGAGTGTGTAAACCAGTCGCAGGTCCTTCTAAGGAGGGCGATGTGCCCACAAGGCTGTCCAAGGTCCCACTTTGCCTGGGACCCCTGCAATGTCCAGCCATCTACTGTCCATATCCCTTTCTTGAGAGGAAAGAGAGAATGGAATGGGAAAATAACTTTCTATACTTAAGAATTTCCAGCACTTGAATAATCTAATTTTATTTTTTAACCCCAAAGCAAGGCTTGAGTTAGGAAATCTAAGAAAAGAATTATTCTGATTGTTCTGGAGTTATTCTCTTTCATTTGCCAGGATTTGGGAGCACAATTAGGAATCTTAGTAAGATCTAAGTTTTTGAGTACTTACACTGTGCTGATACTATGCTAAAGATTTGTTGCTGCCAAGATCTACATTGCAGGGGCCATTATGTCTGTTTTACAGATGGGAAAACTGAGGTAAAGGAAATGCTCTAACTTGCCTAAGGTCCAGCACCCTGGAAGTAGGGGAGTCTAGATTCAAAGAGATGCAGCCAGACTCCAAAGCCTGCGTGCCCGACTACTTTGCTCTGTACACCTGCCCAGGTTATGAGGCCAATGTCATGGAAACAGATAGTTCTGGTGTCTCTGTGTCTGTGTTCTAAGTTCAAGTGGAATGTCTATAAACACTAACAACTAGGGGCTGGAGAGGAACTATGGGAGTTTTCACTACGGGATCCAAGCATCAGAGAGGAACATGAGACCCAGACCTGTGTATTTGAGTAATAAAGGCTCCACCAAGGCAGGACTGAATCTGTGATTCAACACAGACCTGTCTGTATCAGTGTAGGGCTTTGTTCAATTTCCTTGAAATGTCTTTCCACCTACTTGGAATTGACCATTAAGGTTTCTGTGGGCTTCAGAGAGACATTCAGCCTGAGCTGGGGACACAAGGAGTAGCTCTCTAATAAGAGATGATTGATGGACCAGGCATGCTGCCTCAGGCCTGTAAACCTATGACTCTGGGAGACTGAGGCAGGAGGATCGCTTGAGGCTCTGAGTTTGAGATCAGCCTGAACAAGAGGGAGACCCCATCTCTACAAAAAATAGAAAAACTAGCTGGGCATTGTAGTGAGCACCTGTAATCCCAGCTCCTTGGTAGGCTGAGGCCACAGGGTCACTCAAGCCCAGGAGTTGGAGGCTGCAGTGAGCGATGATGATGTCACTGCACTTGAGCAAAACTCTATCTCAAAAAAAGAAAGTGTTTTCTCTTATGTGGGAATGTATTAGTTCACCTGTCTGCTTCATATTAGTATTGAATGCATTGGCTACTTGCTTTTCCAATGTTGTGATACTTTACTAAAGAGAACGTTCTCCAACTCTATCCAGATTAGTACAAAAGATGTAAAGTCTCCATCTTTTTGTGGCTGAATAGTATTCCATGGTTTCCATGTACCACAGTTTATTCATCCATTCATGGGTTGGTGGACACTTGGGTTGATCCCACATCTTGGAGATTATGAATTGAGCTATGATAAACATTCTTGTGTAAATGCCCTTATGATAAAAGGGGTTTTTTTCTTCTGGGTAGATGCCTACTAATGAGATTATGGAATCAAACAGAAGGTCTATTTTGAGTTCTTTGAGAATTTTCCATACTTCTTTCGAAAGAAGCTGTATTGGTTTGCAGTCCCACCAACAGTATAAAAGTGTTCCCTTCTCTCCATATCCCACCAGGATCTGTGGAACCTTGTGATGTGGGCGTTCTCACTGAGGTTAGGGGATATCTTAGGGTGGTTTTGATCTGCGTTTCTTTGATGATTAGGGACAATGAGCATTCGTTCATGGGTTTGTTGGCCGTTCTTCAGAGAAGGTTCTTCATGTCCCAGGCCCAGTGATAGATGGAATTGTTTGCTCTTAAGAGAAAAACTCAGTTTAATTCAAGATGAGGGGAAGGAGGGGCGTGGGTGTGCGGCCACCTAAGAGGCACAATGTAAGGGTATATGACACACCTCCTGGGTGAGGGGCACAGTTACAGCAGGGATTTTACCTAACAAAGGCAAACATTGTAACCTAATTGTACCCTCATATTAATCTGAAATTTTAAAAAAAGAGATAATATAAGCAAATACGGTAGCACTCTAGCCTAGGGGCACAGAGTGAGACTATCTCAAAAAAACAAAAAGAAAGAAAGACTAGTATCCTCCTTCCTATACTTACATTAAAAAAAAATAATTTTAAAATTCTGGAGAGGAGATTATGAAGGTAAAAGAACACAGCCATTCTAGAAGTAGTTTCTATTCTAGCCCAGTTTGACTTGGGTGACAGGTCCATGGGTCAGCCATTGATTGGTGGTGTCGAGGGTGTGGGGAGGCAGGGTTAGCTGGACACAGAGAAATGGCCATGGATTTGTTAAGCAGGTTGGAAAGACCTGGGAGCCTCAGTCTGAGGACCCTGGATCTGGATCAAGACCTCAACAGCAGATGGCTTAATTCCATGGGCACAAAAAGTGGGGACTCCAAGGGAGAGTTACCCCTTCCCCAGAGGAAAAATTCCTGCTTTACCTTTTTTGTCAGCAAAATAAACTTCAATTCCAAGTATGCAGAGAGAGATGGCGATATCAAATATAAATACGGACGTGTGTGCACATAACTTTAACCTCCTGTGACATTTCCCAGAGGGTCCAGTAACTTTCTTTTCACCCGATGACAGGATCTCCCTTCCCTTCTCCGAGCGATCAGAGGCAGCCCTAATTACTTGCAAATTTCACAGTGGGCCTCTCAGTCAATGGGCTCGCTAGTCCCAGGAGGCAGAAGGGGTGACCCCCTTCCTCCCACTCCTCACCCTCCCTCTCTGGCTGCAGTGTCCTTCCTGCAGCAGAAATCTTGGTGTCTTTGTGCTGCAGCAAGAAAAATGGGCTTGTTAGGCGCGCAGACTGCGATCCCGAGCTGGCCTGCCCAGAAATAAGGTCCTGGCAGCAGCCTCCGCCCTCTGCACTCACACATTAGCGGCAGGAAGTGGAGTCCTGGAGGGAGGGAGGCTGGGATCTGAACGCCTGCCTGCTTAGGCACTGCAGGAGGAAGCTCCGCTTGGGCTGGGCAGGCAGATGGCTGCTGCTCCCTCCTGAGGGTACTTTCCTCTCCCCTGGGCTCAGCCTCTCTCCTCCTCTCCCCATCTCCCCTCTCCTGGGAGGGAAAAATCTGCCAAGCTGGGGACTGTCGCTGCAGGGCAATGCAACAAAGGCGAACCCAGGGGAACAACTTGAAAAGAATTTGTTTTGTTCCCGTTAAGAAACCTGCAGGAAAATCCACACCCACAGTTGCCTGGTTTTGAACTGCGGAGGGTGTGTGTGTGGGTGTGTGTCAAGCTGGAGGCAGAGGAGGCGCAAACTGCTGTAGGGTCTCGGCTTTGATAAGGAAACTTGCAAACATGCAGCTGTTGGTCTCCGCTTTGATAAGGAAGGTGGCAGCTGTGGAAAGTTAACCAGCAAGGAAGGGCAGACGGCCCTGGCGGCAGGAACCAGGCGCTCCCGAATTGAAACGACGTTGTTTTCTGTCCAGATATTCCAGTGGAGACAGTTGGAAAACCTGTATTTCAGAGAGAAGAAGTTTTCCGTGGAAGTTCATGACCCACGAAGGTAAGCTTCCAAGTCCTGTCCTTTAGGGAGGGCATGGCTTGGCTGGGAATGGAGTTTCTCTTTTTATTTGGGGACTGTGGTCACTGGTGGTGGTCAGTTCAGGACAGGGAAAGAGAGGACAGGCGACTCGTGCAGAGCAGAATTCACACCAGACAGGAAAGCTTTCTTGTGGATGGCATGTATGTGCATGTGTGGGTGTGAAATTGGCAATTCCCTGGCCATCTCCTCTGGCGACCTGTGTCTCTCGCTAGTGTGTGTGAGAGAGTGTGTGTGTGTGTTTGCCTTACTTGCCTGGGCATTAGAGGGAAGCCTGTGGCACCTTATAACAAACACCAAACTAAGCTGGGCAGTGGCCTGAGTCGCAGAAGAGGCTGAAGACTCCCTGGTCAGAGTCTCTAAGATCCTTTCAGGCAGGGCTGTCAACACCAAAAGGAATCTGTCACCAAATCAGTTACCATTCATTGTTTTATTCGGGGAGACATAGTTTTAGATTGTGGGTGGATGTGAAAGAAATACAATTATCCTCTCTCCACCCCACGTGGTGCCCCAAAGACAGCTTGTGTGCTATAAAAATCCACATTCTCCCAGTCAGATGCCGGACAATGGGGCCCCAGTTTGGCCTGCAGGGAGCTTAGCAGGGCAGGGGTCTGGGCAGCTCGTGCCCTCTGTGTGTCCCTCTTTGTCTGCTGCTGGACCTGGCATTGCAGGCAGCCCGTAAACAGAGCAGAATTCCCTAAAACCAGGCCTGACACCCAAGAATAAATCACTTTCTCTGGGTGTGAAAATGGATTTACAACAAGGAGGTAGCCGTGGGAGACAGTAAGGACTCCAAAGGAGCAAAGGTGGATTTTAGGAGCCGTTGACACCCAGCCCTGGGCTTAGAAGGAGGGCTGGGTGCCGTTTCCACCTCACACGTGGCTTGCGATGCCCCAGATTAGTTGACGTGCCTCCATGTGCACTCAGGACACGCAGAGAAGCTGTCACCCCCCAGAGAGGGCTCGGGCCTGTGCAGTAGCCTCACCCCCTGCAGCCGGCGGCTGGGATGACCTGGTAGGAGGATGTGCCGCCTCCCCGCTGCCTAATCTGCTCGAAACAGCTACTCCCTGCCCAGGGTGAGAGCTTATCCCAGGCTGGCAGTCCCCGAGGAGCGTCCATGTCCCTGCAGTCAGCTGAAGACAGTAGCTTCATGCAGGAGAACAGTAACAGTGTGTCCAGTGGCTCTTGGGCCCCTCAGAGGGTTCCATGATGTGAAGCCCCCACCACAGACCACAGATCCATTGACAGCCTGGGGTGGGGAGACGTAGAAAAGAATATTCCAGCCAAGAAGAAACTCACTGTTACTTCTGTAGGTGAACTGTGTAGAACCAGATTCTTAGGTGTGCAAGAGGAGAGAAAACTTAAGTGTAAAAAGAGTGAAATGAATTTGGCCACGATGGGTCAGGTGCAGAAGGAGAAGCTTGATGAAATAAAAATGAGTGACGGGACAATCTCAGGAGCTGAGCGTGGTAGACAGACCTCCAGGCCTCTGCTCTGTGGGGAATTTTGCAAACTCCCGGGCACCTTGGACAAATCCTTTACCTGTGTGTGCGTGTGAATGGGTGTGTGATGTTTGTATGTATGTGAATGGGTGTGTATGTGTTATGTGTGTGTTTGCGTGTGTGTCCGTGCTCTCTCTGCATCTGTCACCCTGTCAGCGAGTGATACGAAACTCCCTTCTCTTTCCTGAGGCCCAGGGATATAGGAACCTCACCCATGACCATGAGGTGGGCTTATGTGGCCTATTAAGCCACAGCAATCACAATCCTGGTTGCTGAGAAGCTTTGGTGTCTGGGCGCTGTGCCAGCGGAGGCGGGGAGGGGAAGGAAGTCTGATACAGAGTCCCCTTCCTTGAAGAGCTGCTAGGTGTTTGGGGAGACAGGCAGAAGAGGGAACCCATGCTTGGGGAGTCTGCCACGGCCAGGTCCAGATCTAAGCACAAGTGCCCGTTCTCCCTGCGTCCTCCAGTGACCCAGGACACAGGGACTGCAGGCATTCGTGGTCTACTCATGGGAAAGGAAGTCACCTGCTCTAGGTTACAAACCGTATGTGGTAGAGGCACGATGTGAACCTAGCAGGTCTGTCTGCAGCACTCCACACTGTACAGAAATGCTGACCGACAGAGCTACTGGGATCCTGGCTGGGCAGGAAGGGAGGCTTCCTGTAAGGAGAGGTTAGAGCTGCACCTCCAGGGTGACTAGGATGAAAGCAGGCAGTGGGTCCTGGGGAGATAAAGATGTCAGGTGTGTGCTCCTTGACTGGGACAGCAGGAGATGGGGCGTGACCATCCCTCCTCCAGTGCAGAATCACCCTGAGTACCCCAAGTCACCCTAAAAATGGGGGGAGGAGACAGAGCAGCCCAGGGAGGGGTTGACTTCAACATTAAAGACACCTTGTCCAGACTCACAAGGAAAGGGAATGGCTTCCAGGCAGCCACTTAGCATAGTGACTGAGCCAGAGCTGTGAGCCGCGAGGTCTGAGCCCCGCTCAGTTCTCTCCCACAGCCTCGAGGTACATTTAAAGTTTGAACACGTCCATCCATCACTTGCTGCCTTGCTTACTGGGAGCAGGAAAGATGCATGTGAGTGCCCTGCCATTGGAATGGTGTTCAGACCTCCCCCCCAAGCCAGGAGGGAGTCAGAGCACAGTGATAGGATGGGAAGCACCACATACATCACTTAAAAATGATGTCATTGATGGACACTGTGACAACAGGGGCACCCTTCAGGGAAGAGGGTACTTTCTGAGTTGATGGGTACAAGTGTGATCACACCTTGCCCCATTGTCTTTTTGCTTTGAACGTGCTGTGGGCTTTCTCCTCCTATAAAAGGTAGGACAGTTAAGTTCACGAACTCATCCTAGAAAAAGTGCTATGCACCTCATTGCTGACTATCACTATGGTCACCTCCGAGGTCCTCCCCTGGGGAAGCTGGGCACCAACGCCAGCGCCTGGTCCACCCTTCAAAGCAGTTTTGGAACTCTTTTTCTGGAATGGCCGTCAGAGCTGTTGTTGTATGAGATGTGACAATTAAGTTCATGAACTTGTCCTAGAAAACTTGCTTGGAAGGGTGGACTAGACTCGGGCGTCAATGCACAGCTTCCCAAGGGGAGTGCTTTGAAGGTGACCATAGTGATATTCGCTATAACACTTTTTCTAGGATGATTTCGTGAACTCAATTGTTCAACTTCATATATCCTGACTCCATATATGCCTTTGTTCCTGAGGTTCTCTTGGCTCGGCAAATACTCCATTTCTAAGAGTTACGTGAAATAGGAAGGGCTTGAAAGGAAAGATGAGGAAATAATAATAAAGCAGGAGAGAAACCGCTGATAGTCTGATTTAGACGCTTCCAAGGAACTGTCCAGGCCTGACCAGCCTCCTAGCTCATCCCACTCCCCAGACCCAAAACATGGAAGTGTTTCACCCTGTTGAACTCTTGCACCTTTATTAAATACTTTTCAAGATATTTCCCCTCTCTAATTCAGCTTTTACCGAGGAAAATTTTTTACCTATTCCCAGGAGCAGCAAGCACTGTGAAAACCCAACCGGGAGCTCAGGTCATTATTTTTCTTTGAATCTACAAAGACTCGCTGGGGTTAGGGGGTCCCACCCCACTTTCTCAATGGCTCCTTTTCACTCTTTTCATCTGTGTGCTCTTTCCTAAGCTGGCCTTTCCCCCTTAACTTTAGTTTAAACCAAAGGAAGGAAAAAGCTGCCTAGAATGAGGATCATTACCTAACCACCAGATTTGACTTTCTCCCTAAAGGTGGGTCAGAAGAAGACCCCACTATTAAATCTTCAGTCACCAAAGTAAGATGATTTCAATTTTCTTTGAGAGAAAATGTTCCATGAAAAAAAAGAATGCTGCCCTTCCCAAGTCCCGATTACACTACGTTTCTTTCATGTTAGATCTCTTAACCTTGAGAACACTCATTTTTCTTCTGATGTTCAGGTCAAATGTGCAAATGCTAACACTCCCATCACCTTGTCTCACACACACATTCACAATGAACACACTTGTGGCATGAGGGTGCACGTGCCAACGCATGTTCTCAGGTTTCTGTTGCAAAATAATCTTCCTGTCCCAAAAAATGTGCTTCACTGAGAACATGATCACATAACTTTTTTCCCCTGACTCCATTAATGGGGTGTATTACATTGTGACCAGTATTTCTCATTTTTGTTTTTATTTTATTTTACTTTTTGGAGACAAGGTGTTTTCTGTCACCCAGGCTAGGCGGCAGTGGCATCATCATAGCACACTGCAGCCTCCAACTCCTAGGCTCAAAGTGATCCTCCCACCTGGACCTCGCAAAGTGCTGGGACTACAGGCATGAGCCACCACGCAAGGCCCCATTTTCATTTCTAAAGTCTGTTGCTTCTCCCTGCTCCATCCACGTATATTTCATACAGGCTTAAAATGAACATAGGGAGGCTGGGGACTTGGCTGGCCACATTCTCCCTGCCTTTCCTTGCCTGATTCCTTACACCTTCCCTGCCCTCTGCACCTGTCTGAAATGGATAACCAGCCCTTCGGGGACACTGAGACAGCCACACAGGAATCCATGGCTGCCTCAGATGTTGTGGCCTGTGGCCGTGAGGACAGAATTTACTCATCTTCCCCACAGGCAGCATTTACACAAGGAGCATTGTCAAGGGTTTTCCTGTCTCCAGAGTTTGTCTTGTCTCCTGGCCCAGTCCCAGGAGCTGACAATTAGAAAGGACCGTCCAGTGACCCAGAATGACCCATCTTATCCCAGACAAGGCATAGGCTTGGCCAAATTCTGAGCCCTAAGGAGTCAGTGAATTAGAAGTGGCCTGTGCCGGCCAGTGTCCCTGAGCCTGCCTTCATGTGAGTGAGTGTGTCTGCCTGTGTTCATGTGTGAGCTCACCTGTCACCTTTACACCACGGCCTTTAGGACCCAGGGGGTTCTCTCTACAAGCTGCTGGCTGAGAGCTGTTTTCTCTCATAAGAAACACTTGACCCTTATGATCCCGGCTTCCCCAGGGCATCCGTGACCAGGAGGACATTTGGGCACAGCGGCATCGCGGTGCACACGTGGTATGCGTGTCCGGCGTTGATCAAGTCTATCTGGGCTATGGCCATCAGCCAGCACCAGTTCTACCTGGACAGGAAGCAGAGCAAGGTGAGTGACCCCGCCTCTCAGGGTGCTGGGGCGGCCCGGGGAGCTCCGCCTGGAGCCCCCGTCTGCCTCTCCTAGTTCAGGGAGAAGGATTGGGTGGGTCGGGACACCGCGTGCCTTGCTGTGAGATGCACACAGGCACAGACCTGCCTTTTAGGGATACAGGTAGGAGGAACGAGACTAGTTCATCAAGACAGCACTTTCCCTGCAGCTTGGTCCAGGAGCCACCTCTTGTCAGCCCAACGACTCCACAGCCAGGCAGTGCCCTTCTGAGGAATTCCCACTTTGCTTTCCACCCCCCAGAGGCTCCCAGCAGCGTGCAGTCAGGCCTTTTTTGGTGTTTAAACAGTGGCATATTGTTTTCTTTGTGAAAAAAGAAAAAAAAAGTAACCATTCTCATCTAATAGACACCACCTAACTGTTCAGTGTAATTGCTGTGAAAAACCCTCCAGGCTTTTCCAACTGCCAACTTTATTTTTTTTTTTTTTTTAATGCAAAACTGGAAAAGTGGGGGTGGGGGAGCAACCACCCAGTTTCCCAAAGGTAGACCTAGAGCCTCAGGCCTTGGGAAACAGTCATCCTCCCAGGGAGGTGGTCCCCACCCCCATTCCGCTCACAGCTGCGTGTTCTGGTGGGTGAGAGGATGACGTCTCCTTGGTTCACACACAGCTTGTGTCAACACTCTGCCCCCTCTCCTTCCAGCCCGTCTCCCCAGCTTCCCTATACTTGGCCCCCAGAAGCCACTTCTTTGTTGTCCCCCTCAGGCCAAGAGCGCTGCCAAGTGGGCCCTGCACTGTTCTCAGGATCTTGCTGGTGTGGGGTGGTGGGTTGCAGAGTGGGACAGGCCAGCAGGTACCAGCACCCACAGAAGGTTTTCTCTATGGCACAAGCTCCAAGAGGGACATGGGGGACCTGACGCTTTCACTGGATCCAACAGTCATGGATTGGTGCCGGCTTGGGTTCTTCTTACTTTTTGCCATATTTTGAGGGGGTGGGGGGGTTCTCTTTCTCTGGTGGGGAGGGAGGGAATAGGAGAAAGGAAACAATGAGTTGGGAAGTAAAAGGATTGTAAGGAAAGAGGCAAGGAAGAAATGAAACAGTCCCTCCCGTCGTAGTTCAGGGCCTGGCAAGTGTAGCAATCATTTTCTCCTTTGTAAATTGTTTTTTCCTGACCCCCTTTCTTGTCATTTTCTGGGATAAATGAGCCCAAGGTGGAGTGTAAGAACCGTGAGAGTATTCCACAGCTCTCCTGGCCGTGATGGGCCTTGGCACAGAAATTCAATGCCTGATTAGATCTAAAGAGACAGGGCCAGAATGTTTTGAGTCATACTTTACCCTGAGAAGGTGGGTGGGTGGCAACGTTCTGCTCCCCGGTGGCCAGAGCCAGGGGCCAACACCTCAGAGCATTGAGTCCATCCTCCATGTTGTTGGGTGATGGGTGGTGAGTGGCAGAGAGGTGGGCCAGTCTCTTGACCCGCACTGCCAGTCCCCCCACAGCACACGCATACCATGATGTAGAAAGGGGTAGTGAAAAATCACCTCACCATCAGGACAGTGCAGAATTAGCTGTTTAAGCTTCGCCTCCTTGAGCTGGTTTTGGGCACAGGGACACATGGATATCTCAAGAGTTCCATTCTTGGGACAGCCTCACCTCTTCTCATTCTGCCGTTGGGCAGCCTCATGCATCAGGCTTACAAGTCAACCCACGACACAGCAAGAGCCCCAGAAAGAAAGGAAGTGTCCTTAGGAGGCAAAAGGAAATGCCCACAGCATTAGGAGTATTTTGGTCGTCCCTCTCAGTAACCCTAGGGGACTAAAGAAAATGGCCACACTCCCAGGAAGCCTCTCGTGCCCCCAGATGCCCTGGGGCCCTACTCCCAGGAGCCAGCTCCCCAACCTCTTCTGTCCACCTAGATGTTGAAGGGATCTGTTTTCCAGTTCTGGGAGCCTGAGTAGGTCCTTTATCATCTATGCCTTGGCTTCCCCAATCAGAGAGCAGAAAAGGAAATTCCTGACCCAGATTGTTGATTGGTCACATGATCCAATGTTTATGAAGTTGCTTTAGGAAATATGTACCATCGTCTATAAACATCATTGTTAATCTACCTTCCTCCGGCCAACGCTTGCATGAAGTTTAAATTCTCTGAAAGGTTGCCAAATTAAATGTGAGATGACTTCATTGCAACGCCTTTTGTTTCTAGAATGTTGTTCATTATAGACCAGTGATGAGATCCATCCGCAGTGGCAGGGCAGCCTCAGAGATGGCCAACAGACCTAGGATGAAAAACTTCGGAATATTTCTGGACTGCCAGTGCTGGCTGGCACCCTGGCCTCTGCTCACACTCTGCTGTGCCGGGCCGTGCCAGCCGTTCCTTTCTTTAAAGTGCTTTGGCCGAGCCCAGGCCCCCTTGAGTGATGCTTCTCATCCCCTGGAGAGACAAGTGCTGCCTAGTGGTTTGAGTCAGCAAGGCGGGTGGCCAGGAGGGCTCATCTTCTTCCCTGATACCGGGTTACTTTCTTCTTCCAGGGTCATTGTGATAATTGTTTAAGGAAATCTCCCTCCCTCCATCATCTCATGCACATCCAGAGACCTCGCCACTGTCAAAGCATAGTGGAGGGAGGCTGTGCTGGAAGGTTTCTGTGGCTCCTTCAGAATGGCAAACCATTCAGGCCCCATTTAGAATTGGGAACTTACATGCTGACCCCAAAGATCAGAAATGTTGTCAGCTGGATCCCAGCAACCTCTGTAGTCCAGAGCCAAGGAATGTCTTGTGGACTTTAGAGGAAAACATTTTGAAGGCTTGCATTGCTCAGAGTAAACATGAGACACTTTCCCTCTGAACTCAGAGCGGGGCCATCTTGAGCTGGGCCCCTAAGGCAAACATCTTTCCTTCTTCCTAACTTTTTTTTTCCTTGATTCAGTCTGCTATTCTTCATTCCGTCTGGGATCAAAAGCAGAGTGAGAATGTGATAGGGGACAATTAAACCTTGCTCACAGAGTATCAGTGATAAAACTGAGTAACACTGTTTATGGGACAAGATGCTCCCAGCAAAATATTCAGAAGTCTTAGACCCTTTTGGCTTGGCCCAGAGACTTGACTCTGCAGAGGGAGGCTCCCTGTCCCTGCTCACTTCCTCCTGGTTGTCCCTGCCTGATGAGTCTGTAGGTCACCGTGCTATTTCCATTCCAGAAAGAATTCACTAGCTTCTAAGAATCCCACCTCCCTGGGGAAGGATGTCTGTTGTTTCCATATTTTCCATTTAGGTTTTCTGCCTCTGGGATTGATGAGTGGTCAGAGTCAGGGGGTGGGGGAAGACAGGTTTTCCGTATGATTAATGAGCTCCCCAAAATATCAGCATGGGCCATCAATCTAACCTCATTTAGCAAATTACCACCAGGCCCTAATTTATACCCTATTCCTATTGCAATGGCCTTTACATAAATTATCTAATTTAGTTCCTATCACAACTTGGTGGCGTGGGTTTTAGCATCACCTTTTTGCAAACAGGATCCGAGAGGTTAAGGATGAAGGCCCAGTGGTGGTTATTAGTTGGGAAGAGCCAAAACCCGAATTTGGATCTTTCTGGCTTTAGAGCCTGCACTCTCAGCCACAGAGCGGAGCTGGGCTGGATCTCTGCGCATTGTTACTATTACGTAACTGACCGTGTGTGGGCTCCTTTCTGTTCAAAGGTGGGTCTTGGTGAGAGAGCAGAGCAGAAAGAAAGGAAGTGGTGGATTTTACTGGTTGTGCTTGCTGGGAGAGTGAAACTCAGCCAGCTGGGTGCCTCTGATGGGCCGTTGAGACCAAATGAAAGGCCTTTCCTCCTTTCTGGTGTGAGCCAAGGTCTGCGAGGGCCTGGCGGGCAGGGTTGCCTTCTGAACGAAGAAACCCTCCTAGCCTCAGGAAGTTGGGACCAGGGCCTGAAGGCAAGGGACACACTTGAGGTCAGAAAGGAGGCATAAGTCAAGGCCAGGCCTGAAGGGAAGAGGGGAGGAGGAAGCCAGTTCTTGCCAGGTAAACAAAACAGGCAGGGCAGCGTGTCCCTGCGTCTCCGCCCTCCCGTCCCCAGACGTCCTGTCATGTTACCCTGAGGAAAGTGTGCAGTGCCTGGAAGTCATGTCATCGCCTGTGCAGACGGCAGCATGAGGGGCAGAGCCACAGGAGGTCCGAGAGCCCCTCTGGACGGCCGAGGCCCCGGGCACAGGGGGAGCGCTGTGAGCAGGGAAGATGGTGGGTCCGTACCCCTCTGAAGCCTGCACAGCCTCCCCCAAAGGGAAAGACGTTGTCTCACCTGAGCCAGATGTGAACAGGGCATTAAGTAACAGGGAATCCCAATGGTGAGCCTCACCCCCTTCCATGCACATGTGCCCCAGCCATTGGCCATCCTGATGAGCAGATGAGTGAGGGTGACTGCTATTTATAACTATTTTCATGAAGTTCACGATGTAGGCAAAGCCTGGTGCCTTAAGCACTCCCACGAAAAATTGATTTCCTGAAGAAGAAAAGAAAGAAAATGCTGAATACTTGTGTAGGAATTGCAAACACCTTCTCACTTACCAAGGTGGTAACTTAGCAGACAGCTGTGCTAACACCGCCACGCCTAGGGATGTGGATGGCACACGGAGTCCACTTCTAATGCTGCTAACCTGCTCCAGCCGGTGGCCAGGGGGCCACCTCGTGAACTGAATGGGGCAGCATTTGAGCCATAACAGGAAGACTCTGGCACACATGCTGAGCTATCAAAATGGAAGCAAAGGGCCTTGTCAGACCTCAGTATCCAACAAGCCATTGTTCCAGAGGCTCTTATCCACCATTGTAGGCCAAGAGCCCTATCACTTCTCCCGGCTTTCCATGGCCACATGGCTCATAATTTAAGGTTTTTTTGTTATGGTTTTTTTTTATTGTTCTTTTTTATTTTTCGAGGTAGGTTCTCACTCTGTCACGTGGGGTAGTGTCATCATCATAGCTCTCTGCAACCTCCAACTCCTGGACTCAGGCGATCCTCCTGCCTCAGCCTCCTGACTAGCCGGGACCAGGCTTGTGCCGCCTTGCCTAGCACATTTTTCTATTTTTGGTAGAAACGGGAGTCTCACTCTTGTTAATGCTGGTCTTGAACTCCTGGCCTCAGGCAATCCTCCCTCCTTGGTCTCCTAGAGTGTTGGGATTACAGACATGAGCTACCGTACCCAGCCTCATTCAAAGGGTTTAAATTACTTCCAAGTTTAGGGAGACGTTGTAAATTTGCTTCAGCTGTGTCTTATATCACTCAAAAAACTGAAAATTAGTTTTCCCTCCTTGTTTAAGCACAAAATAACTATGATGGCAACTGTCTGTTGAGAGCTGTGTGCCAGACAGATGAGGAGGGAGAGGACGCTCTTCCCACACCTCCCTCCTCTGTCCCTGACTATCCCCTGGGTCATAGGTGACATTAGGGAACAATGAGGCTCAGCGAGGTTAAGTCACTTTCCCCCAAATCGGAATGTTCTCGTAAGCACTGCCCAGTACAACCTACAGGATCCTGGGTTTAGTTCATGCATCGCTTAGAGCAGCTCCTAAGCCCTCTTTGTCCCTTTGGAGCATTTCAGTGATAATGACTGGGCCAAGGGACACAAAGAGAAGCATGCTGCCTGTGAGGGAGATAAGTCTGTTTGCCGAACATCAGGGGCAGGCAGGTGATGACCGTCCCCTCTGTTCCCTTCCAGTCCAAGATCCATGCAGCACGAAGTCTGAGTGAGATTGCCATCGACCTGACCGAGACGGGGACACTGAAGACCTCGAAGCTGGCCAACATGGGCAGCAAAGGGAAGATCATCAGTGGCAGCAGTGGCAGCCTGCTGTCCTCAGGTAGGCAGCCGGGCCTCCTGGAGCATGGCGGGGACCCCCACCCTGGGTAGACCCCCACCCCCGAAGACAGCAGCCGCTGGGCACCCTCACCAGGAGCTGGCTCGGGTTTCCAGACCTAGCTTGGGAGCCAAATGGGAATCTGAGAAAACTGTCCCAAAATATCAAAGGGTCGAAGAGGGAGAAAACCAAAATCAGTAGAGCCACGCAGCGTGGGAAGGACTGTTGGTCACACTTAGGTGTCTTCCTATAACCCCCAGAGCCTGTCGGGATGCTCGTGGCTGGCAGGAATGTCAAGTCTAAGGGCAGAAAGCAGGGTCCACGCACGCACCTTAAAAAGAGGATTACACTAAGGAAGGGCTGATGTTTGTGGTCTGGTGCCAAGAGATGCTACATTCTGTTCCCAGGCGGGCTTCTCGGGGGCTTAGGAGGTCTAGAACATGCTCCATCATGTAGGAAGAAGCCAGTCTCACTGTCACGCGGTGCAGGGTTTCAATGAAGCACCTTTCAAAACTGAGAGTTAGAGGATCTGATTCCACTCCCGGTTTCTCTCAGTCACTCCGTCTGTCATTCAGCATCAAGAGGAGCAGAAGAGCTCTGGGGTCTAGATCAGGCTGACTTTGCGGGGGGGCATTCCCTGAAATAGCAGGATGAGGAGTGAGGCCGGGAGAGAGGGAGGTGGCTGTGGTTTGGAGAAGGTTAGAAAAGTGCAACAGAGGAAAAGCCTGGTCAGTCCGGGTGCCATGCGACCTTGCCTCTGAGTAAGGCAGGTAAGGCAGGAAGCCTGTCCCCTACTCACCTTCCAGGGCCCTTCACACAACAGACAGAAGACGAAGAGGAGCTAGAAGTTGTCAGCGTAGCTTCCTGGCTGGTGGTCCAGTCATAGGAAGAAGTTTAAAGGGCCCAGGAGAGGACAGATGCCCTTCCCGAACTGGCAGGCAGCTTTACTGGGGAGAGGGTGGGGGTTGGAGCATCGGGCAGGGTCCCCCTCACTGTGCAGGCCCTGGCATCATTTCATGTGGTCACTTGTTTTTGTAAAATCTGCAAGGGTAATACATTTTGTATTGTTTTTCTTAATAGAGCCACCAAAATTAGGTAAGCTTCAGGTCCCATAAAATCTAGCTTTGCCTCTATGAGGTCACCCTAGGGTCCACTATACAACTCTCCCTGCCTCAGACTCCTCCAAAATATTTCATCCAAAAAGATGGGCCAAAGCCTTATTCTTTCTGAGGCTTAGTTAGGAGTTCACATTGAAGACTGCAGAGGATATTGTCTTCTTATGTCAAAAAAAGGATATTCAGGCTGGTCACCTATAGCTCATTGGTTAGGGCACCGGCCACATGCACCAATTTAAAAAAAAAAAAAAAAAGGATATTAAAAACCTAAGACTGCCTCGAATTACAGACGAGGGCAGGGCCAAAGCCCACAGCTGGGGTGTCTTTTCAAGACAACATGCAGTAGTTTCTCCTAACCCCCTGGGAAAATGTAGAACATCGGGTCAGAGCCTGTCCCTGGCCCCTTATCACGGGCAATCCAGTGACTCCAGCTTGGGGTCTTCATGCCCAGGCGAGCATCACAGGGTCGGAGGGCATGATCAAACACGGATTGCCGGGTCTCCCCCAGAGTCTCTGATTCTGTGGGTCTGGGGAGAACCTGAGAATTTGCGTCTATAACAAGTTGACTTTCAGAGTCACTCTTCTTGCTAGAGAAGAGATCAAAGCTTGAGGGGGGGTGTGGTGTATTGTTGAGGATCTCAAGACTCACGGGTTCCCACTTTGAGGCCTATATCCTGGTCCCTCTGCCTGGGCCCCGTCTTAGCAGGCAGCCTCCAGGGGTACCAAGGCAGTGTCCTACTGGCAGCTATAGATGGGTCTATGGACAGTGGCCCCCAACCTCCCAAGATGAGACTAACCAGTGCCTGTCAGAAATGACACCCAGGCATCGTGAAGACTGGAGAGCAATACATCTCCATTCCTCCCCGCAATTCAACATTAACAAGCAATCTGGGGAACGAGAAGAAAAGCACAAGAAAATCTTCCTTACACCTAACATACTCAAGTGATTTTCGAGTGTTGATAATCAGTGATGGGGCCCCAGGCTAAGATGTATAGGAGCTGATAGAAACCGAAAAGGCCACTTGCAAGGTGACTCCAGCCATTGGTGTCTATGCCTTGGCCTCTCTCCTCTGCTGCTTGGCTGAGCAAGAAGAAACATGGGTGGAGAAGGCCCCGTGACTAAGCCAGCGAGGGCGTCCAACTCTGCCCAGCCCTGCAAGTCGGAGCCTGAAACGCTTCCTTTAATGCTAAAGTCGAGGCCCCTTGGGGATGCCCCACACCCACCTCCTGTGACTTAGCAGAGACAGTTGAGACATCCCATCAGTGACAAAGGGAATTTGTATGCTCTGTGGATGTTGTTCCTTGTAATGGGAAGGGGAAGCCTTCACCTGAAGAAAGCCCTGGGCCTCAGGAAAGGAGGAGTTCATTCCACATCCCCCACACTGGGGAGATCTAGCCCTGAGCCTGAAAAATCAAGGCAGCAGGCTACTCTCCCACCCCCTTCCTCTGTCCTTTGCATCCTCTTACCTAGACAGAAGGGACAGTCCCCGACACTTGCTATCCCAGGACAGCCCTGATTTCTCTCACTCTTCTATTGCACCTGCCAGACCCTATATTCTGAGGTTTACTGGGAAAATGTGATGTATGTAAACCAGTGGCCAACTTGGTAAACTGTTTTTTTCTCCTTTACCTCCTTCTTAGATGGAGTCTAATATTTCTTAAAAGCATTTTTAGAAACTAGTCATTGGTTGAACATCCTCTTCTCTGAGCCCAGTGCCTGGCACCCCACAGGTACACAGTCAGTGAAATTAAATTTGGGTGACAGAGCCTCCTGCATGAGCAGCACATCAAGAATCTTCTGTGTTTCCGGAGCACGTGGCATCCTGGGCTTTGCTAGGAGCACTTACGTGACCCGGCACGAGGCCTTTAAAGATCAGTCGTGTCCGATCAGGCTCCTGCAATGGCATCAGTCCTTGTCATCTTTCGTCCCTCAACCCTTCTCTGTGCCAAGGTCATGGTGCGTGTAACAACACTGCAGTATTTCTGTGGTGGCAACATCTTTTCCAGCTCCCAAACTATGCTAGGTCCTATGCCCAGCAAAATTTTAAACGGTGTAGTCCCTCTCTGCAAAGAGTTTGCATGCTGTTTCTTGAGGTTAAAACAGAGATATATCCAAACAATTAGTAACTTTGAAAGTGAGTTTCCCTTTTAAAGGTGTGCAATTACCTTTAAACTTACTAAAGACTAGTACTTGGTATCTGAGATGTCAGATGCTAAAGAAATGGCATTGATATCTATGAAAGAAGCCAAAAAGCCACACATACCAGGGCTCTGGGCCATCGGCTAGCCAGATGACCTTCAAAAAGAAAAGGTCAAAACGGGTCCAAAGGCTTAGGACCAGGACACCCTGTGGCCTGCTCAGTGACACGTAGAACTGTCCCCAGCACACCCTGTAGACCTCTACCTTCCTGGAACGTCTTGTGTTCTGTCTGAGCCCAAGCTGTAAGCCCGTGTTGGGATGAAAGGAACCACGTTCTCCCTCCTGATAAGGTCCTTGCTGCTGTGCAGATCCGAGGGAGGTTATGGGACCCCTGTCCTAAACTAGTCTGTGTTGGGGCTCAGCAAATCTGGTGACCAGCTGCGAGGGAATTCAGGACACATCTCATTCACTCTGCCCCGCGACAGCCCAGGTGCATCCTCCGTATTTGCAGCTGCCTCTCCCCAAACTGCTTTTGTTCATAGGTGCTTCAGCAACAATTTTCAGAAGGTTCAGACACAGATTGAAAAGATAACCATGAATTCAAGCCATTCGCTGAGGACACTTTCAGGGTTTAAAAAAACAGAATCCAAAGTCCATTTGGTGGAAATGTCAGAGGGTTTGTTCCTCCTTTCCTTTCGCCCATTACTTGAAATCCCAGAAAAGATTGGCAGGGAGAAAAAAAACAACAGCCAAATGCGCAACTGTGTGTGTCACTGTGGCTGAAGTTGCGAGGCCTTCTCATGGTTTCTCTGGAAGCGGGAGAGAGGCTAAGATTTGTTCTAAGCATTGTGTCAGGGCTTTGCCATCACAGAACAATTGGTTTCAGGGGGAGTCAGGGCCCGAAGGAGACGCTGTTTTTGCTCTCGGGCTATTTAAAGAAAATAGCACAGACCTGTTTAGGAAATATCCCACGTCCCGCAGGGTGGCGTGGCTTGTTCCAATAACCCTCTAAACAAAACTTGTCACTGTGCCTCTTTTCTTGAACCGAATAAGAGCACCATTGGCTTCTCCGGTGGAAGTGTAGAGGCACAAACCACCCCTTCTCTACAAAACTAAAGGCCATGTATTAGGTACTTTTAAAAGGAAATCTGTGTGTGATTAACGAAGTGGCCATGGAGTCATCTTCGTGTGAGCAGGATTGTGAAGAATCTGGTGCTGCATCTTTGGCTTAAAAGATAAATAATACAAATGAATTAAAACCTGCAGTCTGCCCGGGTGCCCTGGCTCTGACACTTTCCATACTGGGACAAAACGCACTGTGCCAAGCGCCACCTGGAACAGAGCATGTTTGTCTCGGCGGCTCACACGCTCCCACTCTCTGAGTTCTAGCACTTCCTCTCATTGTTAGGAAGTTTATTAATAACTAACACAACAATGGGGGTGCCAGCCATCTGACATCTGTCCGTACAGGGAGGAGCTCTGCTAGGCTCCTGCCAACTTCATGCTGTTAGCTATCCTCGGCTCAGGACTCCTGGCCCTGTGCTGGTGTGAATCACATGAGGGTTTTTGCTTTTCTGTCTCTGCTTTTGTGCCCTCCTCTGTCCGCTTCCTCTGTCTCTCTCCCGCCTTTTAAAGGTCTCCTACCAGCAGCCTGGAGCCTCTCCTTTTAGGACTAATGACGAGCAGCATTCCAGGGGCCCTCATTTTGGTCATCACTCCTGCTCTGCCAAATGGGCACAGCCCAGCAGTCCCGGCCAAAGGAGGCAGGTCCTGCCAGGGTTGGTTTGTGCTGGGCAGGGTGGCCAGCCAGGGCTGTGAAATCTCTCTCTGTGAAATGGATGTTTCTGGGCTGGTTCGAGCAGGACTGGCCTGAGAGCAAATTGAGGAGGAGACAGAATGGTTATCCCTTTCAGTTCTTATTTTGGGAAAATAACTTACCATATTCATTTACACGGCTCTATTTACACCCTCAGGTATTCCTAGTAAAGCAATGTTTGCCTGCTAAAGAGATTCAGGACAGGAAGACAATGTGTAACACAGATGAAAAACTGTCCAGGGATGGCATTTTAAATGCTGAAAAAGAAATATCACTAATCACCTCCAGTGGGTACTTCTCTGTACCTAGTTAGAGCAGCCCTCTGTCCCGGTACCCCTGCCTGTGCTGGGAACAGGGAATGGGGGCCGCTGAAATTCACACCAGAAACCAGAGCTCAGTATTGCAGTAGAATAACAATCCTGGAACCAGAAGATCAACTCCCTCATTTGACGGTCTAAGAAATAGAAACTGTAGGAGTTAACAAACAATGATTTCAACTAAATTTTACTAAATATTACTGCAAGCTGCTAATTTTTTTTCATTGACTGTTCGATTTTCTTTTCTCTCCTCCTCTCTCCCCTTTCTCTCCTTCCCTCTCTCTCCCTTCCTCCCCCCCTCCTCCTCCCTCCTGCCTCCTCCCCTCCCCCCTTCTCAAATTACATCTGTCCTCTTCACCAAGTGCCACTGAGCCATGGAACCTAGCCAGAAAGTAAGGCTATCCAGAGACTCCCAGCCACCATCAAAAGGTGCTTGCTTTCAAAGAGCGTTGGTTTCAGTACTCTCTGAAGTGAACTTTTTTATTTCTAAAATTTCTAAGCCTGATGAAAAGTTTTCCAGGCATGCATTTTTCATGTTAAAAAATCACGTTTCATTCAGTGAGACGGTTCCCCAGAGGTGACACGTTTATCCCACCATCTGCAATGTGGCATTATTGCCCCTGGTCTCTTAGGACATCTTTCATGTAAGGAATTCATCACTGAGGATTTGCGAAGGAAATAAATATCTTTTTATCACGAGGAAAAGTTCAAACCTTTTCCTCTTACTTATTCCTGGAGTGTCCGCCAAAACTTTTCCCTATAGCTTTTACACAGCTGCTGGGACTATGCCCCTTCTTCATTTATCTATTTTTTTTTTCTTTCCTAAAAGCCTAAACAGACAGATTGTCATTTCCTTTCCTTACTTCTAGGACAACAGATTTCTTTCTTCTTTGGATCATTGTTTGTTTCGAATTTTCCCTTCCTTCTGTCTTCTGAAATTGGCGGGCTGGTCGTCCCTGCTCTGTGTATAGACAGATGAGCCTTGCCTGGCTCCTGACAATGTCCCCCATCACGCACTCATGGCTGGTGCTGAGTTGCCCACCAGCCTGGGGTCTTTTGAACAATTGAAGCAAATTCTCCATCTGCCCAGTGGGAAATCTTCCTGTGTGTTTGCCAGAAGAGAGCCCCTGTTTACTGCCATCCCTCCACACCCAGCTGCCCACTGGCCTGGAGTCTGGGGTTCCCCAGCTGGAAAATGGAAAACCCGCAGTGACACAGGGCGGCATCTACAGGGTCTCCAACAACATCCGCAGTGCCAGGAAATTCACTCAGAAATTTCCAAGCACCCCCTAAAAATGACTTTCTGACTTTAAGTGAATCACTCGGCCTTTCTGTCTCCTTTACGCTCAGGTCTTTGTTTCCTCCCATTGGCCAGATCATTAGGCACCTGTTCCAAGAAAATCCTTTGGGTTAAGATTGAAATGTGATTGTCAAATAGCCAGAAACAAAATACTATGTTTTCAACCTAATATCACTCCAATAGATATTTACCGAGCAACAAGCACTGGGAGGCAAGGTGTGTGCTAGAGAGCTGATCTGACACTGTGTTTTCCTGGAAGTAAATACCAGGGAGCCTTAACCTCTCCTCATGGTGGCCGTGTTTGCTTTTTTGCAGATGACAGCCCACAGGCTCAGATCACACCAGCTCCTGTGAGAACTCAGAGAACCCTTGCCTGAGAACAGTAGATTTCTTTTAAAGAAAAAAAAAGGCCAAGGGACCCTCTTCTGAGTGCAGTGTGACACCCAGGACAGATTAATGCGGGGGCTACTCTGGCTTGAATGTAGCACAGATGCCACCAGACCCCCCATCCTCACCTGCATCCACAGCTCCCCAAAGGTGTGTCTGGAAACCCAGGGACTCAAGACATGTACTTTGAAAATACGAGGTCCTATATTGCTCCTTCTTGAAGGGGAGCTTTGGAGCTCAAGTCTTACACTGAATTGCACAGAGAAGTTCTTCTCTTGGACCAATACCCCCTTGGTCAAAGCAAAAAGGAGGAGATGCTTTCAATGATTTCTCTGTTTTTAATTCCACTAGGAGATGTGTGTGTTTGCACACACATGCGTACTAGTGCTGAATCTACTCTAGGGTGAGGGTCTGCGTCTTCCAGGTACACTGCTAAGTGCTATGTGTACGTGCTTTATTTCATTTAGTCTTTCCAATGAATTAAGGAGGCTGGTATCTTATCCATTCTCTAGTGAATGGTTTAGACGTCTTCAAACCCAGATCTATTTTACCTTCTACTTCACTGTCCACTTACCACTCAAGTGCAAAGCTGCATGACCAGGTCAGGCTAGCTCAGTGACTTTGCAAGGATTTAACTTAGTACCCAAGTACCATCTTCCTCTTCAAGTGACTCCCAGGCTCACACCAGGAAACAGAGCCAGCCAGCAATAGTGGTGCCAAATACGGAGAGGGGCTCTGGACCCAACCAGCCTGCCAAGACTTTCTTGCCTCTTATGTGGGTTTGGTTTAAGCTAATTTGTATAAATCATAATAATTTAGGTAGCATTAATGAGCTCTGTACCTCAAGGTCAGTTCTTAATTAATCCCATAACTAGAGACCCAGTCACGCTCTCAGAGTTTAATATTGTTGTGATTTTTGCCATTCTTGAACATCATTAATTCTTAGAATTGACCTAATAAATCATCATTTCCTATCGCGAGGTTAGGTGAGGGTGAAAGGGAAAACAATGAATTTTTTCACTTGAGCTAGAAATCCTTTAATCTTCTTGGACCTGAGTTTCCCCAGGCCTGTTTTTTAAATCTAAAGTCTTACTTCCTTCTAGTTTTGTTTTACATTCTTATTAATTCTTTCAGTGATGAAATAGAGAGTATACCTCATTAAATTTTCTTGTGTCCTCACATATGATTGGTGTCTATTACTAAGAGAATTAGATTAGGATTCAAACTGATTTGGCCATGTTGCCTTATAGACCAGTAAACCCAAGGTCATTGACTTATGCAGGTAGAAAAAAACACAATAAAATACCATCTCAAAAAGGGGAAGCTGCAATAACATTCAGCAAAGTGTTGCATGAATATGACAGATTTAGTGTATGTGAACCAGGAGCCCTGGAGTCTCTTCATAAGGATCAAGTTTTCATTCAAGTTTGCTATTCAATTTGGAAATCTGCAACTTAAGCATGTCAAAATCCAGGAAGCAGCTACCAGCATGGCTCAAAGTTTGGAAGGTAGTTTCTATTAAGGAACTACTTACAGCACCAGATTTACCAAGATGAGATCTACCTTAATCATAGCATCCAAGTTTATAATCGACAACATTTACGTCTTCATTCAAATGAATATTTGTTAACTGCTGTGGAGGCGTAAAGATAGAATATTCTTACAGTGGTAAATATATTCTCTATTTCGAGTTCAAATAGGGTGAGGGAAGGAAAGAACAAAGCCCAAGTCAGAGTCAAAATGTATTTAAGGCATTCAGCGTTCTTGGCTATTAGGGTTACAAGAGCCTGGGTGCATGGTAAATGAGGGAAGATGAGGTTTCCTACTCAGAGATTTGAAATAAAATAGTGGAATAGTATATTTATGGGGCCAACTTAAGGATAATGGAGCTGTTGGATCCAAAGGCACACAAGTTCTTTCAAGCTTTATAATGCTGAGATGTTTTCCTTACCATGGAAAGAAACAGAACCATGATTCTTGGAATTCCAACTGGATTATTCTTAAATCTCTGTTTACCAAATAATCCAAAAATTCAGTTGTTTCATATGGAAATATAATTCCTCCCCTCCAAAAAAAAAAAAAAAAAAATCCTGCTGGGATTTTTATTGGAATTGCATTGACTTTAGTGTTTAATTCGTGGAGAGTGGATATCCTTACAACGTCAAGCTTCTGATCCATGACCACAGTATTGCCTCTATTTATGTGGGTCTTTAATTTTTCTCAGCAGAGTGTGATAATTTTCATGGTTGAGATCTTGCGCATCTTTGATTAGATTACTCTCTCGGTATTTGAGGTTATTTGTGGCATGGTGTGAGGCCCTTGAACGCATACTCAATAACACTTACCTACTTCTAAATAGTTCTGCTCACCATGGGCATGGAAAGAAAAGTGATCATCAGCTTTTCCTTTTCTAGGGAGTCAATGCACCTTTTCTAATCCATCAAGGTAGAAAAACTATAATGGCTTCACTGCAGGAAACCTGTTTCAGATTCCAAACATTTAGGCCCAGACATTATTGTTTTGGTCTCTACTACATTCCTCCAGTTGGCATTTCAGCTTATTTTCCTTTTGTTTGATTTCTGCTGTTTGAATCATCATGCAGATCCTTTACCCAGGAAAGCATGTAAAAATATGTGTAATTCTTATTAGCAGGAGTTTGTTTACGATACAATAGGAAGTTTAAAAAGACAATAAAATTCTAATTCTATTGTTTAAAGATATGTGCTTAGAATAAAGGTTTAAAAGAAAATGTAAAGTAGTGGTTATCTCTAGGTGACTGGGGTAGGTACTATTTTTATACCTGTCTACATTTTCAACACTTTTATGATAAACATGCATTATCTTTGCACTAAGCATAAAAGAAAAAAAATAAGCATTCTTTTTTTTTTTTTTTCGCTGTACCGCCCTCGGGTAGAGTGCCGTGGCGTCGCACGGCTCACAGCAACCTCTAACTCTTGGGCTTACGCGATTCTCTTGCCTCAGCCTCCCAAGCAGCTGGGACTACAGGCGCCCGCCACAACGCCCGGCTATTTTTTGTTGCAGTTTGGCCGGGGCTGGGCTTGAACCCGCCACCCTCGGCATATGGGGCCGGCGCCCTACTCACTGAGCCACAGGCGCCGCCCAAAAATAAGCATTCTTAAATGGACAAAAGAACATTAAAAACACATATTAAAATGACTGACCTGACCTTTCTTTACCCTCCATGTTGTATAAAGTCTGTTAAAATTTCCTGGTGAGGCTGGGCACAGTGGATTGCACCTGTAGTCCTAGCACTCTGGGAGGCCAAGGTGAGTAGATAGATTGAGCTCAGGAGTTCAAGACCAGTCTGAACAAAAGTGAAGCCCTATCTCTACTAAAAAAATAGAAAAACTAGCTGGGTGTTATGGCAGACGCCTGTAGTTCCAGCTACTTGGGAGGTTGAGGCAGAAGGATTGCTTGAGCCCAAGAGTTGGAGGTTGCTGTGAGCTGTGATGCCACAGCACTCCACCCAGGGCGACAAAGTAAGACTCTGTCTCCAAAAAAAAAAACAAAACAAAACAACAACCAAATGTGCTAATGAAATTAAAACTGGTAGGTGAGTTATTTTATCATAAGCTAATCAAGAAAGATAAACTTTTTTTCCAGGAGTGTCCATTTTCCTGCCAGTCCTTCTGACCGGCTATAAATTCCATGCAGTTCTGGGATTTGCTCTCTACTCTTGGAGCTCTGAGCACCTGTTTTATTTCATGCTCCCTTGATTCCCAAGATAAATCCCAGATCCACAGCGTGGGCTCCGGTTCAATTCATTAATGGTCCAGATGTGGGTCCCCTGTCGGCTGGCCTAGTAACCCCAGTGTTTATTGACAGGTTCTCAGGAATCAGATAGCTCTCAGTCGGCCAAGAAGGACATGCTGGCTGCCTTGAGATCCAGGCAGGAAGCTCTGGAGGAAACACTGCGGCAGAGGCTGGAGGAGCTGAAGAAACTCTGTCTCCGGGAAGCTGTAAGCAGCTCGTTTCTTGTGCTATGGCAATCTGGGTTGTCTGTGACATCATTGATCATAACTTATTGACAAGAAGGAAAAGGTAGGGATAGTAAAGAGAGCCTGCCTGGGCGGGGAGCGACTCCTGAATCACAGATGTCAGAAGCACCCACACCCCCTGATGCTCCTTTGTCAGGATTAGTGGACACTGATGAAACACCGTGACGGCCAGATAAAGCTGGTGCCAGCCAAATCCTACAAATAAATACGATCCCAAGTGACGAGTCTTAGCAGCAGTCCTTTATTCTTGTACCCTAGTTTATGAGGCATTTCCGCGTGTGCTAGCACCTCATTGGAGAGGATGACTTGCCACCTTCTTCCCAACATTTTGCACCTGAGTTATTGTTGTAGCTTTTGTTTCTCTTGAGGACGTTTCCGATGTGACTTTGTACATCATACTGAGAAGCATTAGCAGTCCAGGATTTCACATGATACACAATCTCCTTTAAACCTGTTGTTTCTTTAACCCTTTTCTTGTTAAAAATGAAATCTTAGCCCAGTGATATTTTTAAATTTTATGCAAAGGAATGCTTCCTGGAGGCTGTGTATATATGCTAATCTTGTAGAGGCTGCTGAAGGCCACTGTCTATATTTATGGAAATGTCCGTTTCCACCTTCTTTTGTTTATTCCATGACTCTTTGTGGGCACTGTTTGGACACTTCATTTTTTTAACGTGGCATACATTACTGTGTAGTACGTGTGCGTGGATAACACACATGTGCGCGGACTTGCACATGGGCAGAGGGGGAGGGAGCGCTCCCAGGGGAGACTGCTCCAGGTGACCTTGCAGAGATCCCTGCTGGTAAACAGGTCACAATGGGAGGTATGAAGCAGTTTTCAAACTAAGTCAAAGACTTAGTATTCCCCTCCCCCAAATAATGCCTTGCAGCAGAAGGAATGAAAGTAGGGGCCTTGGAGTGCGATCACATTACACTGCAACTTGGCTTAATTATGGTCTGGATTGATTTAAACTGGAGCCTGCTCAAAGCAGAACCACGTTAGCACAAATCCACTGGAAATCTTAGGAAAGCCATCAGCCTGGCCAGGGAATGTGATACTGTTAATATTAGCAACGTTTTTGTAAAGACTATGCTTGAAGGATTGGAAATTCATATGAGTTTTGGTGTCTGCCTTTAATAATTTATAAAGCCTTGTTTTGTTTTTAATAAAAGAAACTTCGTCCCTGAACCTGGCAGGGAATCCACATTCGAAAATGTAAGGAACATGTCCAGGCAAGATGAGTGTTAGTTATGGAAGTCTCACGGTCCATCTGAAAAACAAAAGCAAAAGAAGGAAAACCAAGCCCCTCATCGTATAATGTTGACAACAAGAAACACAACTTGGGTGGAGGAAATGGCCCAATAAGAAGTCAGGTGCAGGCAGCACCCGTAGCTCAGTGGGAACGGCGCCAGCCACGTACACCGAGGCTGGTGGGTTCGAACCCGGCCGGCACCTGCTAAACAACAATGATGACTGTAACAAAAACAAAAATAGCCAGGCGTTGTGGCAGGCGCCTTTAGTCCCAGCTACTTGGGAGGCTGAGGCAAGAGAACCACTTAAGCCCAAGAGTTAGAGGTTGCTGTGAGCTGTGACGCCACGGCACTCTACCGAGGGCGACATAGTCAGACTCTGTCTCAAAAAAAAAAGTCAGGTGCAGGTGACATCCCTGTGCTTGCCCAATGGCTCTTCCCACCTTACTCTCTTGGCTCCCCTGCAGTAAACGGTGGGGAGTCCTCTTGCCAACCTTGTGCTGTTCACATATATTTCTCTGCTCAGTTCATAATCCAGAAGCTTTTTGCTGGGGAGGGAGCTGCCAGAATGAGATAGAGTGTTTGGAGAATATAGAGAAGAACCAAACCCGGCTCCCCAAGGACACTGGGTTTGAGTCCTTCTTGGCCATGCAGCTCAAGTTCCATACAAAATCAGATTCAGTATCTGCAGAGTCAAGACCTCGACTCAAATTTCTTCATGCAGCTGGGGAAAAAAATCAGCCTCATTTTTTCAAATACATACGTAAAACCACAAACAGTTTGGAGTAATAAGTCTATGAGAATTTTAACAACTTTCCCCTCCTTTTTATAACTTTTTAGGTAAAACAATAAAGTCCTGACAATATAATACCCTGAATAGGTTGTTTTAGTGATATACAGGCATTTAGGGAAGCCTATAAAAAAAAAAAAGTTGCCAAATAAACACATAGCTACTTGGAGACATTTGAACCCACATTTTTTTAAAAAAAAGAAAGAAAGAAGCTAAGGAAGAAAATTGCAGAGCATGTAATACTCACATAGTTGGCCATTGTGCTCTGAAATGCTTGCATTAAGGAAGGAAAAGTCCATGGAATCATTTCCCAGTGATTGGAGCACAGAAGGGAAGAGGCCGGGAGAGTTGGGGCGGCGGGTGGCGCATCAGCACACTCAGCACTCAGCTTGTGGCAATTGGGGAGGAGGGATCAGTCACTCCCCATAATTTGAGTTTTCCTGCCTACTGGGCACTCAGGACTGAGCTGCCTCAAAAAGAGCTGTGTGGCCAATGGATGTTCCCAGGGCAAGACTTCTGACCTCTCCCTTGTCAGAATGAACCCCTGGATCTTTGTGCAGCGTCTGCATTGATTTGAGGTTAAGAACCCAGAACTGTGTCCCCCAGACATTCCTGGTATCTGGAAGTGACTTCGTACAGTTGCTGCCTGGCCTTCATGATGAGGATTGGCTGCTAACTCAAACTTGACCTTGATTCAGATATAACACCTTCACGGAGAGCCTAATTCTAATCCCAAATCCTGCCCTAGACCCTCAGCTTGTTGCCTGGAATCTCAATACCCACAATAATTAGATTTCTTGAGCCCAAAATACATGTACTACAAATCTGTTTAGTAACCTCATCAATCTGAATTATATTTTCAGTTGCCTACTAAAACTCTCATTTGTATATAGTTTAGTGTCTATTAATTGCAGCCTCTTCCTTTAGTGACTGTCCAGAGTGGAAGAATTTGTTTAGAATTCTAAATTATGCATTCATGCCATGCACTCTCCTGGGATTTCCCATAAAAATACAACCTCTCTTAAGAAAATGCATTTGAGGGAGATTTTAAAGTAAGATATTTGAGAGGGAATGTTCAGTGCAGTGGGATGAGCACAGGGTTTGGAGACACGAGAATTTGTGTGCATGGGGTCACCTCCCCTGTCACAGGGAAAACACCTGTTAGATTCACAAATGAGTGAGTACAATTTCAAGTTTTAATGAAAGCCAATGGCAATTTTATTGGCAGGTGTTTACTTTGTCAGAAGCACGTCTATTCTGTAAAGACAGGACTACTCGGAGACATTTTTAGAGAAATGAGATTTCAGCCCATGAACTCTTATGGAGGCCTAGTGCTTGATTTTCTGATCTAGGCACTGGGTCTGTGCCGTGAGGGACATGTGTGCACACGCATGTGCGCTGCAGGAGGCAAGCATACGTTGCACTCTTCCCTACACCTCAATGCTCTCTCCCACGTGCAGGAGCTCACCGGCAAACTGCCAGTTGAATATCCCCTGGATCCGGGGGAGGAACCGCCCGTTGTTCGGAGGAGAATAGGCACAGCCTTCAAGCTGGACGAACAGAAGATCCTGCCCAAAGGAGAGGTGTGTCGTTGCTTGATGTTGGGCTCTTTCTCTCTCGCTGTCCTTACTTGTCCCATGTGTCAGGGCCTCCAGGTTTTCTGTACCGATGTCTTCATTTCTGCCCAAAGCTGGTATTTTCCCTTTGGCCTTTCCTTGAGTGCTAGCTGGCTAGTTGGTTGGGGATCCCCTGGTCAGATTAGTTTGCTTGCACGAGCACCCACTTGGATTGCTGTTGGAGTTACTCGTCTGACACCACAGGCCCTCACACAAGTGGCTCAGTGGAGCTCAGGGAGGACACTCCCAAGAGCACTCGTGTCTATCTGTCTTTTTAATGGCCCCCAGCCCTGGGTCATTCAGAGCCAAGCCTATTGCCTGATCTGTGGAAGAAAACAACCCCAGAGGAGAGAAAACTCAGGCCTTGGCTGGGGAAGGACGTGTAGGCTCCTGCCCTCTGTGGTCAGGACTCCAGAGCCTGCCCAAATCCCCACAAAGGTCCGAGCAAGACACCTGGGCCGTCCTGGCCTCGCCTGTCTGTGTTTGCAGGAGCTGCTTTCTTCCTCTTTGAACTGAACACTGGTGGTTGGGGCTGGAGAGTTCAGACTGGGTGGTGGAGAGGGCAAAAAGAAAAACAATTAAACGCTTGAGTCCCTGGCTGGCTAATAAGTATCCCGCCTCAGCCAAGAGAAAGTAAAGGCCAGTTATACCTGCAGGCCTTGAGGTATACCTCCCATATTTCTTCGGAATACAGTTACTGATTAACATGCTCCTGAGCAGAAAGCTTAACAGGGCAGGATCAAAGCCAATAGAAAAAACGAGTACTGGGTACTTTTAGTCTTTTAAAGGAGCGATCAGGAGAAACTGACGTTCACTGACGTTCTCACAGAACACCTGCGGTAGGGCTAGCACGCAGGTGAATTCAGAGGGGGCCCCAGGTGCCCCGAGGCCAATCTCAGCCTTACAGGAATCTCCTGAGATCTGCAGCGGCAGGGCCCTGGAACACTGGTGGACACACCGCCATGCTTCATCCAGAATTAAAGCTCAATCAGGCAGGTATCTTCTATAAAAGGAAGCTCATGACCCTTCCTTCTCTGGGTTATCGCTACGATTAAACGAGCTAGCATATGGAAACATACAACTCAGTGCTAGGGCCAGTGTTAGTTGCTTGCAGAGGAGGTGAAATGTCTGAGGGCGCCGAGGCAGCCACAGGTGGGGTGAGGGAGGGCAAGACCCAGAGTGCGGCATGGCCGTGTTTTCAAACCTGGAGAATCATCGGGCTGCCCTAGGAACTGTAGCTTCCCTTGTTGCTGGACAGACACCTGGCACTCACACTTTAAAAAGTAACCCCCCATTTAGTGAGTGCCCCCCACCCCCATTGGTCTTCCCAGAACCCAGTGGGTCTCACACTTCAGTAAAGCATGACTTTAGCTCCCGGAAATTCTATATGCAGCCACATAACCTCACCGGTCCCAGCACTTACCTCTCCTAAGTTCATAAAAAGAATTGCAGCATGGAGCAGCTGCAATTCCACACAGTGCCTCAGGAAGGGAGAGATCGGCCCAGGCTGCGTCCCTGCCCTGGAAACACACCTGCTCCCCTGTTCACGCGCAGCCAGCCCTTTGCACAGACGGGGTGTGCAGCCATTTGCTTGTCTTAGTTTAAACAGTGAGAATTTGGCCTGGGTTTCCCACTCAACTCTGAGTCACTGTCCGGGGTCAGGGCTGTCGTAACAGCCCCCAAACAGCTGCTCAGTGGAGCCCAGACTCACAGAACACTCTTTGTCCCTTGGCGACTCACTTGTTTCCAGAGCCTGGGCGGGAGTCCATTTCAATGTCCCTCTGCCTCTGAGAGAACAAACGCGGCCAGCCTGGGAAGGACTAGGCAGGAAGGAGTTTATCATCCCCTAACTAGCTCCGTTTAACCTTCGCCGCGCCGCCTCCTACTCCTGGCTCCTGCTTCCTTCGGCTTGACAGGCCCAGCAGTAAATGAAATCAGGCTGACAACGTGTCCTGGATGGAGCTGTGCCCTGGGCCACGAAGTGGGAAGCTGAACTGATCTCAGCAGACACAGGGCCGCCTCCTGCAGGGTCGGGGCAGCTTCTTGTTGCACGTTAGTGTGGCTGTGGATCTCAGGCTGAGATCTGTGGTCCCCCTGGCCTTGCTCGGCATGTGGAGTCGTGGGGTAACTAGGTGTGGGCCTAGGTGGAGACTGTACTGCCTGCGGGCCTTGCATTAGGGAGACGGCAGTGCACAGCCCCCCCTGCTTAGAGTCTCAACCCTAAAGGCTGCCCTTCAGGGCTGGCTTTGACAGGAGGGATCTCACTAGGGAAGAGAGGAAATAGACAAGTCGACAAGCTGATACTTTGTGGAGGGGAGTCTGCATTCACCTCCACATCCTCACCCATACAGGCTCAAGCTGGTGCACACACCTGCAGGGGAGAGCGTGTTCAGCAGGGACAGCTGCCTGGGATGTCCCCTCTTTCTGACACTTTCTGACAGCCACAGCCTTATTCTTCCCAGACCCTGGACTCTGAGGAGCAACTGGCTTATCTGCATGCCTTGGCCAGAGGGAGGGGGCCACACAAGGAGGAGGGGACCCTTGTCCAGGGAACCATCATGCTCATGGAGGGCCCGGGGGAGCCTGAGCAGGGCATCTGTGGACGGGCAGGTGTGAGGAAGACAGCTGGGGCTTCCAAAAAGAGCTTCTGAAAGACATGGGGATGGGGACATGCCCCAACATGAGGGACACAGCTTGTGAGTCAGAGGACATGTTGGGTAGGTGTACGTGTGCAGGCTTCCTGGCAGCAAATCCAAAAGGAGAAATGATAGAAAGTTCCTCTAAGACAGTGGTTCTCAACCTTCCTAATGCCTCCCAATGCCGTGACCCTTTAATACGGTTCCTCGTGTTGTGGTGACCCCCAACCATAAAATCATTTTCCTTGCTACTTCATAACTGTAATTTTGCTACTGTGACGAATCGTAATGTAAATATCTGATATGCAGGATGTATTTTCATTGTTACAAAGGGGTCGTGACCCATAGGGTTGAAAACCGCTGCTCCAATATAATGCCATGGCCTATGCCTGAGTGGAAAGGAAGTGGTAACCAATGGGCCGTCACTGTCCACGAAGGCTTGGGTTTGTCTTCACGAACAAACCAAACTGTTGGTCTTCAGAAACAAAGCCAGGTGACCCCTACACCTAGGGCATGAGAGCTGCTGCTCAGTGATGGTGCCAGGAAAGTAACTGGAGCCCAGGGTCTTGACAGTGGCTGTGTCCAAGGTCTGCTGCAGGCAGAGATCTTAGGAGCGGGGCTGCTCTCTTACTGGGTGGGGTCGGGCAGGGCTGGGGTTAGACACTGGGATGGCTGACCTCCCTGGTATGTGTGTCACCGGAGGAGCCAGGCTTGCTGTGGGGAGGGGTGGGAGTGGGGAGGACAGGTGTCCCCTGCTCTGCACTCCCAGTCAAGTAAGCTATGGCCCTCCCGCTCACAGGAAGCCGAGCTGGAGCGCCTGGAACGGGAGTTTGCCATTCAGTCCCAGATTACTGAGGCTGCCCGCCGCCTCGCCAGTGACCCCAATGTCAGCAAAAAACTGAAGAAACAAAGGAAAACCTCTTATCTGAATGCACTGAAGAAGCTGCAGGAGATTGAAAATGCAATCAACGAGAACCGCATCAAGTCCGGGAAGAGACCCACCCAGAGGGCCTCGCTGATCATAGACGGTCAGTGGCCTACTCCCTCCCCCGGGGACCTCGGGGAACAAGATGCCAGGTCCCATGAGTGGTCCCAAAGCCCAGCTCCCAGTGTGACCTAAGCAGCTATTTAACCACCCTGTGCCTTAATTTGTCATCTAATACCACATGAGAGCAGCCACCTACACTCAGATCCCCAGAGGAAAGGGACCGTGCAAACCTCCTCACGGAGGAGCCAGCACTCTGGCCCTCCCCACGAGCTGAGCCAGCTGATAGGGCTAGTCCAGAGCCAGCCCAGACTCTGCTGCCCTCAGGGACCTGGAAGGAGAGGAGGTTCCTGGGGTACACAGCAGTAGTGATCCACCTCCTCCTCTCCCTCCTGGAGCAGCTCTGCAGCCCAGCAGCTCCCCCATGAACCCTCAGTCTTCCTGTATTCCCAGGGGCCTCCTATCTCAAGAGCTGAGGCTTATGAGAGCTGGACCATCCCCATCTCAGTGCCCTGAGCCCTGGTCAGGGCTTAAAAGTTTGCTTGATTGTATTTGGTAATCTTTAGAGGGAAAATACCCCCAAATCCACCAACAAGCATCAAGTCCTCCAAGCTGTTAGAATCCTTTTTCTCTAAGTCAACAAATTCTTGAAAATATATGTCAAGTACTCTATCCTAGCATAGCCATGTCTTAAATACGTTAGTTTTTCTGTAGGAAAACAGAAAGCAGAACGGTGATCACCAGGACTGGGGGAGGGGGTGAGAAGTGATTGCTTAATGGACACAAGGCTTGAGTCTGGGAAGATGGAAATGTTATCCAGACAGAAGATGGCTGTGGTAATGGTCGCATGACACTGTGAGTGGACTTAATACAGAGGAACTGCATGCTTTACGATAGTTAAAATGGTAAAGTTGATGTTATGTCTGTTTTAGCACAGATATACATACTGGGGTGCCAGAGATATACATGTGTATACACATTATTACAAGACGTGTCATCTAGGTGTTATATAGTTGTACTCTGAGCACCTCTTGTCATTATAGAAATCAGCGTTGACTTGTATTCATATTTTGTTATCGGTATTATATTGAGTATTACAGTTTCAATACAGTTCTTTGTTTAAATGTGTGTACATTTTTTGGCAACCTAAGTGCATTGTGACGTACTAGGGAAGCAGAGTTGTGCTGGAGATTCTCAGAGGCCGAAGCCAAGGTTCTTGGTCCGATGAGGAATAGGAATAAAGCGAATCCCTAGTTTAAAAGAAGAATTTCAAAAATTTTGCTCTAGCAAATTTGGAATAACATCTTTCCCCGTTTCACCCTGCTATCCTTTCCCCTCCTCACTAACTGAGACCCACCAGGAAGCCCTTCTCTTATACCCCACCTGAGATTCTGTCTAACCCCACAAAGGCACTTGGGAAGTCCCGATTCCGTGGAAACATCCAAGGGCCCATTTAAAGTAGAGGCGTGACTAAGGTTCTTACTAGTTACTCAGCATGTTATTTTATTTCAAGAGATAAAACACTAAACTTGGATTCTGAGGGCTTGGAGTAACCTCACACCAACCAGCTTCCCTTAACATATGTGCACATCTCTGCCTGTGCCTCAGTTTCCCCAGCAGTGAAACAGGGAGGATTATTTAATGTCTCTTTGGGCGTGTTCTGTTTAATTGAATGATGTCTATAAAAACAAGCTTTGGAGAGACGGAGTCTGTATTTAGCACACTTGTTTTCTCTACTAATGACTTATGAAGTTTATTGAGAAGCCATTTACCACCATAAGACCAAAGCAAAGTTCCCTCCCCTAGTTTCACGTTTGTAGAATAAACAGCAGCTGGCTTCCTTTGGTTTCGTTTGTACATGCCCTGAGTTTGTGCTGGGACAATGAGGTGGCCTAACCAGGCTGGGGCAGCCTTTATGTGGGATATTAAGCCAGGCCCCATTGCAGGAGCTCATGAAACAAGAACACAGAAACACAAAGACTGGGGCGCACTGTGACATCGGGCAGGCGGGGAGGATGAGGTAATGACCCCATCACAAAAGAAATGCCCCACAGCATTTTTATTGTATCTCGTGGGTTCTTCCTGATTAGAAAGAGAAGCATAGGAGGGAGTGGTGAGCACACAGTTTGGGGCTTTGTTGAAGGAATGTGCTAAGCTCATGGGCATTTGCTTTTTGTCTCCTCAGATGGAAATATTGCCAGTGAAGATAGCTCCCTTTCAGACGCCCTTGTTCTTGAGGATGGTAGGTGATCCACTTCCTGTTGGAAGGACTCGGAGCTCAGGTGAAACAGGGCTGACTCTGAATGTGGTCTGAGGACTGCAGGTCCAAGAGGCAGCCGGGTTCCCTGCAGGCTCCCTCATCTCCCAGTGTTCACTCATCTGATTGGGAGTGGGTAGGCGCGCCATAAACAGGTGGTTACTAGAATTTTAGTGGCCCAGAGGTAACAGTCAAGGTGATTATCTAGTGAGTGGGGCTTTACTTTTTGAGTAGCCAAGACCACATTTTTAACTAGATGGAGAATTCTGAACACCATATGTAGTTTCCTTTTGAGGATTCATAATATCTGATAGAAAAGGGTAGAGACTGATTGGATTACAAATCAATGCTTAAAACCCTCGAGGAGAGTGTGGGTATAGTAGGAAGGGATGAAACAAACCCTCCTATTGGCTTTCTAAGACAATAGTGAAAATAAGAGGAGATGGCCCTTTAGACACCTGGTCAGGGCTTGAAAAATGTCTTTTGATTCCGCATTGAGATCTTTTTAAAAAAAATCAAGATGGGTTGGGGTGGTGCCTGTGTCTCAAGGAGTAGGGCGCTGGCCCCATATACCAGGCATGGTGGGTTCGAGCCCAGCCACGGCCAAAACTGAAAAAAAAAAAAAAATCAAGATGGGGATTTATTGGTTTATGTACCATGGAAGTGTAAGGGACAGACAATAGGCAGATGAATTTTGATTCAGGGGCTCAAACTCAGTCATCAGGATATGTCCCCTGATGCTACTATCTTAGTGTTGGCTCTACCCTTGGCAGATTCTCCTTCATGGTGGCGCCCAACATTTTGAGCTTTGTTCCATAGTTCCAATTCCAGCAGGAAAGGAGAATATACTTATTTCTCCTCAGCTCAAGCAGAAGCATCCAAGAGCATTGCATAGATCATTGGCTCTGACAGGATCGGTGGCTCATCCTAGAATTTATCAACATGACTATGGCATGGTATGCTCTGAGTGGCCAATATCATCTCTTAGGTCCACACCCAGAAGTAGAAAGGTTAACACCAAATAAAACAGTAGAAACATGAGGAATCTGTTAGCAGAACGGAGCTTAGATGGTAGGGAACAAAATAACAACAAATTTCTACTACTCATCTATTTGCCTGTGAATTGACACGTTAAGATGCCTTAAATTCTTCCCAGAACAATATTCTCCAAAGCCCTTTACTCTACTGAGTTCCCCTGCGTCTTCCCCTTGTGGTATCACATTCCAAATGCTTGTGGTTATCATGTCTTCCTGTCCTTTCCCTTTCAAGGCAGGCAAATGTCTCTTCACTAGAACCCACTGATCCTGAGTTACCTCATAATAATTACCCTTTTGCAAGTTTACTTTTTGTAGCTTTAATTTTCCCACTTCCACTTTCTGTAACCTCATGCCACACTTTATTTCAACTGAAAATGGATTCTTCTTTTTTATACCAAAGTATCACTGAGGGGGAGATACAAATGTTTTGGGTTACATGTATTGATTTTGTTATACTTGAGTCAGGATTGTGAGTGTGCCTATCACCCAGATGGTGTTCAATATACCCGTTAGGAAGGTTTTTGACCTTCTCCTTCCTCCCCCCAACCCCCTGCTTGATTTCCACTGACTTTTACTCATCCATTAGTTCCAGTTTAATAGTGAGTACAGATGACGTTTCTGTTTCCATTCTTGAGATGCTTCAATTCGGAGAATGGTCTCCAGTTCCATCCAGATTATTGCAAAAGGTATTAATTCATTTTTTTTAAATGGCAGAGTAGTACTCCATAGTATACACTGGATTCTTAAAACCTGGAAGTTCCCAGAATATTTTTTTGGAAAATTCTTTGAAAAGCAGAACTGATTCCCTGTGGCTGCCACCATCACCAAACATAGGTGAAATAAGAATTCCAAACACAGAATCATCTCTGAGAATGTTCCTGTGTATATTAAACCAAAGCACCAGCAGAGAAGGGCATTAATTACATGGAAATATATTAAGTGGCAGTTAATTTTTTTTGCCCTGTAGGGAAACCTCGGGTAGGCAGTGATAAGTGCCTATTCAGATGGAAAACATAAAAGGTCTATCCTAGTTATGGTAATAATCATAATTGCAGTAATAATAATGATTGGTCTTGATGTGGGTGAAAGCCTGGAGGGTGATTTACAGACTTGTCTTGGCCCTGCTGTTAGAAATCAGATTGTACTATTTTTATCATCTGCTTCATTCCTTGGGTGGGGCAGGCCTGGAGGCCAAAGGGAGGCTTGCTTGGAATATCAGAGATCCTAGCCCATTCTCTCCAGGGGAGGGGAAAAGAACAATCTAGTGCAATAGATGATGTCGTTATCTGATTTTGAGGCATCATTGGTGACTCAGGTTTTGTCCCCCTGTTCCAGACCCCTGGACATCGTAAGAGGCCTTATCACCTCCCTTTGCACCCCATGCTTCCATCACGGGTTCCTTCTTTCCAGACTCTTCCTTCACTGATTTGAGAGGGCAAAGTAGGAATGGAAGCATAGTGGACGTGCACGGCTGGGAGTGGAGAACCCAGAGTGAAGGGCATGATAGCTGCCCATGGATCTAGGGGCAGGTGAAAGGCAGTTAGGGGGTCGGAGGTTTGTTTTTGTGTGATTTTGCTCTCCAGCTCCTACCCCCAGCCTTCTCTGAGAAAGTGGAGGTGCTCCCTCCTCCGTCTTCTCAGTGCCAACCTACCCTGTCCCGATGTCTTCCCAGGGACCCCCCCTCCCCAATCCAGTGCCTTCTCCCTGCCTTTCTCCTTTTTCAGTACTGCCAGGCAAATAGTTCTAAAACAGGACTTTTCCACACTGATGCATCCTTATTTAAACAGTTGCAGACCCAGGCCCTCACAGGCTGGGCTCCCTCTCATCACGGCACACGCAGAGGGTCGCTACACTGACCAGAGCCCTCCCCTCACCCCCTGCTCAAATTCTCTCCTTCCTCCTCTCTGCCCATTCAAGGCCAGCCATTCCCACAGCCTCTCCTGGGCTAACTGAATTCACTGTTTCCACAGGCCTCTATCACCCTGAGGATCATCCCTCCCCTGAAGGCAGAGAATAATTTAGTAGCACTTAATCTTCATAGCCCATCTCCTTCCCAGAGAATTTAAGGCAGTTTCAAAATTAAAATACATGTATACAAGAACCAAAGAGAATATAGATAGCTCTGGGAAAAAAGCAGAGTAGATACCCAGACCCGCCCAGCAGATAATTACCCTGGACAGATTGTCGTTTCATTCATTTCTTTTTCCAGCCAGGACGTCCTGAGCACCTACTGTGTGTGAGTTGCCATTCGCACTGAGGACATAGTAGTGAACAAAACAGGCAAAATTCTTTGGGGCTCAGACTGCCCCAAAGCAAATCAGATGCCTGGTCTCTAGTGAAAGAAAACTTACAATATGGTAATAACTATGCTTTGCTGTTTGGTGTAACATGATCATTTGTTGATGGTATTTCATAAAATTTAGACTTCACTCCATCTGTATCTAATCAGAAGTGACAGAAGGTCTCTTCACATGCAATTAATTCTGGGGGCAGTTGACACTTGGTTTGCTCAGGGCTGGCCTGACCTGTCTCAACCTGTCTTGGCAACTGGGGAAGAGTCCCAGGGCTCTTCATTACATGGGTAAAGGAAAGGTGTAGATTTGGCTGTGTGGCCCCTAGGGGCCAGGTGAGGTACAGGTGGGTGGGGTGTCTTGGTCTTGTGGAAAGGGTGACCATTCTCTCTCTCTCTTTGTGCAGAAGACTCTCAGGTTACCAGCACAATATCCCCCTTACATTCTCCTCACAAGGGACTTCCTCCTCGGCCACCATCGCACAACAGGCCACCTCCTCCCCAGTCCCTGGAGGGCCTCAGGCAGATGCACTATCACCGTAGCGACTATGACAAGTCCCCCATAAAGCCCAAGATGTGGAGTGAGTCCTCTTTGGATGAGCCCTATGAGAAGGTCAAGAAACGCTCCTCCCATGGCCATTCCAGGTGAGCTGGGGCTTGAGTAAGGCCAAAGGAGGCCACTGTCCATGCTCTGGAAGAATCAAAGTGGGGGCACAAAATCCAGCACCACGTGGTTCCTCCTCCTCCTGGGTTTGCCTTCCCTGGTGCTATGCCCACAGTGCCCCCTGCTGCTGATGCTGCTGAGGTACAGCTTGGTCGTTCAAGGGGAAATTGGAGTTTTGGCTCACCATCAAGGTGATGGCAGATGGCTTTAATGTTGCTAAATTCCACAGGAATTAATTAGGAAATGTTAGGCAGCACTACTCCAAAATGGCAAGTGAGAGTCCACTCTAAGGAATCCCTGAAGGGTTCAGAACCTTAAACCATCACCCAGCAGAATTCTGGAGCCAAACAGCTGTGATGGGAACTGCATAATATCAGCTCATTACTGGGCTGACATCGTAGAAAAGGTTTTGAGGGAAGGAATTTTGGGTCCAGTTCTTTGCTTTTCTCATTTCCTTTCATTACACCCGATAAAGCTTCAAGAGATAAATATTTGTCACTTGGAAAACAAACTGTGAGGCCAAGGGATTTAAGGGACAGTCTCACTGTGCCCATTACAAAGCAGGCTGATTAGGGTCTTCTGGGGTGGGGGAGGTTCAGGGACCAGGACCCCACATGATAGAGATGTGCAGGAGTGAGGTGGGAGTCCTGGGAGAGCTTTCCCCACACCCAGATCTGTGTCCCACGCTGGCCAGCCCTTTGGAGGTGCTATCTGTCCAGCAGTGACAACACGGCTTCCTTGGGTTCACAGCAGCCACAAGCGCTTCCCCAGCACGGGCAGCTGCGCCGAAGCAGGAGGGGGAAGCAGCTCCTTGCAGAACAGCCCCATCCACAGCCTCCCTCACTGGAACTCCCAGTCCAGCATGCCATCCACACCAGACCTGCGGGTCCGGAGTCCCCACTATGTCCATTCCACAAGGTGAGTCCAGGCTTTCTGGCCATCTCCCTCCTCAGACTGGACCTTCCTTTTTGTAAAAGTAGGCATTGCTGGCCCCAAACTGGCCCACGTGACAGGTGAGCTAGGACTTGAACCTAGGAAGATCAGTGAAGCTGAATTTTTAAACCACTGAGTTGACATCAGTCAGCCCCATTAGCCAAGAGACCCATGACAGCCCACTGCCCACATCCTGGGGGCACTTGGAATCCAGTCAGCATGGAAGGAGCTTTCCTGATCTACCTGCAGGCAGGAGAGGCTGGCTGGGTTAGCAGAAGAGCTGGGACCAGAACAACCTCACTCTGATGGCCTCATCTCTATTTGATAGTCCTCTTATAACTTTCTACTGAGGCCTAAATTTATCTTGGGCTTCCTTTGGTGCCTTAAGGATATGAATTCATAATCAGCAAAAGAAACAGGCAAAAATTAGGCTTTGGTGAATCACACCTGTATTTTCTAAAAAGATGAAAAACCAGGCTGTGGAGGGTCACATGGTGGGAGCTTCTGATTCCACCCGGGTGGCGGTCACAGCTGGAACTTAATCTTCCTGTCCTTGGCTGGGAGGTTGCTGTGAAAGTCACACAAAGTCCCAACATCTGGCAACATCATCTGCCATGTGATACTGAAGCAGAGTGGAGTGTAGACAAAGTAATGGCATGGTGAATATTTGCATCATTCACTTTTCAAATGTTCCGCCAAGCTTTCATTTTCAAATTTGCACAGGAAATGGGAATCTATTTTTGTGGATTTCTTTAACAGTATTTGGTTAAACCATAGCAAGGGCCCGGGTTGGACTCTTCTGGCTACAAAAATGGGCATTTCATCTGGTTTAAAATAACACCAGAATAGTGATTCTGGGAGTTCTTTGTATCCATAAGTTCATTTTCCACCTTTAAAAATAAAAACCTGCCTGGTACTGGCCAGCTTTTTCCAGAGGAAACTCTCATGTGAGTCCTGGCTTCACTTCCCACTGGGAATCAAAGCGAGGCCCGGGTTCGCCTCCAGGCACCCCCAGTAGCCAGCCCTGCTCAGACTGTGGGTCCCCAGATGCCACCCCCCTCCACTCCCAGGCCACTCTGAGCCTGAGTGGGTTTTGCTCTTCCCCATGTCCAAAGCCTGTGGGGTCCCCAGTGCATCCCTCTTAGGACCCCCAACCAGGCCGTCTCCCCGCAGGTCAGTGGACATCAGCCCCACGCGACTGCACAGCCTCGCACTGCACTTTAGACATCGGAGCTCCAGCCTGGAGTCCCAGGGCAAGCTCCTGGGCTCGGAGAACGACACCGGGAGCCCCGACTTCTACACCCCGAGGACTCGTAGCAGCAACGGCTCAGACCCCATGGACGACTGCTCGTCGTGCACCAGCCACTCGAGCTCGGAGCACTACTACCCGGCACAGATGAACGCCAACTACTCGACACTGGCCGAGGACTCGCCGTCCAAGGCGCGCCAGCGGCAGCGGGCACGGGCGCGGGCGGCAGGCGCGCTGGGCGCGGGCAGCTCAGGCAGCATGCCCAACCTGGCTGCGCGCGGCGGCGTGGGGGCCGCGGGCGGCGGCGTGTACCTGCACAGCCAGAGCCAGCCCAGTTCGCAATACCGCATCAAGGAGTACCCGCTGTACATCGAGGGCAGCGCCACGCCCGTGGTGGTGCGCAGCCTGGAGAGCGACCAGGAGGGCCACTACAGCGTCAAGGCGCAGTTCAAGACATCCAACTCCTACACGGCCGGCGGCCTGTTCAAGGAGAGCTGGCGAGGCGGCTGCGACGAGGGCGATGCGGGCCGCCTGACGCCGTCGCGCTCACAGATCCTGCGGACTCCTTCGCTGGGCCGCGAGGGCGCCCACGACAAGGGCGCGGGCCGCACCGCCGTCTCGGACGAGCTACGCCAGTGGTACCAGCGCTCCACTGCCTCGCACAAGGAGCACAGCCGCCTGTCGCACACCAGCTCCACCTCCTCCGACAGCGGCTCGCAGTACAGCACCTCCTCCCAGAGCACCTTCGTGGCGCACAGCAGGGTCACCAGGATGCCCCAGATGTGCAAGGCCACGTCAGGTGAGAAAGGGGGGCAGTGGGAGCTTAGATCTCAGGTGCGGGTGGTCGGGGGGCCTGGTTGTCAGAAGTGGGAGATTCACGGAGCCCCTACCGCTCACCCTGAGCATGCAGTCACCTGCACCTCCAGAGTGGGTTGGGCCAACTCTCTCCCCCGTCCCCTCCCTTAGCCACTTTATACAAGAACAGAAAGCTAAGAAAGGTACCTGAAGTTGTGCCTCAGAGTTATTCAGCCAAAGGTGCACCCTTACCCTAGTGACAAGCAGGTTCTAGGAAGTCAGAGGCTCTCAGACCCCAGTCATAGCCTCACAAAGGAAAGTAGGCTTGGGTCATGCCGCCCTGAGATTTGGCCAGTGCCTCCCCAGGGGGGCACAGGCTGGCTACAGCTGAGATGCTGGAGTTCTGCCTTTGACAATCCCATGTCTTGGTAGATAACCTTGGACTGCTCCTGGCTTTCCGGTTTCAATGATGTTATGTTACAGCCACAAAGTGACGTTTGCAAAGTGCATTCGGTATCCTTGATATTATGTCTGAAAATGTCCATAAGCAAGCTAAGGTTTACCTTATATTCTTGTACTCAGAACAATGAGCAGTACTGAGTCTAGTAAAAAGCGAAGGAACCCATCCTTTCCCTCTCCCTCAATAAGGAAAAAATAATATACCACTCAGAAGAAGGGAAATGGAGTGAGTTTACTATTTCTGGTGTATCTCAAGAACACAATGAGAGTCAGAAGAAGTGGGAAGAAAGCCAAGTCAGTAAATAAGAGGGTGATTTTATATAAAGGCAAAGATCAGGGGGCAGGGACCTAAAGGCAATGTGGGGGACGGTCACCTTTGGGGAGTGAAGGAGAGATTCTTGGGGCCTCAAGAGAGCAGGGCATTCTGCCCCTACATCCATGGACCCATTGAATATGGTGCATTTTGGCCCAAAGATAAGCTCCAAAGTCCAGAATTAAAATGATTCAGGCAATCGTCAGTGTACCATGGACTTAAGGGTCCTGGAGCCTTCTTTCTGTCCCTCCATCTGTAAAATGAAATTTTCCATTGACTTCTCAGGAGGACTTCGAGAGTGAGTAAATTATGTGAACTATTTTTAAAGCATGATTGTCTGTGACCCTGTTAGAAAAACCACTGGTTTGTAAAAAAATCACTGACAAAGGGGCAAGACTACTTACGTTCTATCAAAATTGTAGCGCTTCTGTAAGAGATTTGCTCTACATAAAGAGTAAGTAGATCTTTTGGAATATATTTTACACTAAAAATTTTAAGAAGCTGTATTTGAGGTTTACTGATGAAACGATTTCAATTCCCAAGAAAGCAAAGGATGTAATTTTCCCAGGGAGACTCTGAGCTATCCACAACGACAAATTCCTAGTCAAAAAGCTCTGCCCTCTTCCAAGTGGGAAATGATGAGCCTGACACAGTGGGAGGAGAGCTCTGAGGCTCTTTCCAGAGGCTACCTGTTCATAAGGGAGAGCAGCATTTTCATACAGGCCCACTCCTGAAAGTGCCCTGAGGCCTTGCTCAGATCTCCCTCAAGGGCCTACAGGGCTTCAGGTTCTTCTCTACTATGGAAGCTGCCACCATCCCTATGGCCAGTTCCTGGTGGCAAAGCAGGGACCTAGGATGCCAGGTCAGCTTAAAAATGTAATGGGTGGGATGCAAAGGTGGGTAGGATGCATAGATGCTTCCCCACTGAGACCCTGCCACAGGGCCATATGCAGCATAACTGGAAATGGTGACTCCTGGCCACAGGGTTGGTATGGGCCACAAGCTGCAAGCTCCTTCACCTGCGTCTGATCCCTGTCTTCTCTCTGACCCCCCTGCACACAGCTGCCTTACCTCAAAGCCAGAGAAGCTCAACGCCGTCGAGTGAAGTTGGAGCCACGCCCCCAAGCAGTCCCCACCACATCCTAACCTGGCAGACTGGGTGAGTTCTCCTTCCAGGCCTTGACCTGCTTTCTCCAGGCTCCAGACTGCATGCGCTAGAGAGTATCATAAACATTAAGATCCTGGTGACATAAGGATATGTCAGTAAGCGAACAGTGAGGGTTTATTACTGGGGAAATTCCTCATGAAATGCTGTCACCTTCCTTCTATCTGGCTGTCCCTTCAGATAGAAGGGTGAATTCTCTGTGCTCTGTTAGGGTAGGCCACGGTCCCTGGGACATGAGTAGGTGGAAACAAAAACTGAAATATTGCTTCTTCAGTCACAATTCCAGATAGCTTGGATTTGGTTTATATCCAGGCCAACTCAACATGCCAGACAAGAGCATCAGGGGTGGGGGAAAGAGCTAATTAAGCACCTCTGTGTGCCCAGTCTGAGCCAGATGTTCTGAGCATGCCTGCTGGCTGGGTGTCAGGCTCTGTCCTGGCCAACCACCTGTTCTTTATCAGCAAAGGCAATCAGGTACCTTGAAATCTTTCCTTTAAATGGAAGCCACAAACAGCAAAATTAATGAAACCAAAGGTCTGCTCCTTGTGCAGCTTTAAATGTAGGCACATAGCATCATAACTACTGGAAGGCCTGGCAGACACAGGCAACCTGCTTGAGTCTACTATCCCTGCCTCTTCTGTTGCTCCTGAGACAGCACCTCTAAGTGAATATTGCATTTTGTCAACACCTTTTGATTAGAGGAGTAAAGGGTCCCCATACCCAGCTTTCTCCACAGTTTCTGGTTTCCTGGAGCATCATTTGGGATGTCTGGAAAAGTGTGACAGCTGTCCGTGAGTTGACTTGTGAGCAAACCACAGTTCTAGAACTGCCTTTCAGACTCCCACACTTGCCATTTTTGTTTCTTCAAATTTATCTGTAGTGACTTCACACCAAGTTTTTTGGAGCCTTAGTTTTTGGCAAGGGAAAAGGGGAGCTAACGTTGATTGAGTGCTTGCTGTGTACTCAGAGGTGGGGCACTTCTAGTACATGAGTTCCTATAATCCCCACTGCAAGCTTGCAAGTTTTAAAGATGAAAGTCAGAAAAAATAAGAGCATTGCCCACAGTCAGACAGCTGTGGAGGGAGCCGGAACTTCAGCTCTATGACCCTAAACCCTTGCTTTCCCAAGTGTTGTCCCCAGACTAGAAGCATGAGTCAGCCAGGGAGAGAGGAGAGCTGTCATCAGGAATGCAGATTCTTGGGTTCACCTATGACCTACTGAATCCAAAACTCCAAGGGTGGTGCCCAGCAGGCTGTGTCTTAACTAGCCCAGCTGGAGATTCTGATGCATACACACAAGTTTGGCAATCCTTGAACTACATCTTCTGTGCTGTCTCTCTTATTCTTTTGGAATGAAGGGAATTTGTAGTCCCAACTACAGTATTCTTACGTCCACTCTTTCTTGGTCTGTCTTTTGGGCATTAGCTACCCCTCTGTCCTTATTACAGATCACTAACAGCACCCACTCACCAGCCACACCCCAGCTCTAGCCTATGTGGACAGGCAGCCTCTGCAAGATTTAGGGTCCAAGAGTCTCACTAAGATAATGCATAAAAGAAATGACACATTTTCTGTACACATACCTCCAGTGGCTAGACCAGGCGTCCTCAAACTGCGGCCCACATGAAGCAGTGTGAGTTGTATTTGTTCCCGTTTTGTTTTTTACTTCAAAATAAGATATGTGCATAGGAATTTGTTCATCGTTTTGTGTTTTGTTTTGTTTTTTTTTTAACTATAGTCTGGCCCTCCAACGGTCTTGAGGGACAGTGAATTGACCCCTTGTTTAAAAAGTTTGAGGATGCCTGGGCTAGACCATCTCCTCTAAATAAGAAACACCAAATCTCAAGATACCCCTCTAGATTCTCCAGATTGTCTGGGTCTTGTCCAGTCTCACCTAATCCAAATAAAGTAGAACCCTGCAAGGTGACACCCAAGGGACTGTAACAAACTGGGCAATATCTGTACATGCAGCATATATCAGGTCTGTGAAAATTAGGGCCACTTAGGGAGGGGTCAGCTATAGAGGTTCTACTGTATATGGTTGTTTTATCTGATGGCAACAGGTTCTGAAGTTCACAAACACCCCTCACAGGCCTCTGCCCTTAAGCTGGTCTTGAAACTTCCCTCTTTCACCACATGTACCTAGTAAGGACTCAAGACAAATTAGAAACAAAAAGATATTTTTAGTTCTTGAAGTAAACAGTTTTGCCTGATGAAGTTGAATTATCATTAACAAACAATTACCGTTCTCTGAAATGTGATAAGAAAATGAGACAATAGGTAAAAAGTGCCAAAGCCTGTCTTCCTAACAGAACTAAAGAGGTCTTACGGGGACTGGATGTTCTGCAGGACTTGTGTTATGTATTTGTCGCTAACCCTTGGGTGTCTAATCAACTGGCCCTTCCAGTGTGTGAGTAAGCTACTAATCACGTCTGTGTCAGTTCCTCTCTTTAACATGACATCTCTTCTCTTCCTCCTCCTCTCCTCTTTTGTTCAGAGAAGCAACAACAAACTCACCCATTATGGATGGGTCTGAGTCTCCAACTCACCAAAGTCCTGATGAATAGAGGTATCGTAAGGGGATGTTTTGTTCTTTCTGCCCATGCGTTTGTGCCTCCCAGATGTGCCGCCTGTGTGTTGCCTTTCCCTGTGTCGTAGTTTCCAGAAGGGGCCACCCAAATGATGGGGAACTGTATGTGTATACATATGTTCTTCCATCAGATGTTATTAGCTATTCCCAATCCTGCTTCTGAGAAAAGACTCATAAAGTACGTTTAGACTTTTCTGGGCTCTGTGTACATACAAATACCTGTAGACGTTTTTTAGTTTAGTAACTGGTGCCCATGAAAAGGACTGAGTTGATCCAGGATCACCTGAAGATCAATAGAATTTCACTCTGCCATTCTTGAGTTACATCTGCACTTTGTACCCAGCGCTGCAGAACCCACTCTGCTTTTCAAAATGCAGTCACCACAACGGGAGCTTAATAGACACGACCCGAGCACCACCTGGCTTACTGAATCGCAGTCTGCATTTATCAGGATCCCCAGGTGAAGGCAAAGCATGACTCTAGGTTGCAGGAAACAGTCATACCTGGTCTGGTTCCTAACTGGGACACAGATGGTGAAATCCAATAGCATTTCAAGGGATAATGCAACTGATAAGGACACCACACACACATGGATAAGTAGTTGTAAGTCTGTTAGGTTTCAAATTCTTGAATGTGAATTCTTGGAACTGTTAGCACAGTTCCTGGAATATACTCAGGGTTCAATTTTTTGATCTATCAGGAGACAGATACCGAAGGGAAATGAGAAACTGCTGTACTTACGTGTTAAGTTCTCTGAGAACTTCCGAGGTGGGGACATCACTGTTAAGCTCGTGGAGATGCTACACTAAGCCCAGCCTCAGAGGCCTGCCGTGGGCTTAGCCGGGGGAGCTCGATCAAAAGAGGCCATTCTAAGGGCAAAAGCACAGATGTGGAAACAAGGCAGAGGGCAGCGTTTAGATAAAAAATGTTTTCACTCCACCATAGAGAAAGACCAAGGCTTCAGCCTGAAAAGCAAGTTAGGACAATTTTTACTGCAGCTGGGGAGAATAAAGGAAGATGGACACCTCACTGTCCACTGCCAGAGAAGAGATGTAGGATGAAGCCACGAAAGCAACCTTTTTGCAGTAGAAAGAATCACCTTTTCTTCCCCCAGAGTGGGGGGCCCAGTCATCTGCTGAGAGGAATGGTAGTGGGAACTTGAGAATTAAGCCAGTTTTAAAGGGCTGCTGTGGAAGTGCAGTCACAACAGCTTGAAATACAGAGAGCAGCACCTAAGCCGGCTAGACAGCCTTATCAAGTATTAATAAACTATGAAGAGAAAGAATTGGTGAAAAGGACATTGACAAAATCCATTTACAAAATTTATATAAAAATAGTTCCATTGAAATTCCTCCCTCTAAGATCTTAGGGTGGTGGGGGTGGGGGGTGCAGATAAAACACTAGGTGAAGCAGTTATAAAGCACAAGCCTCACTAAGATGTGGATGACGGAGGCGCATGAATTCACCACCTGTCATCAGAGCGCCCTGCCTTAGACCGTACCCCTGGCAGGCCTCACATCTCTGCACATCCCTGAGTATAAACTGAGAAGGGGCATTCTGGCAGTGGCCCTCAGAAGTCACCCCTCCCTGGATCAGGTCTAAGGTTAAGGCTTTGAGACCATTTCTAGATCTTTCTCATATCCCAGCACATAAGACGGTGACTAACTGACCTACAGTTACTGAGGTGACCACTTAGTGGCCCCCTGCTTATAGTATTTGTGAAGAATAAACGCTTCCTAAATGGCCTCTGTTAACTTCGCTTTCTCAGCACGTGGCAGTTCTTGGCTATTAGCCTCGAACTGAATTTGTGCTGAATGAGGGGCAAGGCTGGCACGGAGCAGAGAGAACAAAGGTTTCTTCGCCAAACGTGAGAATAAAAGACCGACATCAAGTAACATTTATGGCTTTCAAAACCACATATTACCTAGCACTTCTGGAGGCCCAGGCAGGAGAATCACTTAAGCCAGGAGTCGGAGTCATTGTGAGCTGTAATAATGCCGTTCTATGCTAGCCAGGGCGATAGGGGAAGACTCTGTCTCAAAAAACACACACAGAAAACTACATTAGGTATATTACTAATGGTGGGGACCATTTCTTAATGGTCTGTGTGAAACAGCGAAAGGTTGGATGAATACGTCTTTTCTTCCAGCTTCATACTTTCTTCTTTTATTCCTGTAGTAAATAAATTTAACCTGAATACAATAAGCATGCCACACTAGTCAGAGTCAGCCCTTTCTGGGTTGTTGTAGAGGCAGGAGGAAGGCTGGCCAGTGCTTTTCACACTGTGGCCCGACATTCAGAGATGGTTTACCTATTTTCTACACTGGCTTTCTCTTTGTTTTTTTGAGACCTCAGAGTCTCACTCTGTTGCCCCAGGCTAGAGTACTGTGGCATCACAATTCACTGCAACCTCAAACTCCTGGGTTCAAGTGGTCCTCCTGCTTTAGCCTCCGAGGTAGCTAGAACTATAGGACCCGCCACAACACCCACCTGATTTTTCTATTTTTAACCTCTTACTCAGGCTGGTCTTGAACTCTTGAGCTCAAGCAATCTACCAGCCTCAGCGTCCCAGAGTGCTAGGATTACAAGAGTGAGCCACCACACCCAGCCTACACTGGCTTTTTTTTTTTTTTTCCTTTCCTATTTTTGAGACAGAATCTCCCTCTTTCATCCTGGGTAGAGTGCCATGGCATCAAAGCTCATAGCAACCTCAACCCTTGGGCTCAAGGGATCCTCTTGCCTCAGCCTCCCAAGTAGCTGGGACTATAAGCGCCCTTCATGACACCCAGCTAATTTTTCTATTTTTAGTAGAGACAGGGTCTTACTCTTGATCAGGCTGGTGTCAGTCTCCCAGAGTGCTAGGATTACAGGTATGAGCCATCACTGTACCTGGCCTACAGCTGGCTTTCTTTTAAGGTAATGTGCTAAACTAGATGATCTTATACAGAACTTGATATTATCTCCATGGAATCGCCCGTGTGGGACTCTGTGACCCAGAAGCCTCCCTGATAAACAGCAGGAGAGTACTGTGGTCCAGCCGAGACTGAGACTCTGTCGTCACATAGGGACTAAACCACCACAGACCACTTTCCTAATCCACTGCCTTATCCACACACCAAAGCTTTGAACCCAGTGGCCTTCCCTTGAGGTCTTGGGATCAATACATAGTGGACTAGTGGACTTTTAGTTCCTCTGAAGCAGATTATATGGTCACAAAAGCACTTCATATTTGTGATAAGTACAACAATTAGTACTCAGCTACTTTTTAACAGTAACAGTCTCAACCAGAAAGTACTTAGGATACTATATGAAAGATTCAAACACATTTTATAATATGAGGCTATTTAACCCTTTGCCCCCACAAAGCACTCAGAAATGAAACATACCTATAGGCATCATTCACACCAAACTGAACTTGTTTGAACACCTATAGGCATTGTTTACAGTCAAAAGGTTAAGATGATACTGTTTGGGGAGCTCTGGGTGAAACAAAACAATGCAGGACTTCTCAGTGCCTTTAACATATGTACATATACACTGTACTGCTCCAAAAGGGCAGAGTCCTCAAACTAATTTGTCCATCAAACATTTTATTTCCTTAGGGCACCTCCCAGGACTCCTTTCAGAAACACTGACTGAAGTGTAGTTCCTTATATTCTGCAAAGCCCCTAAGGAAAAGTCTGTCCTAAAAAGATAGTGTTTGTGTCAGAACCAAGATTTCCATCCAATTTTTTCTTTTCTGCCTGGCTCACTGCAACCTCAAACTCCTAGACTCACGTGATCCTCTTGCCTCAGCCTCCCAAGTAGCTATGACTGCAGGCACCTGCCACGATGCTCAGGCTGATCTCGAACTCCTGAGCTCCAACAATCCTCCTACCATGGCCTCCCAGAGTGCTGGGACTACAGGCGCGAGCCACGGCGCCCACATCAGCCTTAGTTACATGTGAGAAAGAACAGTGAAAGACCGAGGACACCGGGGCTGCGGCAGCTGCGGCAGAGGTCGCTGCTTCTCTTCCTGTCTCTCGTTCTGCCTCCTGCTCCCATGAGCTCATTCTCATCGTTTCAAAGCTGTTTGTCCTGGCGTCCCTGCACCAGGGACTATTCCTGGAGGACTGTCATTGGCCCACCTGGGTCACTTGTTCCCCCGAGTAGGTGTGGGGTGGCACCCTGGTGCGGTTAGGAAGGGGCTGTCCCCAAGGAGCAGCAGAGGGATGATTATTCCTCAGTGATGGCTCTCTAGTAATGATTATGGACTTTAACGAATGAATTCCATCCAGCCAACACAGTGACGCCTACCTGAAATAGACTTGTTTTAAAAGCCACTTATCTATTTCTGTATATACTCCTGTATATTTTAAATGAACGCTTCTTTATAATCACAAAATAATACATGTTATTTAGAATAAAGCACAATCGGCAGTGATTTTTTTTTTTTTTTTTTGGAAAAACTCAATTCAAAATATCACCTCAGTTTCACTCTAGGGAAACCTCACATTTCCAATGTTCTTCTAGGACAGAATAAAAATCTACTAGTGAGACCTGGTCACCCCCAGGTCTCATGCAGGATGACCCAGGCAGCCACTGTGTGGGAAAGTCACCCCAAGGGATGCAGCTGTGGAGTTCTGGGCCTGGGGTGCTTAGAGAGCTCCCAGCGCTCAAGTGCACCCCAGACCAGTTCAAGCAGCATCTCTGGAGTGGGGCCCAAACCTGAGTATTTTCGAGAACTCCCAGGTGACTCCTGGATCCAGCTCAGCTTGAGGATTAAGAGTTTGCATTATTCGAGGTTCAGACAGTCTGTGGCTGTCTGTAGAGCTGTTGGGAGTATGGAGCTCCTCTCTCAGGAAGACTGACGGCCAGCTTGGGCCCCAGGGGAAGAGAGGCCAGTCTGTGCCCTTCCTTCTCCCCTAAGTGTCTCCCTTCTTGGTTCCCCACAGGAGCTACAATGACAGCTGTTTCCTGGATTCCTCCCTCTATCCAGAACTAGCTGATGTCCAGTGGTACGGGCAGGAAAAAGCCAAGCCCGGGACCCTCGTGTGAGCCAGCCCGGCCTGATCTGACCGCCTCAACGCCATTCTGAGATCACCTCACTGCCTCTCATTTGCCTTACCCAGACACACTGTCACCCTGCACCAGCTTTGGCCCTCAGCACTTTTCTTCTCCTGTCTCCGCATTCCCTCACCCTTGAAAACCTGACTGAGGAGACATTCTGGAAGGTTCCGGTCCCACTGTGTGTCCCCTGGCTCTCTTGCCCGCAGAGGGCCAGACACCAATCCTCAATGGCACCTTGGTAGCTTCCCCTGCCATGACAGCCCCCAGGCCAGGAACCATCAGGGAGGCCGGCCAGCATCAAATTCCTGTAGACAAGCAGCAGCACTGGAAGACAGGACGGGGGCGGAGGACAGGGTGATTTGGAAGGACTGCCACCTGTAGGCCAACCAAGCACTTCGTGGAGAGGACACCTGGTGGGATATTCAGCTCCTACCTGAAATATTCCTTAGAGAGACGGCTGGGGGTGGGTGGGAAGGGGAAGATGAAAAGGAAGCACCACACTGCAGACTGCATCAGAGGACCACAATCAGTTCTATGCTGCCAAAGATTAAACAAAAAATAATAAAAACACGAGAGGGGCCAAGAGGAAGACATTCTTTCTGCAAGGAAACTTCCTCTACATTCTAAACTGCTACTACACACAAGTGAAAGTCAACCATCTCTAATCTGGCGTCCTGGCTCTCCTCCTCCCTTAATGGTCCACATCTCTGTGGACAGCCTGAAATACTAACCCAGTGTGAAGGTGAAGACGAGGGAGTCTTGGCTGGCACAGCTGATGCAGACTCTCCATCAGTCTGGACACCAAGGAAGAGACACCCCCAGGGAGTAGCAGAATGTACGATTAGCCCTGGTCTACGCAGGTGGTTCAGCCCAAGACTCAACTGCTGCTTTCCTTTTGGGATCTGTTGTAAACGTAAGGTGATAATTGCCAAAAGTGGTTCTCTCATTAAAACAAACAGTAAAAGTGTATCCTATTTTTTTGCACAAGGTGTTTCATTTTCTTTTTTATGGGAAACCAAGGGAAAAGCACATTGCAATCCATTCAAGCGTTTTAACTGTCGTGGCTCATTTTATGTTTGTCAGCACTTGTGTGACAAAGAGCTCAGATCCGACTTCTATGTGTCACTTATTCTAAGACCCCAACTATGCCCTTAGGTAGAAAAGATTTGACTCATGTGTCTACTAGCCAACAGGCAGAGCAGGGTTAAAAAAAAAAAAAAATCCGCTCCCGAAGGGCCCATGTACCTACAACATTGTCAGTTACTCTGATGCACCACGTTTGTGTGCAGATACCAAAAGAGGAAGAAAGAAGGAAGTAAAATAACATGTGTGGGAGCTGCACGTTTACATGTGTGTGAAGCTATGCTTCAATCTTCAAAGGTCTCAAAGCCATCAATCTTCAAAGGTCTCAAAAATACTTTTATAATAACAAGTGCACAATCTTAGTTGGGTTGTTCAAGATGGCACAAAAAGGTCTACACGGAGGTGGTAAGCTGTGCTTGTTGGTGCAAGTGGGGGGGCGAGGGTTTTTTTCTCACTTGTGATGACTTCCTATTGGAAAGGCATTTGACAGCCAGGGACAGGAGCCAGGGTGGGGGTAGTTTTGTGGGAAAGCAGAACTGAAATTAGTTTTAGCGTAAGAAAATTCTTTGTTTTTCATGTGTGTGTAATCCAAGAATAACAATAGACGTACCAGACCAGGCGGGTAAGACTGGATACTAGAACAAAGCAATTACTCACGGTGTTCCCTCTGCGGCAGCCTGGAATGTGCTGGGAGCCGAGTCAGGGTGTGCACAGCAGGCAGGGACCAGGTGGGCCACGGCCTCCTCCACTGGCCTCTGTGAACAACTCACGGCCTGCTTTCTGCAGCTCCCAGCACTGCTGGTGATCCCAGCTTGTGTGGAAGAGGATTACGATTCCCAGAACACAGTTAGGGTATACCTGCAGGATACACAGAAACTGATTATGACATTACTAAGTGATTCTGGGGATGGATTGGGGGATTTTTTTTGTTGCTCTTATTTTGACAGTCAGAGCTAGAGTTTTTTTTTTTTTCCTTCCCTATTTGGAAATATTATACATTGGGCCATTTTTCTTTCTCCCAAATCAGAAGATACGTGAATAATCAGACTGGACTATGTGCAACAGGAAAAATCATAAAAGAAATAGAGAAGATGTTGAGGTCACATTGTCACAAGTTATACAACGTGGATAGTAGTTTGAAGCCAGTCTGAAGTAAATCAGATCAAGCCCACCTGAGTTACAAGGAATGAGAGGCAAAAGTTCTTCCTTTGTGAAAACTTGGGTTATGTTTTAGAATCAGGGGAGCAGGAAATGGAATAGGAGCAGGAATACAGTTCTAACAAACATCATGATAGTCTGGTAGTAAAGACAGAGATTAAGTAAAACAGGTTTTACTGTTTAGCTGTGTTCAGTTAATACAAAAAAATGTACATACATTGTTAGTCCTTTGAGACTGACATGATTAATGATCAGTGTGCTGGGAAACGATGTAGTTATTGTATACAAGCACTTGCAAACTCTTTATATAGCCCTATTTCTTTAAAACAAAATAAGATGAAATATGAAGCCCCTGGTCTGATACAAAGTCCCTATTGGATTCTTTGGATGCATATGAGAAATCACCTGTTTAAGCCAGAGGACTGGTAAAAACACAAACATCAGACTATGTTGTGAGCCAGGTTGATTTTTTTTTAATTTTATTATATGCAGATGAGTGTTAAAACTATTAAAAATTCCTATTTGTTTTCATTATTAGTTCAAAATATAGCAAACCCCATCCAGGTGCTATCAGATGACCAATTACTGCTTAGTTAACTAGGTGTAAAGTTTTACATATACATTAACGTCAATAGTTTATTACAAGTTGTGTAAAATGGACTCTAGTTTAACAATGGGGGGGGGAAGATTAGGTTGCTCCTGAAACTGACTGTAGAGCATGTAAAATGATTTTACTGGATTCTGTTCAACTGTAATCAATGAAAAAGATGTATGTTGTAGACAAAGTTGCAGAATTAAAAAAGAAATCTGCTTTTAATTTATTCTTTTTGTATTAAGAATTTGTATAGTACTTTACATTTTGCAGAACAGTGTTGTCAACACTTATTAAAGCATTTTCAAAATGAAAAGATCCCAGTTGCCTCTTGGAAATTTTATTCCTTTGGCTCTAAGTGATAAATTCTTAACCATACTCTGGGAATTTGGAATTCAAGTGCCTCTGTCCTCACTGGTCTCCTTCCTTAAAGTCAGTCTATGAGGCCGGACGCAGTGGCTCACGGCTGTAATCCTTGCACTCTGGGAGGCCGAGGCAGATGGACTGCTTGAGCTCATGAGTTTGAGACCAGCCTGAGCAAGACCCCATCTCTACTAAAAGTAGAAAACAGAAACAAGAGGATGACTTGAGACTAAGAGTTGGAGGTTTTTGTGAGCTATGATGATGCCATGGCACTCTACACCCAGAGTGACAGGTTGAGACTGTCTCACAAAAATAAACAAGAAGGGCGGCACCTGTGGCTCAGTGAGTGGGGCGCCGGCCCCATATGCCGAGGGTGGCGGGTTCGAACCCAGCCCCGGCCAAACTGCAATAAAAAAATAGCCGGGCGTTGTGGCGGGCGCCTGTAGTCCCAGCTGCTCGGGAGGCTGAGGCAAGAGAATCGCGTAAGCCCAAGAGTTAGAGGTTGCTGTGAGCCGTGTGACGCCACGGCTCTCTACCGGAGGGCGGTACAGTGAGACTCTGTCTTTACAAAAAAAATAAATAAATAAATAAAATAAACAAGAAGTCAGTCTACGGATGGTATTCTTACTGGCTTATTAGATACAGCTTGGTTGGTTTGGCTGAAACAAATTCCATCTTATTCTAGCTTCCTTTTGTTAAATATGCAAGATAATACAGTCTAAATTACGTATTCCTCCTGCTACCTGAGATTAGAGGTCAGGATACGATTTCTGCCTTTGTATCACTGCTCATTACAAACAGTTGCTCGTGTATAATACGTACCAGCCAGGTGTACTGTCCCCTAGAACACCAAAGGGATCCAGGCTTTGAGGGAGCGTCCTCCATCTGTCTCTGTTGTCTCTGATTCTGTGCAAGCTGGAAACAGTCCATCACACAGGACCACTGCCGTCACCCTCTGTGCCCACCCTCTAAATCCTGTCACCAAAGCCAACTGCCCACTGGGTCTGCAGGCATGAAAGTCCCCATTTGTGGGCAGATTGAAAACTGGCTGAGTAGGGACTTTGCTACAACCCAATCCCTGACCCCCTGACCCAACAGGCCACTCTCCACCAGCACAAAACTGGAAGTCTAGCCTCCAAGAACATACCAAGATGGAAAGTTTTCCCTGGATGGGAAGCCACTAGAGATGGCTGATTGGCAGAAGGAAAATGAGCCACTGAGAACCCGAGCCACATCTGGAAATGAGCCCTTCAAGACAGCATCGTCCACTCCCTAAGCTGGAAAAACTGCCCCTGAGAGAGCCTAATGCCTCCTTTCTCTGGGGAAGCAACCAGGGCATGTCTCACAATCATCTACACTTTAAAAGAAACTAAAGGAACTTCAGTAAGTCTTTTACATGTAAATATATTACAGCTCGGGAAATTAATTGATTATCTCCTCACTAAGATCCATTACAGGAAGGCAACTGACACACAGGAAAATGAGAATATTCCCATCTCTTTCCCACTCCTTCCTACCTTCACCTCTCCATCCCTCCCACCCTCTTTCTCTCTCTCTCCAGTGCCAACAAGGTAATTCCTACCAGTTACTATTTTCATTATTAGAGAATATGAGTTTGAAATGCTCTCATGTAAAACTCTTAAGAGAGGCCATAAAGGAACCATGTGAGGGCTGGCAAGGAGGCAGTTGGCCTCAGTCATTTCACTGAACGTTTGGTGGAAAGGCCAGGCCCTCAAAGGCCTCCACTCTCGTGGAGGAGAGCAGCAGGCACATGACCGCTACACAGAGCAAAGGAGGCCACCAGCGTCTCAGCGATTCCCAGGGACAAGAGGTCAGCAAGTGTGCACACAGGGCATCTCACTGACACCTCATTCGAGAAGGGCGTGGTCAGAGACAGCAGGGAAAGGCGGGAGAACCTTCTATGGCTTGCACAAAGCTGTGCACCCAGCAGAGCCAAAATTTACTCAGGCAAGAGCCAAAGGGCCTGCACTGCATTCAGGACAATACGCGGAGTGGAGAGTAACCGTGAGGGTCCGTGGGTTTATAACGGCAGAAACTCAACTTTTCTCTTCGTGAACTTTGATCCCCACAAGCTAGTAGTTTCCTTTTGTTTCCTTTACCGATCCATGTTCTCGCAAACCCACTCTCAAGGATGACTCTGCAATGCCAAAGCCAATGGTTAACTCCCTGTTCTCGTTTTATGTGACTTACCAGCAACACTGGACACGGTCCCTCCTCTTGGCTTCACTGGAGCACTTTCTTCTCTTGGATTCTGGGCCAGTGAAGGAAGGAATGTTCCTCTTATCACACTCCAGGTTCCCCTTTTCAATTTCCTTGATACTAGTCTCTCTTCCCTGACTTCTTAGCATTAGAGCACCCGAGGGCTCAGGCTTTGGACTCCTTCTCACAGACCATTTTAGTCTTTGTAGCTGCTCAGTCTCATGGTTTTATACACCAGCTGCATATTGATGCTACCTATATTTATCCCCAGTATGCACATCCTATGGCCCACACAACATTCCCACGTGGACATCTAAGGTGCTAACATGTCCAGAACTGATCTCCTGACTGTCCTTTCCAACCCTGACCCCTGATGGCTTCCTCAGCTCAGTTTCAGACAACTCCAGCATCCCAGTGCTCAGGAAAGTCTGGGAATCTCATGTGATTGCTTTTTCTCACACCTGACATCTGCAGCAAACAAAATAGATGCAAACTCCTCGCCTTTAGATTTGTATTTCATTAGGAGTAGAGGGGAGAAATAAAAAGTTCTCCCCATGATTGCATTAATGTACACAGCTATGATTTAATTAAAAAAAAAAAAGTTCTGTAACACTGTAGATAAGAAAACAGGAAGAATGGATGATTTAACCTGTGACACCTTTTCCTCCAAGTTGGGTAAAAAAAATGCTGGTGAATTTGGAGGCAGAAGCAGACCTTAAGATTGCCTCCACAGTTGAACCTGGGGTGAGCAAGGAAGGCGAGGCCGCCCTCCCAATGAGATGGGAGGGGTAGCAGGGCAGGGCCCCGACAGAGCAGAGGCACAAAGCATCCAGAGTGAGACCGTAGCGAGGGTCCAGATGACACCGGACACTCATAGATTGGGAATTTTCCCTGGGGATTGCTTGGAAGAGCACTAGGTCTCACGCCCCTTTTCTAGGAGCTGAAAGCCTGGTTGCCTGTTATATGAGGGACCAAGACCACACCACTTAGTTGAACAGAGATGATTTACTATAGACAACTATCAACAAGATAAAGAGGTGGAGTGGCACAGAGGGGACACTCAGGTGTCACAGAGATGATGACCTCGAGAGGCAGCTGCCATGCACGGGACTGGGAACCAACAGCAGGAGCCTGGGATTAACATTTAGGAGCTTGAAGGTACCCCAGCAGCTTGGAGTCAAACTTCTCAGAAGTACATACTAGCCAACCAGTACCGGTGCCTCAGAAACTTGGCAGGACCCCCCCAGAGCTGGAATTCAAACATCAGAAGAGAGAGGTGCCATCTTGATAGTGCTCTCATCTCCAAGGCTGGATCTGCAAGTGTGGAAAAGCTGCACACTGGAACCAACTACTGCTTCAGGAATTATCCGCCACCACTCAACTGGAGAACTGCTGCTGTGCCACTCATTGTTGTTTAGAAAAGAGCAGATCCCTTCTTCCCTCCTCCAGCTTGCAGCCTTGCACAAGTGTGTCTATTAGTGACCACTAACAAAGCCAGCACAGGAGAGATGTGGCTTGCGACCTCAAGACACAGCGTACGGCCGGTGTGAGACAACAGCTTCACCCCAGCACCCTGACTGACCAGAAACCTAACCCGTCCCCTCTCTGAGTTGTGCCCAGCCAGCACTCTACAAGTTCCTGGTCAAACGATGAACTAAACTCTAAAATCTCATTGAAGGCCTCTTAAATCTACCGCTATGATATCCTGAACAAACTTTCAATTTTCAAATATATAGAGAATAGTTAATTAGTATATATAAAGAATTTTTTAAAATTATAAAAAAACGAAAACCACATGCACTTCGTCTGGCCCAGGTTAGTGTACCACGAGTTGCTGTCTTAGAAGGAACTACAGCAATGACAAGTCAAAGCATATCAAGCTGCTTTTCCCAAAATGATGAGGTCACACAATTTTCTCAAACATCTTTCACATCTGTAACAGATAACTATTCAGAAGGAAATAAGTTTATTCCTCCCAAAATCATTTCTTACTATAATGGAGATTTGGAAAGAACATAAGAATGGACAAAAAGCTCAAAGCTTCTATCCAATACACTGGGTGACCAAGAATCTCGAGGACAACCCAGAACTCCTTCTGGCATCTGCTCGGATACCTGGGCGTCTTTGAGCTGCCTTTATCACGGGCTTGATTTGTGGCTTTTCTATAATGGAAACTGCGAATGCTCTGCATCTATATCACAGGAGGATGTGGCAAACTCAGGTTCCATTCTAGCTAAGACAGACACGACCTCAGAGCACCATGACACACTTGCCAGGAGTCTTGATTTTGAAGGCCGAGGAATTCGAGTAATGCATGTAAACGTATTCCTTAGGGACTGAGTTAAACGGAACATAGTGGAAACCCAATTGTGGGAGCTTACCCAATATTGCTCTCATATAACATGAGGCCCAGAAGAAGGCAGGTGCAATGCTTAATTTTATGTGTCAACGTGACTGGGACACGGGTATACAGATATTTATTTAAACATTATTCTGGGTATGTCTATGAGAGTGTTTTTGGATGAGATTAACATTTGATTGGTAAAGTGAGTAAAGCACATTGCCCTCCCAGCATGGGCAACATTGAGTCAATCATTCAATCCATTTGAGGCCTAAATACAACACAAAGGTGGGAAAAGAAGAACGTGCTGCCTACCTTCCTGCTGGAGTTGGACATCAGTCTTCTGCCTTCAGACTGGAGTGATCGGTTCTCCTAGTTCTCAGGCCTCCGGACTTAGACTGGAACTTACACCCCTGGTCCTCTTGGTACTCAGGCCTTCAGATTTGGGTTGGAGATACATTACCAGCCTTCCTGGGTCTCCAGCTTGCAGCCAGCATACCACGGAACTTCTCAGCCTCCATCATTACGTGAACAAATTCCTTACAATAAATCCCTCTCTCATCTACTGTTTTCTAGAAAACTCTTAATACGGAGGTTCTAATCTTCTACAATGATTCTATAATGCCACCAAAAAACCTGGCTTTACCTTCTGCTCCGCCATCTTGGCAGTGTCATCACTGTCAAGACTGCAGGATGGCTGCCAAGTGTCTACGCATCATGACCACAGGGAAAGGACATCATGCCCAGGACAACATGGGCATCAGCTAGGTCTGTCTCTTTTCCTCAAAAAAGCAATCATTTCCTTGGCAGTCTCACCCAACAGCCCTCCATCTGTATCTCACTGGCAGAACCGTGCCACATGACCAGTCTTGACTATAACGTGTCCTCCTGGGACAGCAAGTAATTTGAACTGTGCACATTGCAGCACTAAACCAATTAAGGGTCTATTAATAAAGAAGAGAGAATGAAAACTGGGTAAGCAACAAGCAATGCCTACACCACACACATATGGCATATGAACTTGCACACCAAAAGAAGCAAAACAAAAACAGCCAAGTCTTAGATAATAATCCAAGACAATTAAAGTTTAACAAAATGTACAGAAATTCACGATTTCCTCTTCTTTCAAATCCCATACTCTCAGGCATGCCACTATGATGACATCATTAAATAAGAGGAAAAGTTGTTATTCATTCTTGACATGTTATTAGATTTTTAAATCTATCTGCCAAAGATAGCTGACAAAGGTTATGTCAGTATCTGAGCTAGTCCTAAGATTATTTCCCCACTGCATAAAAAGTAACCTACACAAAAGCCACAGAATGGGAGAAGTACCTACATCTAATAATGTGGGAGAAATATCTATAATACACACATCTAGCCAGAATATATAAAGAACTATAGATCAGTAAGAAAAAGGCAAGCAATTCAATGGGAAAAGATGAATAAATGGCCAGGCACAGTGGCTCATGCCCATAGTCCTAGCACTTTGGGAGGCTGAGGCAGGATCACATGAGACCAGGAGTTTGAGACCAGCCTGAGCAACAAAGCGGGAGTTTCACACCTTGGTCTAGAGGCTACAGAAATGTATCTATTTATATTCACCAAGACATGCATACGAAACATCCACACAAAAACTGGAAAATCTCGGGTGGCGCCTGTGGCTCAAAGTGGTAGGGCGCCAGTCCCATATGCCGGAGGTGGCACGTTCAAACCCAGCCCCGGCCAAAACCCGCAAAAAAAAAAAAAAAAAAAACTGGAAAATCTCCCGTCAACCACAGAATGGATAAATTATGGGATACAGCAAAGAATGAACAGACCACAACTACAGCTGGCAGATGAAAATCAAACTCCAGCTGACCTGAAGAAGTCAAACACGAAAGAAGTCAAGCACATACTGTCTGGACTCCATCCACAGACAGGTAGATTTAAGAAATAGGCAAAACCACCTGTGTGTGGAGTGATGACAAATGGGAGCAGGGTTTCTTGTTGGAGTGGTGACAATGTTCTGAACCTGGATGGCGGCGATGGTCGTCCAACTCTGTGAATATGCTAAATACCACTGTACACTTTACATAGTGTATGAATGATCTACCAATAAAGATGTTTTTAAAAATTGTAAGAAATCAGGCCGCTTAAATCAGGAACACAGTTGAGACCAGAAGATGGCGTGAAGAGATTTCTAGGCTGCCGACAGTATTATCTTTTCTGATTCGGGTGCTAGTTACATTGAGATATGTCTACTTTGTGAAAAATCTATCATGATGTGGCACTTTTATGATTTTCTGTATATATGTTATACTACCAATACAAAAAATTTACATCCAAAGAAATATAATCAAGCACTACGTGAGTCTTGGAAAAATTTCAAAGGGCTGAACAAAACACTTTTCCAAACAGATACTTGACATCTAATACTAGACTCCTCTACCCATCCTGGCCTTGCCCTCTCTCATACCTTAGGTGACCTCCAATTTACGGTATAATAACCTGGCTTTACCCACCAAGGTGCAGCCCAAGCCATGTCCCTGTTGCCATTTTCTTCCAGATGGCCTACATACTGCGTGCATGGTTCTGTTTCTATGGACAGATCTTTAAACTTAAGAAATGTGTATTGCTTCAGTATTATTTAGCATCTGAAGTTTTCAGGTTTTATAACCTTTAGGTTCACACTAACCTTGAAAGCCAAGTGTTATCTTAACATTAAAAAAAATAACAACAACAAGGGCGGCACTTGTGGCTCAGAGGATAGGGCGACGGCCCCATATACCGAGGGTGGTGGGTTTAAACCCAGCCCTGGCCGAACTGCAACAAAATAATTGCCGGGCGTTGTGGCGGGCGCCTGTAGTCCCAGCTACTCGGGAGGCTGAGGCAAGAGAATCGCCTAAGCCCAGGAGTTGGAGGTTGCTGTGAGCTGTGTGATGCCACAGCACTCTACTGAGGGTGATAAAGTGAGACTCTATCTCTCCAAAAAAAAAATAAAATAACAAAAAGCCAGGTGCAGTGGCTCACGCCTGTAATCCTAGCACTCTGGGAGGCCAACGTGAGACGAGCTCATGAGTTTAAGAACAGCTGGAGAAAGAGAGACCTTGTCTCTACTAAAAATAGAAAAACTAGCTTGATGTTATGGCGTGCACCTGTACTCCCAGCTACTTGGGAGGCTGAGGCAAGAGAATTGCTTGAGCCCAAGAGTTTGAGTTGCTGTGAGCAATGATGTTACAGCACTCTACCCAGGTGACAGGAGACTCTGTCTCAAAAAAAAAAAAGAAAAAAATAAGACATAGTCCATTTGCCTTGAATTCATGTAACAGGTCACTTCCTTCCTTAACTCTGGTAATTCCTTTTCATCAGTTGTTTTTTTCAAACTGCTGGTCACCGCGCATTAATGGGTTCTGAACCAATTTAGAGGATAACAATGGGCATGTTTTTAAAAGAAACTCACACTAAGAATGCCTCGTGAACAGCATGGCCAGCGCCATCGTTCCAGCTGTACTCGTGGTATGTAACACCCTATCTCTGAGCGCCTATTCGTTTGCTGTGAGTTGTGGTTAAATAGTTTCAAACTCTACGGCTTTAACTATCCTACTTCCCTGGATAGCAGAAATTCAAGAAAGCCAGGCTCAAACGGCAACACTGCCGGGTCATAACATCCCTAAGTCTGAAAGGAAGAGCAGTGTGAGCTGAGAAAGCCAAGAGAAAGCCGGCTACCACGGCCAGCTGGGAGCTTCGTGAAAGATCTGACATCACCCATAACACTCACAAAACTGCTCGAAACTTCCTAGCTGCTCTCCACGGTGAAAGGATGTGTTAAACACGAATGCTGGGAGGAAGAGTTCAGAAAGCTGGTGCTTAAGCACGGGGAAGAAGAAATTGAATAGAAAGTGGTCTACTTAGCGTAACCGCTGTTGGCAACACAAGGATTAGTTAAGTAAGTTGTATAAGGTAACCAGAGTCTGCAATGGGAGGAAACAAATAGACAGCAATGCTTTCAGATTAAACTGTTTCCACAAACGTAAAAAAATCCTGATTTTTAACAAACATGGTTCCAAAATCTTCCATGGGATCGGCCATCCTACTAGCCATATAGCATTCCCCTGGTTACTCCACCATAACTCAGTTTTAAATTTTAAAACATGTTAAGGTCACTATTAATCATTAAAGGACTAGCATGTGGTTATGATTCAGCCAACAGAACTGCAGCCTGTGATGAAAACCAGTTGCCATAACGGTGTTCCCAGAGCAGCACCCTGGGGACTGGCGCTGGCACTTTTGCCCCCTCTACAGCTGGAAGCTCTTTATCAAGATGCCGCGAGAAAGCGCTTTTCAGCTCCAGACTCCCAATATGACACCATGCCATCAATTTCTACGGGATGAAGTTATTCTTTCAGAGGCTTCATGGGAATACACTGGGGGAGGGAGGAGACAACCACTGTTACTGCTTTTCAAGATATTCAGACAAAGGAAATAGCAGCATCTCAATTTTCCTGGAAACTGCCCACTGAGCTCTGCTAGCCTTCTACGTTAAGAAGCCCAAGTGGGTGGTGGGTGAAGAGAGTAACCGTGTGGCGGAAAGGAGCCGGCGATATGAGTCCTCAAATTCAAATCTACCAAAAATTCTGAAACACTGTTCTTAGCCTTTTCCAAGCTGCTTACTTTCAAAATAAATAATTACTTTCTTTCCAATGTAGATGGTTGCCCTTCTAAATTATTTACTGAGATCAAACCCTAGGGTGCTCTGAAGTGCTGGAGTAGGCCAGGAAATTGCCAGAAGGAAGAGCTTAGCATTAAAAGCCATACTGCTATCAATCCTGTTTCCTAGTCCTCCAAATTCTCTCTGGGCGTCAGAGCCCACAGCAAATCATCAAGTTCTGCCATTAGTGACAGCTGCCTGCCTGGCTCTGGTCTCTCAGGACCCTTCCCTTCTTCCCGCAAGATCCGGACGGTCCTCTGTTTCTCCCTTTGTGTCAACTGTCTTTGGCCTCAGCTCTATTTTCTTAATTTCCCCCCAAAGGCTGAAATCACAGCCGTGACTTCCAGACTTCCGCAGGCTCCGTGCTGCAACACAGAAAAACACTGCTCCATCTTTGCAGTTGGCAGTGACACTCCTAGAAAATGCACTATTTACTTCTGAAGGAAAAACCAATGTTTTACTCAATTTGAATCCAGAAAGGCACACCTCCTGCGGATAGGAGCCTGGGGAGGCAGAGAGAAATCTAGTTCTTCCAGGACTGTGATTGATTTCAAAAGATATATCCTTTATTCTTTTATAAACAGCTAAAACCAGAAATACGGAGTAGTTTCTGCTGAACTAAAATTTTCACAATTCAGAGAATGGGAGAAATTATTTTTCTGCACAGTCTCATGATATCTGCAACCATCCGAAGATCTTTAATTTCAGGAAAATGGGAAACTTTCTCTGAGGCGATCCACATCTCTGAACCTGCTTCCCTCCCTACCAGCCCCAAATGGTTAACAGCCACAGCCTTGCAGGTTAACAGCCACAGCCCTGCGTTTTTTCTTCAAACCCTCTAACTATACTGATCAATATTAGGAGGTACTGGTGTCATGTAATCCAGCTTCTTCTTTACATGGAATGTTAACAGCAAAAGGGAGGACCACAAGAAATTAACTGACTGCCATGCTGTGGTCTGACTGTAAGGAAAAGGTAATTTGAGGAGCATTCAATCCACAACATTCATAAGCAAGTCCTACATAAGACCAGATGATCAAAGTCTAGGTAGTTACCTTATGAAAGGATGTCTCTCATTTGTGCTGTTAAGGTCCCCTAAGTGCCAAATAATCATAAGAGAAGATTTCTAAACTTAGGGTGGAGGGCAGAGAAGCCCCATGCAATTCACCATGCAAGTAACCAGCAGATATGGCTGCGTCTACGCACAGCTGAAGAACACAGTGGCCAAAACTGGTTTTGAATCTTCCAAACAAGTTAGAATAAAAAAGTGTGATTCTACACCCACATGCTCAGCAGCCTTTAGCTCCCACCTTATCCTCAGACCTTCTACACTCAGAACTGGCTCAAAGTGCAGCTGGCCACACGGCCCAGATAAGTAAATGTATAATTAATGTTTCCATTATTACTGAAAAGGGACACAAAAAAGGGGGCTTCAAGGGGCGGTGGTTAGAAAACCTGGCCCTCTGAACCAGGAAGTCTGGAGGGCCCATAAGGATGTGGGTGTGAAGCAACCACTAGGGTAGGGCGCTACTGCTGGAGGCTCAGAGAGGCAGATGACAGACTTGCAGCCAGTTTCAAGCAGAGGGTATTTACACCCCTGCAGGCTTTGGCCTCTCCTCACTCTCACCTCTTCTTCTCCATGAGGAACCCACTTCCAACTCTTTGGAAGTGCTGTACACTTTCTCTTTGTTCTTCCTAAATAAAATTTCTCTTTGTTACACCGAAACTGCCGCGAGTGACTTTGCTCTCTTATTCACGCTGCCTGTGCTGCTTCAGTTTTATTCTCAGTTTCCACTCATTTTTACTTTCAATTAGCACTGTGCCTCATTTTAACTTTTAGCTCTGGCAATTAATTGAACCAGGTCAACTGGGTTCGGGAAAGCATGATCCCCGACCCCCAACCATTACTGTTGCTGCTAATACCATCGTTAGTATTGTTAAAGGCACGTGAGTTCCCACTGCCCCTAACCACAGGGCTCTAATAATGACAATGACACAGAACTAATACATTCGAAGCTCTTCATCATTCTACAGGTATCCAAAGGTTGCCTGCCATACACAGGGAAAATTAACAAACTCATATATTACATTCTATAGTTTTTGTATTTATCAACACAATAATATGTAAATTTTTATAATGAATATTTTGTAAGTAAAGGTACATTAAGCTACAATTTCCCATTTTCCCTATGTATGTATGGAAATCTTTGAGACATTCTGTTATTTTATTTACACAATAGAGCTGTGAGGAATGAGTATCATTATTAACTCGTATTTTACGATGATGAATCTGAGACTTAGACAGATAAAGTTACTTACCCAAGGTCACACAGTTGGCAGGCAGACAGCTGAAATGTGCAGATGGGACACTCTGCCTTTAGAACCTCCACTCATCACTGTTCAATAACTGTCACTTCCACTTGGTCAGGTAACTGCCTATTTTCCCACCTTACTCTATTAACTGAGTCTTCTCAATTTCTAAAGCACGGTGATCAGTCACAATGACCTAGGTATGACTCTATGCAAAATCAGAACATTCTGTCTCGGGGGTGGCATCACTACTGGCACCTTCCACCTCTGCCTGGCGGAGTGTGAGGGGAACACGTCTGCCACACGCCTACCAGCACCTTCACAATCCCCCACTCTCACTGGCTTCACAGCCCGTTGCCCCACCTTGACCTGGGGTTACTGTGTTTTGAATTTATGTTGGTATAATATACCATCTTTACATTTCCAAACTTTTATTTCCTGTTAATTCTTTCCGAGAGATGACAAATAGTAAAATTTCTACCTCTTAGAAGATAAAAGCAAGCTTTGAAACACAAGGAAATTAACATGAGCGAACTTTAACGACATTCATATTCAAATCCTACTGTATGACAGCAAAACTTCAGCAACATTTAAGGACTGCACAGTTTCATTCAATGGTTCTATATTTTTGTTGAAATGTATAAAAATATTTTTTATAAATATAACATAAAAGACAATGTGCAAATAACATATTTTACCAAAACAATTAAGTCCATCCTTAAATGTTTCTTTTTCAATCTCTAACCACAACTTTGAAGTCTAGTGGGCAAAAGGTCATTTTAAACCTCCTTTTCTGTTTTCTACACATTTAAATTGTGAATAAAAGTCTTCAGAATTTAATTTTTCAATATTTAAAACGAAGGCAAGACACAGAATCAGTTCGTAATCAGATGTGATACGAAAGCCATCGAAGTTCTTAAAACCAATCAAGTTGTACCAGAACTCAGAGGCTGGAAACTCCAGTTTTCCTCTTTCCTCATTCCTGTTGGTAATTCCGGAAGTCCACACTCTGCTTCCTTAAGTTCCTCACTATTGCTTGCACACCATACGCAGTTCTCATAGAGCATTGTATTCCACACATTTTGATGGATCTGTAGGAAAGTGCTTCTGGCAAATGGTCATTAACCTCTTCAATCCCTAAAAAAATAAAATAAAGGTTGGTCATGATATGGTTAAACTGTTCTTAATTGCCCTCCTCTGGACTCCAGTTTGTCAACGTTCCCATTAAAATGCAGCAGTCCCCAGCAATTTCACTCAGATGTACATCCAGAGCAACATTTATTCATGAGCACTTGGAGATATGCACAAGAATATTCACCAAGGCATTGGTCACAATAGCAAAACAACAAAACTGGAAACAACCCAAATTTCCATCCATAAGAGAGTATATGAATAAACTTCAGTGTGCTCCCAAATGGAATATTTTACAATAGTAAAAATGAATTAACTATAGCTACATGTAACAATTCAAACTGTGTCAACCAGGTTCCAACAGAGAATTAAGGTCTAAATGCCCAGGCGAAAGCATTCGTTATAGGTAATAAGGTAACTTCTCTCCTAGGCAACTAAAACTTAAGGAGTTACTTACTACACTTCAGAGAATTGAGAAAATAGTCACTCAAATTACCTTCTGTGTTCTATGGTAGAAATAAGGAACTCTAGTTGAGGAAACCAAATATATTTGAATCTCAGAAACAACGTTGAATGTAAAAAAGCACTGAAGTATTACTATATACACTATAATACCATTTTAATAAGATTCAAAACAAGCAGAAAATACATACTGCTTAGAAATACATAACATGGCAGAACGGCTTTGTGCAAAAGGAAATGACCAACCGATATGCAGGAAAATGGCTACCCCTGAGGTGGGGGGGGGGATTCAGATTGGTGGTCTTCAGAATGTTCTAGTTTTTAAGCTGGCAATAGGCTTTCAGGTAAATTCTTATGTTTATATGTATCCTTTTATAAGTACCAAATATCATAGGATGAAACACTTCCATGTAACAGTAAAAAATGAATATAACATTCCAAACATGAGATGGCCATTCTTTGCAGAATCCAGTAGAAGCAGCAAATACACCACCCTTGTTCTGGACCTTGGGCATCTATAATCATGACCTTTGACTCTTTTTAGACAACTACAACACACACAGCTAATTCCCCTTGATCTCACAAAATTCAAATGCCAATTTCTGTCTCTTCTGCAATTTAGACAGTTCTTCTCCAGTGTTGAACTTTATAGTGATTTTTTTTTAAAGTGATAACTAGCACCATCATTATTAAATTTCATTCAGTCTCTTTCACATCCTTTGGTCTGTGATCTTAAAATCCTTAAGTGCCATTTGGTTTGGGGGGTTTTTTTGTTGTTTGTTTTTAGCTTTCTCATCTGCCACTGAGTAAACAGGTCCTGTAAATCATTATCCAAATACCCAATATCCTTCACAAACAGGTTGGGGACATGTCCAGAAACCTGCAACATACCACCACAGATCTCTCCAAACAATCTCGGGAAGAGTCCATAACCATTAATGAATTCTACCAACTGTTAGATCCATCAACCTACAAATCTCCTTGTTTATAAGGAAAGACTGCTAAATGTCTTACTGAACTCTATCTAGAGAAACACTGATAATTATTACAAACAGTAACAACAGAGAAGAACAGCACTTAACTTTAATGACCCAAACAAAGTAAATTTTGGCATAAATTGTTTTGAGGTTTCCTACCTTGGGTTCACAAAAACTAAAACCACCCAGTTCCCATCACAATAACAAGAACAATGAAATTGTAGCCTCACAAGCCAATGGCTATATTTGGGCCTAGAGTAAAAATTAAATGCTGAATATGAAACTGTATATTGCACACTGCCAGGTACTTAACTAGTATTCTTCCCAAGTCCATTTTCTTCCCTCAGTATGATACTGAAACACCATTTACTCATTAAATAATGAAGAACTTCATGACCCAAGGGAGACAGCAGAGCACGTGCCATAGTTACACAACCCAGTAACAGAAGAAAGCACCTGGAAATCTGAGAGAAAGCATAAAAAATTACCTTAAAATATACACTAATGTAGCACAGGTATATAAATCATTCAATATTTATAACTCTTATGCTATAATACCTAAGTATTCCAAAAACTCTTAAGCTCCGTGAAATCACCAAAAACAAGACAAAATAGCAACAAAATCCCTGCGAAACCAGTTTAGCGCCACAGGTAAATAGACAACACAAATATAAAGAGTTGGCCCTCGGTATCCAGGCTTACATGCTCAAAGATACAGCCAACCATGGATTGAAAATGTTGGGAAAAAAATAAGCCAATCCTCAGAGGACACCGAGGGATGACAATACGTCTATGAACTGAGCGACCATCTAACAGATTCAATATCAAAGAAACATGATTTTGAAATAGTATTTTACTTAAAGTCCTTTGTGTATTGAAGAAGTGTCTATATTACACTTTAAGAATTAGGGGTGTATTGTGGGTAGCGCCTATGGCTCAGTGAGTAGAGCCCCAGCCCCACATACCGAGGGTGGGGGGTTTGAACCTGGCCGCAGCCGAACTGCAATAACAACAAAATAGCTGGGCATTGTGGTGGGCACCTGTAGTCCCAGCTACTGGGGAGGCTGAGGCAAGAAAATCACCTAAGACCAAGGACTGGAGATTGCTGTGAGCTGTGACATCACAGCACTGTACCGAGGGTGACAAAATGAGACTCTGTCTCAAAAAAAAAAAAAAAAGAATTACGGGCATGAAGGGAAGCTATCTTTCAGCTGATTTCCAAGAAGAAAGAATTCTGCAGGCGATGCAAAGAGCAAGCAACTAATTCACTTGCCAAGCACGGTGGCTCCTGCCTATAATCCTAGCACTCTGGGAGGCCAGGGTGGGTAGATCACCTGAGCTCTTAAGTTCGAGACCAGTCTGAGCCAGAGCGAGCCCTTACCTCTAAAAAAAACAGCAGTGTACTATGGCAAGCGCCTGTAGTCACAGCTACTTGGGAGGCTGAGGCAAGAGAATGGCTTAAACCCAAGGGTTTGAGGCTGCTGTGAGCTGTGATGCCAAGGCACTCTATTGAGGGCGACAAAGTGAGACTCTGTCTCAAAAAAATAGTAATTTGCTTTGCTCCTCATGTTTTTCGGTCCCTGTGCTAAGCAGGTATTTGTGTTAGGAGAAAGACAGTCCTTCTCACAGTCCAGCTTGCCTGCTATGACTTCTAGTCATACATATGCAGAACTGTGACTTGTAGCCATGGAAAAATAGGTGATATCACTAATTTGGCATCTTAAGATTCCTGAAGGAATAGGTGAAAAGAGGCAAAACTAAGAAAAAGAACCCCCTGGTGAAACACAAATAGCTCCAGTCAGCAGCAAAACATGGCAAGAACTGTTACGAGCAAGTGGAAGGCAGACTGATGGTAAGACTGATGGAGGTAATTTTCCTTACACTGTAAAAACTGGAATTTTAGGGGTGTGCTCCTTACAGAAGTCATTTGTGATGCTTGTTTACACTCACTAAGCACACTATGATTTAAAAATATATACTAGTCTCTAAAAAAGAAAAAAAAAAAAAAAATATATATATATACTAGTACTCTGCCTGAAATCTCAGCTGCCAAAAGTTGTAAAGCTGGACCATTTGAGTCATAAGTAGTAACACAGAGCCAAATAATAAATTTTTTCACTAAGAGTTGATAGAACATAGCAATTTTTCCAACGTGTACAATCTCAGGACAACATATGGGTATTTCCCGAAATGGAAACAAACAGTCTCAATTAGACCTCTCAGGGTTTTAGTTTCAAATTGCTTACTGAGGCTTACGCCAGTGAAACAAAGAGCTGCTCAGCTTAGTTTACTCCAGGCAAACAGCTTAGAAATGGGGCATTTTAATTGACTTTTTATTTTTATGAAGGCAATACATTTATTTAACAAATATTTATTTATCTCCTATCATGTGCCAAGCATTGTTCTGGGGTCAAGGAATATGGTAGGGAAAAAACCAGAAAAAATACCCGCCCTCACTGAGATTACATGCTAATAAGAGAAAACAAAAAAGAAACATAATTTACAAAAATAATAATAATGACCAAGTGCTGTGGAGAAAATAAAGCAAAGGAAGGTGTGGGGGGCTTTAAATCTGTGAACTAGAGCTGCTAATATCACACAATTCTTTTAAGAAATATGAGCAGTGCTCTGCCTCACTCTCCAATTTCTAATTCCAACTCCCCGGAGGCAACATTTTCCAATCTTTTAAGAGCTTCCTCCGGCATTTACTAGATTTCTAAACACTGTATTGACAGTGCTTGGTTTTCTGGTTTCAGACATTACTGACGGACCTGCTGCTCTGCAGGCTGAAGATTCACTCTCACAGCACACCCACTGATGCTACACACCCTTAAAAAGCACCTTCTCTCCTCCACCCTCTCCAAATCACAATTCTTGGGGTAGTAAAGTTCAGGGTTCACCTCACAAAGGCTACACAGACATCATTCAGGGCAGAACCACATCGTGTACCCCTCCCCCCCATTCTTTCCTCGTCTAATCCATCCTCCAACTGTGAGGTTGCTCTCTTCCTGGAGCCCTCTGTCCACCTGCTCCTATCCAGGCCTACCTGCACTGCCACCATCCCAGAACAGCCCTCCACCTCTCACCTGGGAATTCCTTTTACCTTGCTCTGTGCTGGATCCTGACTCCTGGATGATTTCGTTTGTTTCCCTCATTTGGGCAGAGGACATCCTCAAGCAGTGTAACACGGTGGGGTCAAGACTATCCAGGTTCAAACCCCAATTCTATCACTGACTCGCTGTGTTGCCCAAGACCCTGCTTCTTTATGCCTCAGTTTCCCCACTTACAGACAGGAAACTAAGCGTCCATAGCAGTGTTGCTGAAAAATGCTGTGAAGCCCAGCATATGCACCATGGCTGTGACAATGATGTTAGAAAAGACGTACACATGATGCTACATGCCTGAGACTTTACCCATCAGAAAATGTCAGGGTCGCCTATATTCACCCTTCATATCATAGTTCATACGGGAAGAGAATTCTGTGTAGGAAACTGTTTCCCTTAGCTATTGCCAAGGTGCTGTTCTGCTGTCTTCCAGTACTGTTAATGAGAAGCAGGTTGGCATTTTAATTTCTGAGCCTTCATAAGTAACCTATTTCTTTCCTCTGAAGCTCTTAAAAATTCCTCCCTGCAGCCTTGCCTTCCAACATCGCATTATTATATTCTGCCTTCGTGTGACGCTTCTCCCATTCATTTGCTCTGTCCCAAGAATATTCTTCTTTTCATTCTGGAAACATGTCCTTCAGCTCTGGTAAGTTTTCTTGCATTAATTCTGTGTTTCCTACCCTCTAATTTCTCTGTTCTTTTCTGGAATTCAAACAGCTACAAACGTTATAGATTTTCTTTCCTAGGTTTAGTATTTCCTCAACTTTATCTTCTAATCCTCTAACTTAATTTTCAAATTTTTACTATAATGTTTAATTTGTAAGGGTCCATTTTGATTCTCTGGCTGTTTCGGTAGCATAGTATTCTTACTTCATGGCTACACCTTATCTAAGGATTTCCATTGACTTTTTTCCTGTTCCCTATATTCCAATTCTTTTCTCTGAATTACTTTTTTCTATATGTGTTTTTGGTCTCTGTCTTCATGTTGGAGACTTTCTCCAAATGCCTGCTGACTCTTAGGAGAATACTCACACCACTGAGTAAGGCACTGCAGAGCTGAATCGAAATTCCCTGAATGGGCCGGGCCTGTCACAGGACCTCATTTTTGGATGCTATGGCAGCAAGCTGGGCTTTTCACTGGAGTAACACTAAGTGTTAGCAATTTAGATCTTTTCTCTTGGGTCAGTTTCACAGAGAAGAGCCCTCCAACAACCCAACTAGGGAGTAAAAGCCTGCTGCCGGCATCAGAGGAATCCAGAAGGGAACAGGAATTAGAGGTCTCCCTTGCCAATATTTAGACTTTCACTTAATTCTCATTTCCAGTATTGCATCTCACCCTGCCTGAGAAGTACAGATCTCTCAGAAAGTAAACCCAATTTCTGCTACAGTGGAAAAAGGGTGGGGAGCCCCACTTGTGTAGGGCCAGAAAGCAACTCCTGGGGTAGTCATCCTAATTTTCATCCACTCCCTGTTTCTAGCACCATGGCCTGGCCTTTTAGAAATCTAATACCACCAAGTCCCAAACCTCTCCAGATTCTACTGTGGAAGCTAAATGGCTTCTTAACAACTTCCTCCCACACAACATTGAGCTATACCGATTTTTCAAACTCAGTATGTTTTTAGGAACACAGTCCGCATTTAAAAAGTCTAACTGGCTAATACACTTAAAAATTGTCAAGATGGTAAATTTCATGTTATGTATATGTCACTACAATTTAACTTTGGAAACAATGCAGAGTATTCCAGATATAGTATACAAATGTCAAACATAGATATAGTTTGGTGCATCACACAGCTGGTGATATTGAACACATATCCTGGTCCTGGATAATGAGAGCTGTTTATATCCAAAGAAATCAATGAACTATTACAACAACCAACCTGAATCCTGTAAAAACATTAGCAATTTTTTTTTTATTACTGCAGAAAACAAAAACTTAAAAAAAAACAAACCAAGATACAATCACAACTCTTTACCTAGATTTGTCTTTTCTTTTATGCTATTAGTTAATAGAACATAAAAAGAACTTTTGTTTATAAGTAATCTTTTTATTGAGTATAAAGAAGACATTTTATTAATTCACTTCTATACTTGTCACTAATCTACACTATAAGATAAAGTCTTAAAGATGAACGCATAGATCCATTTAGTGGTACATCCTAAAAATGAGAAGAGTTAAGTGGCAATTTCCATCTAGCTATTTAAAATTCTGTTATGAACTATGGAAGTTCTAATAATGAATTAACACGTGATATGTAAGTTTCAAATTAATTCTCATTTCAGATTAAAGGAATGCTCATTTGATCTGAAATGTGATGCTTACAAAATGTGTACTTAACGCTTATAAGTTAGTTTCTATAATTACAACTAGCATCTGTATCACACACAGAAAAGGCCAATGTTTCAAATATTGTTTATAGGATTCTTTTCACACAAGTATTTCATTAAAATTGAATTCACCTAAATAACTCATTCTAGACTTTTAAATAACTGTTCTGGGTCCAGCCACTGGGGATGATGGCACACAGAGGTTAACTATACAGCTTCTAATGAAAAGTCCCACTGCAAGTATTAAGTGTATTAAATACTTCAGTATCTCAAAGACTTATTGGAAAAATTACAGAAAACCAATAGCTTGGGACTAACTCAAAACACTTACATAGCTCACGGTAAAAACCAGAGAGCCGCTCTTCTTTTTTACTCATCTGTATGTTTGTTTTCTATAATGAAAACAAATTTCCAATTCAAAGGTTCATCATTTTGCAAAAAGTAACAAATTACAATTACAAAATATAATTCAAAAGTTCAGTAAAAATGTAACCTTAACTAAGTTAGGGGAAGATTTCATTTATTTGACTATCAGGCTTTCACTGTAAAGAGTGATGAGGCATTGTTTTTTTCAACTACATGGTTGAGAAATATGAAATTTAATACCCTGAAGTAAAACGATGCCTACTTCCCATCAACTAAACCACCCACTAGAAAGCAGCATGGCCCAGTTGAGATCCCCAAAATCTGCTTTCAAAACACACTAGTGTTCCATGATATTAAAAGGTGTTATTACAAAATAAATGATAGCAGTAGTCTTCTCTAAAAACGTATTGTTTCAATGGGCTGGGAAGTATTAAATGGGTAGATGATTGTTAGTCCCATGCAATGACTTGCCTTTAGGAAATGACTTATCATAGCCACAAATGCCAGGCTGTGGCATAAAGGCACTAAACCCTCAATGTGTGGTTATATATTCGAGCCCTATGCAGAGGAGCATTTACCAGAGAGCACAATGTTTTGTACGCAACACATAGATCAAGCTGTGATCACTTAACTGCAGTTATCAATGTTTCTGTTACACTAGTTCTGGCAATACATAAATACATTACAAAATTTACAAATGTTTGACAAATAATTTGACAAATGCTAGTATAGATGAAATATGCCAAGATCTGAAATATGGATTGAAATAATTGACATAAAATATTGAAATCATATTTTTCCTAAGGAATTTACAGTCTTAAGGTTATGAAAAATAACTTGCCAGAAAAGAATATTACAGGAGATTTTGCCTTTTGTAATAGCAAAAGCTTAAGAAAAATTATTCAGAAGAGTATTATTCCTTCATCTTCTAAGGAATTCCGCCAAAGGAATGTACGCATAACACAATGTACAGATCAATTCATCTATGTGCATCAAAGAAGAAACCAGAAGAAAACAAAGGGCACATTCAAACTAGATAATGTGATGGTAATGGTTTCGAGGATATGCAGAAGGAGTGGAAAGGAGTGGGCAGGGCTTGTGACCAATAAGAGACAGCACAGCGGGGCCTGTGGCTCAAAGGGGTAGGGCGCCGGCCACATGTGCCAAAGGTGGCAGGTTCAAACCCAGCCCCCGCCAAAAACTGCAAAAGAAAAAAAAAAAAGAGACAGCACAGCACCTAAGCGCTGGCAATCCTGGACAGGCGTGGCCAGCCAGAGTTGGGGGATAGGGGAATGGAAGAAGACTGGGTACTGGAACCCAGAGAGGGTACCTGTACAGAGAAAGTCACCTGAGAGAAGCGGTGACCTTGGGCATAGGCATAATCAGCCACAGGAAGGAAGCCAGAGAAATAAATACCCCCAAGCTCACTCTCCCACCTACAAAATGCCTTCCAATACTTCCCATAGCCTGCCCCAAATGGAAGGCAGAGGGCGGGGGGGTCTGCCAATTTTGTTCACCAAAGTCAGGTTTCTGAGGCACAGAAGACAGTGAGGAAGGGTGATCGTAGCTGGAAGGGCCAACAGCTATCTGCTGTATCACCTCACTCTCCCCCGGCTTACCATTTTTTGCCATGTATACATGAGTCATTACCAAAGTTTTAAGATACACAAAAATTAAGAAATGTAAAAAACAGGCAGACAGAAACAAATGAAGTCCTCAGTCCCACAAGATCAATAAGCTGAGCACATTGAGAGAAAAGTAAGGATGTACCTTATACATGGGCAGTACTAATTCGTATCTATTTAAATGTTTTAATTCTTTTCTTTATGCTTATTCATTAAAACTATAACTCCGTTTAACCATACCTTGCCCTTCTATGATGCGTAAATATCATAAAACTATGGAACTAAAACCTATGTACCCCCATAATAACCTGAAATTTTTTTAAAAAAGTATTAACTCATTCTAAAACTGATTGAAGCTATCTATGACAAACCCACAGCCAATATTTTACTAAATGGAGTAAAACTCAAAGCTTTTCCTCTTAGAACTGGAACCAGACAAGGTTGTCCTCTGTCACTTTTACTATTCAACATAGTGCTGGAAGTTCTAGCCAATACAATTAGGCAAGACAAGGAAATAAAGGGAATCCAAATGGGAGCAGAGGAGGTCAAACTCTCCCTCTTTGCTGACAACATGATCTTATACTTAGAGAACCCCAAAGACTCAACCACAAGACTCCTAGAAGTCATCAAAAAATACAGTAATGTTTCAGGATATAAAATCAATGTCCACAAGTCAGTAGCCTTTGTATACACCAATAACAGTCAAGAGGAGAAGCTAATGAAGGACACAACTCCATTCACCATAGTTTCAAAGAAAATGAAATACCTAGGAATATACCTAACAAAGGAGGTGAAGGACCTCTATAAAGAAAACTATGAAATCCTCAGAAAGGAAATAGCAGAGGATATTAACAAATGGAAGAACATACCATGCTCATGGATGGGAAGAATCAACATTGTTAAAATGTCTATACTTCCCAAAGCAATCTACCTATTCAATGCCATTCCTATCAAAATACCAACATCGTACTTTCAAGATTTGGAAAAAATGATTCTGCATTTTGTATGGAACCGGAAAAAACCCCGTATAGCTAAGGCAGTTCTCTGTAACAAAAATAAAGCTGGGGGCATCAGCATACCAGATTTTAGTCTGTACTACAAAGCCACAGTGCTCAAGACAGCATGGTACTGGCACAAAAACAGAGACATAGACACTTGGAATCGAATTGAAAACCAAGAAATGAAACTAACATTTTACAACCACCTAATCTTTGATAAACCAAACAAGAACATACCTTGGGGGTATGTCTCCCTATTCAATAAATGGTGTTGGGAGAACTGGATGTCTACATGTAAAAGACTGAAACTGGACCCACACCTTTCCCCACTCACAAAAATTGATTCAAGATGGATAAAGGACTTAAATTTAAAGCATGAAACAATGAAAATCCTCAAAGAAAGCATAGGAAAAACACTGGAAGATATTGGCCTGGGGAAAGACTTCATGAAGAAGACTGCCATGGCAATTGCAACAACAACAAAAATAAACAAATGGGACTTCATTAAACTGAAAAGCTTCTGTACAGCTAAGGAGACAATAACCAAAGCAAAGAGACAACCCACACAATGGGAAAGGATATTTGCATATTTTCAATCAGACAAAAGCTTGATAACTAGGATCTATAGAGAACTCAAATTAATCCACATGAAAAAAGCCAACAATCCCATATATCAATGGGCAAGAGACATGAATAGAACTTTCTCTAAAGACGACAGACAAATGGCTAACAAACACATGAAAAAATGTTCAGCATCTCTATACAATGGGCAAGAGACATGAATAGAACTTTCTGTAAAGACGACAGACGAATGGCTAACAAACACATGAAAAAATGTTCATCATCTCTATATATTAGAGAAATGCAAATCAAAACAACCCTGAGATATCATCTAACCCCAGTGAGAATGGCCCACATCACAAAATCTCAAAACTGCAGATGCTGGCGTGGATGTGGAGAGAAGGGAACACTTTTACACTGCTGGTGGGATTGCAAACTAGTACAACCTTTCTGGAAGGAAGTATGGAGAAACCTCAAAGCACTCGAGCTAGACCTCCCATTTGATCCTGCAATCCCATTACTGGGCATCTACCCAGAAGGAAAGAAATCCTTTTATCATAAGGACACTTGTACTAGACTGTTTATTGCAGCTCAATTTACAATCGCCAAAATGTGGAAACAGCCTAAATGCCCACCAACCCAGGAATGGATTAACAAGCTGTGGTATATGTATACCATGGAATACTATTCAGCCATTAAAAAAAATGGAGACTTTACATCCTTCGTATTAACCTGGATGGAAGTGGAAGACATTATTCTTAGTAAAGCATCACAAGAATGGAGAAGCATGAATCCTATGTACTCAATTTTGATATGAGGACAATTAATGACAATTAAGGTTATGGGGAGGGGGACAGAAAGAGGGAAGGAGGGAGGGGGGTGGGGCCTTGGTGTGTGTCACACTTTATGGGCCAAGACATGACTGCAAGAGGGACTTTACCTAACAATTGCAATCAGTGTAACCTGGCTTATTGTACCCTCAATGAATCCCCAACAATAAAAAAAAAAAAAAAAAAAAGTATTAACTCAGCCATGCTCAGTGGCTCACACCTGTAATCCAAGCACTCTGGGAGGCTGAGAAGGGTGGATTGCTTGAGCTCCCAAGTTCAAGACCAGCCTGAGCGAAAAGCGAGACCCCGTCTCTACTAAAAATAGAAAAACTGAGGCAAGAAGATCACTTCAGCCCAAGAATTGGACACCACGTCACACTCTACCCAGGGCAACAGCTTAAAGCTCTGTCTCACAAAAAAAAAAAAAAAAGGGTAACTCTAGAAAGCAATAATGATATCCATATGCAACATTAATACCCTGGAATATGGTAGTAAGAGTTTTGTGGAACTTACAATGAACTTGCAACAAAAGCAAGTTCTCCCACAGCTACAGCTAGCCTCAGCCTGCACTCTGCAGGGCCAGCTGTACCCAGCAGTGCAGGTAACCCCATGCTGGGATGCCTCTGAGTAGCGCTGGCTGAGGCAGCACACACGTTACTGCAGTGAACCACTTGCCACCCCCACATGCCAGGCCAGGACAGGCACCCAAGACATAACAGGTGGTGATTCTGCATCCTGGTGTCCCACTAGCCAGCCATCAGGGCCAAAAGCAGTACAGACCCCCCACACACAGCTAATGAACTTCCAGCGCACACTGTCATGTGCTCTTTGGCCCCCTACAGACTTTGCACCTTCCCGCAGGGCACAGAGGCAGTGGTGGGTACCCCCACACACACAGCTAATGAACTTCAAGCGCACATTGCCATGTGCTCTTTGGCCTCCCGCAGACTTTGCACCTTCCCACAGGGCACAGAGTAAGCACAGGACTGGGGTGCCTGAAGCCCTGGAAGGACGACACTTCTGATATTGATGAGGAGCTCTTGGCCTTCTATGATGCGTAAATATCATAAATGGAATACTGGTACATAAAATATCTTATACCATAATATGCTAACAACAATGCTAAAATTCCTTTATAATAAAAAAAAGTACCTAAATATAAACAAATAAAAATTTGAATTAAGAAAGTAAAACAAGGGCGGCGCCATGGCTCAGTGGGTAGGGCATAGGCCCCATATACCGAGGGTGACGGGTTCGAATCCAGCCCTGGCCAAACTACAACAAAAAATAGCCGGACGTTGTGGCAGGTGCCTGTAGTCCAAACTATTTGGGAGGCTGAGGCAAGAGAATCACCTAAGCCCAGGAGTTGGAGGTTGCTGTGAGCTGTGACGCCATGGCCCTCTGCCGAGGGTGATAAAGTGAGACTCTGTTTCTTAAAAAAAAGAAGTAAAACACAAGATTTTTTCCATGAGAGTTTGGGACAAAAACGTGGGCATGCATTATACACAGGACCGTATTTACACAACAAAATGCGATACCTACTTTGTCTTTTTTTTTTTTTTTTGAGACAGAGTCTCGCTTTGCAGCCCTCAGTAGAGTGCAGTGAAGTCACAGCTCACAGCAACCTCCAACTCTTAGGCTTCAACAATTCTCTTGCCCCAGCCTCCCAAGTAGCTAGGATGACAGGCGCCCAGCACAAAGCCCAGCTATTTTTAGAGATGAGGTCTCGCTCTGTCTCAGGCTGGTCTCAAACCTGTGAGCTCAGGCAATCCACCCACCTTGGCCTGCCAAGTGCTGGGATTACAGGCGTGAGCCACTGCACCTGGCCCTACCCTCCCTTCTTTACAAGAAAAGTGCCGAAGATGGAACTTCTTGAAGAGATGTGTGGCAATGACTGAAAAGCCTTTAAATAATCAAGAGCTTCCTACAGTTTGTGTAAAAAAAGCTTTACCAAAATCAGGGCCAAAGGGTACATCTGTATTTAGCAGACGGAACAAAGGCCCTGAAGCTACTACCACCAATTTCACCCTCACCCTGCACTTGAGGCTGATAAGCTACAAAACTTCCCGTTGCTCTGTGTGGTGAGAAAACCCTCCCCGTGGAGTATTTCACTTTTGTGAGAAAGTTTAAATTCTCCACTGTTTAAATTCTACAGAGATTTGCATAAAACAAAAAAATAAATTCCTAATCCAGTAAAACAGTCCCTTGTTTTCTACCATATTCAATAAAACATATTTCTTACCAGTATTTCTAAATTTTAAAAAATAGTAAAAAAATACAATTCTACACATTGCAAGTTTCCAATACATGATGTCCAAGAACAGGCAAAACTACACAATAACGGCACACATCACAACAGTGGTTACTTCTGATAGGGGGCTCAGGCTGGGAGCAGGCTGAAGGAACCTGCTGGAAACGTTCCAGATGTAGATCTTGTTTCATAGCTCCCTATACATCACACACATCAACAATCATTGAGCTGTACAATTAACATTAGCACACTTCAAGTACTACACTGTCAAGGGGTATTATACCTCAATTAAAAAGAAATAATTACTCTATTAAATGATTCTCACAATTGCCTCCTCAGCAAAATAGTGATGTAAAAAGATTTGGGTTTGTATGTTTACCAGGTGTCAGCAAACTATGGTCCACAGGCCCCTTCCCTTTTATAAACAGATCCTGCTGGCACACAGCCCAGGATAGCTGCTTTCACACCACAGCTGCAGAGCTGAGCACTGGGGCAGAGACCACATGAAGGGCAGAGCCCAAGATGTTTACCGTCTGGCCCTTTAAGAAGTTTGCCAACCCCTGGACTTAAACTGTTCCCTTTTTAGAATAATTCAAATCGACCTCACCTAGATACCAAAGTAACAAGAGAACGATTCATAGGACAACTTAGTAAATTACTCAGTTAACTGTAATCAAGGATTTCACAAAACTCTAACACGGAGGTGGCAGCATTCTTTTGCTTGAGCTAACTTTAGGTTTAAGACACAGATCAAAAACTGCCATTTTGTTAGCCTTATGCAATGTTAATTTTTTTTAGGTAGTCCTAATATTTTAAAAATAGGAAAGTACACTTTTCTTTTTTGAGACAGAGTCTCGCTCAGTCGCCCTGGAGCTGAGTGCCATGGTTCACAACACCCTCAAACTCTCGGGCTCAAGCGATCTTGCCTTAACCTCCTGAGTAGCTGGGAATACAGGCACCTGTCACAAGGGCCAGCTATTTTTAGAGACAGGGTCTCACTCCTGCTCAAGAGGCTGGTCTCAAAACTCCTGAACTCAAGCAATCTGCCCACCTCAGCCTCCACAGTATACTTTTTTAAAAACCAAAATTTTGCTTCTAATAAAAAAAAAAAAAGATTGAGCAACATTTGAAACATAACTCTATAGGGCAAGAATGAGCTCAAGTGACTCCAACAAAAGAGAGGCCAAGACATGAGTTGACACTGGACACTGTGTTTGCACTGTTCACTTTTCTTACACGGAGTTGAAGAAAATGAAATGCTGCCTCTATTTGTACCTATATTAAAAATAGGAAAAAGAAGACAGACATAAGGCCAGAGGTCTCTTGCTATCTGACTATCTCTCATGGGCACACAAGTTGCAAACTTTAGGTTTGAGCACTAGCCTGTAGGGAAAATGGCAAAGAAGAATCAGAGAAATCTAAGGGTCAGAAGGGCCAAAAAGGCAACAGTTAACTCAGTGTTTAGAGACAGCTATCTCCTCCATCTTTCTTCTAAGCCAGCTCTGCTCCTACCTTGGGACAATTGTGCCTATTAAAAAGCTTCTTCATATTACTTTTGCAACTTTTGAATCTATATTTCAAAATAAAAAAACATTTTCCTTACACTGACCCCAAATCTGTCCACTTACACATTATACAGAGAAACTTTAATCCTCTTTCACCAGAAAGTTCTACTGACCTCCTGCCCAGATTTCCAGCAAGAGTCTCCTATCCCGAGGTCTAGAAAGAAAACAACTAACACCTCTCTTGTTCTAGAGTACTCAATTCAATCAGAATATCTTTACTAAGCAACCATAAGAAGTTTCAACCATAAGATGTTTCAGTTTCTAGGGGTACAACACTGAACTACCTTCTTGCCCTGTGGAGCCAACACTAAATTATTAGGTATAATAATGTAGCATAAACTATCATTAACCTTTCTTGTGGCCTTAACACACTACCAATTTTATTGTGCTAAATTTAGTCCACTAAATTCCCTAATTCTTTCTTATCGCCACTACTCAAATTATTTACTTAAGCAAATGGGTTATATATCCAAATTTCCTTACAGTTGTCCCTGCTAAATATTCTATCTTTAGAAACTGCTCTTCTCTCTAATCCAGTGATTTTCAACCACTGTGCCACAGCACACTGGTGTGCACTCAGAGAGGATCTTAGGTGTGTCAGAAAAATTTTTAAAGATCATTAATTATTTTCAAAAGAAATTCAAAGCACACTAAGTATATTCTTTTCTTTACTCTTTTTTTTGATCAACATAATTTAAGTGTCCTGCAGAAGTTTAACTATAAGTTCAAGTGTGCCGTGAGATAAAAAAGGTTGAAAAACACTGCTCTAGTCTGTCAAGAATTTCTGAAATATCAATTCCTTTTCCACCCTAATACACAATTTTAATCCTTCTAGTTTATTATCTGCAAACCTGATAAACCCCGTTTCTCTGCACAGTAACCCAAGTCAGTCATCAAAGTGTTGCAGGACAGCCCAGGTTACTAAGAGATGTGCCACATGCCACTAGCACCCACCCAAAGAAACATGGGTCCCTTACTCATTCATTGGGCCATGGCTTCCCTCTGTTGAAGAGCTCTGAGTCTACCTGACAGTGCCCCACCCACGGGAAGAGGACTGGGTCTATGGGAGTAAATTTCCAAAAAGAGAATTGGGTCTATGGGAATAAATTTCAGATACTATGTGCTAACCAATTTTCCTGTATCACTTTGGGGGTCGGGGGTTAGAATTTTCTTAAATGTGACGAGAACAGTTAAAAAGGAAAGGTCACTATGTGGCTTCCAAAAAACCCAAAATTGTCTTGAATAAACACTAGGTATACTTTAAAAAGGAAAATCAATCTATGGGCTAGGGCAGAGATCAAACCATTATTTATAAAAAGAAAAGCTTTCTTTAAGACAATTTATCTAAAATCATATGGACTTGTACACACTATTAAGAAATGTAATCCTTGAGAACTCTCTTCTATTGTTAAAGCCAAACAACACTTTTTTTTTTCCAACTAAAGCCTTTGCTTTCAAAATAGTCATTGGTGATTATTAAGAAAAGAAAATGAGGTTGAATTTCCAGAAGTATGTTTGAACTCTATGAAGTCTACAGTTGACATTAGGAAGTCAGACTGAAATCATGTTTTAAAATGCTAATACGTGTAAAGCATAAAGCAGGACAACGATTAACATTCAGCACTTGGAAGTGAAATACAAACAAAAAGATAATTCATGAATACGGTAATGACTGGTCTCTGGCACAAAATCTGGAAGCACTTTATGCATTTTAAGTGAATTTTAAATTTTAAGTAAACTTCCAGAGTATCATCTTCAAGTTTTAGAATTACCATCCAGCGAAAGTCCTAAGTCTGCGATTTATGACAATTTGGCAAGAAACAGATTATGGTTGATGTTTATCCCCCAACTAAGGAGGAAAGTTTAGCACAACAATGATGCAAACAAGTTTATGTGAGGCATATGTAACTTTAAGAAAAAAACTATACATAATGTTAGACCTTCTCACATGACTAAAGTGTTGTTATATGCTACTTAAAAATGATTACACGCATTAAAGCCAGGTCTTTACTCTCCATACCTGTTAATAGATCTACCTTGAAAGAAACAGAGATATATTATAAAATACTTTAAATTTGTTGCTCTTCACTAAACTTCCAATTTGAGAGTTTATGTGTCAAATTTGTTTGACAAGCTCAAATTTTACTTGCTAATATATCTGTTAAAAAAAAAAAAAAAAAATGTTGGGCATGAAGGTTCACACCCATAACCCAAGCACTTTGGGAACCCAAGTGGGGAGAATGGTTTGAACCCAAGAATTCGAGACAAGTTTGGCAACATAGCAATACCCTGTCTCTACAAAATAATTTAAAAATTAGCCAGGCTTGATGTTGCTGGCCTATCATCTCAGCCATTTGGAAGGCTGAGGCAGAGGACTACTCAAACCAGGAGTTCAAGGTTAGAGTGAGCCACGATCACACCCTGCATTCCAGCCTGAGCAATAGGGCAAGACCTCATCTCTACTTAAAAAATAAAAGGAGACTTCAATCCTATCATGCTTTTTCCCATTTATTACAATTCTTTGACTGCTCTCAAGACTCACAGTTTTGGGAATCAGAGAATGTGTTTCCTTCCAAACTGCTTACCTGAATGTATTTCCGCTGAGTTTCATCATTTAAAACATGTGCGACGTGCTTGGAAAAAATCTTTTCCCGGCCAGTTCTGGCATGGATACCAACCATAGTGACACCAATGGGCCAAGGCGCATTTCCAATGGCCATCTGAAGATAAGCATCATTTGCCTGACAGGAAACATGAAGAAATCAGAAAGGTAAAAACATCATGTTGATCCAAATTTTTTTTTCAAGTATTTCAGAGCCCTTTAGGGTATAATTTTCATCCAAATTTTGGCCATATTAAAAATACTACCATTCCTGGGCGGCGCCTGTGGCTCAGTCGGTAAGGCGCTGGCCCCATATACCGAGGGTGGCGGGTTCAAACCCGGCCCCGGCCAAACTGCAACCAAAAAATAGCCGGGCGTTGTGGGGGGCGCCTGTAGTCCCGGCTGCTCGGGAGGCTGAGGCAAGAGAATCCCTTAAGCCCAGCAGTTGGAGGTTGCTGTGAGCTGTGTGAGGCCACGGCACTCTACCGAGGGCCATAAAGTGAGACTCTGTCTCTACAAAAAAAAAAAATAAAATAAATAAAAATACTACCATTCCTGTGATTAAAATGGGAGATGAAAATATGGGGTGACTGACTGCCCTGCCCAGAACCACAAATATCCATGGAAAAACAGAAACCAAAGCTAGGTTATAAGCAAAAAAGACAAACATTCCTTTGTGGCTTTTACATGTTAATATTAATATATTTCTGATCTGGAATTGGCAGGTAGTATGCATCGAAGGGAATTCGAGTTCTGGTGTCCTTGAGACTCCCATCTTCTTCATGGGTGAGCATGCAGAAACAGATGATAACTCGTTTTTAATAATCCAACCTACAACAGTATCTATTCCCTGTGTACCACCAAGTTCTCTGAAGGCAGTGGGGCTGTTTGGGGATGCTCACACAGCATCCACAACAGATGTGTAAACAAGACAGGAAAATACTGGCCTTTGAATCAAATAGCTGAAGTATAAGATCAGCTCACTTTGGCCCCCCTAAACCTAGAAAGAACAGCTACAAAAAGTGAAGACGGAAACCAAGGACAACAAATGGCTCTTTTTCTTAACCAATCCTGACTAGCTATGACAAAGAAGGAGAAAAACAGATACACAGCAAGTGGATTCTAAAGACCTTCAGGGGGGTTTCAGAGAAGCTTATAAAGCCAGGCCTCAGAGAGAGTTTAAATTCAAAAACCAAACACTTATGTGATATGTAGAGCTGAGTTTTATTTTTATACATACTGTATTTATTGATGTCACTGTGCACAAATTTATATTGGGCACTTATGCAAGAAAGGAATTGCTAGGTCTTAGGAACATAGAAGTTTTCCAAAGTGGTTATACCAATTTATACTCATCGAGCTGATTTTTAAAAACTCAGGTACTACAGAAAATCATTTTCTACCAAAAATTAAATTTGAACGTGCTCTGCTCAACAGACTTCATAAAGCTTAATTTTAAAAGGACACATGCACATATTTATCACTAATACACATGTGCAAATTTTAACATGAAACCTTAACCGATAAAAATTCCAAGATTTACAGGCAGTCTCTAGGTTACAAATGAGACAGGTTCTATAGGTTTGTTCTTAGTTGAATTTGTATGTCATTTGGAACAGGTACATTTATCTATTATCTGTATTAGCCTCAGTTCACAAGTCTAAGTTGTGCATAAATCAGATGTTTGTAACTCGGAGACTATCTTAGATTCCCCCAAATTCCAAAGAACATTGTCCAAATAGGTTATTAAAGTTTCCTTATTCTTTTTCTAGTTTATACAAAATAAGCTTGCACCTAGATGTGATACACAATCATGAGAAAAATTAAGAAGAAAGGCATCCACTCTAAAAGGCAGGTGATTTGTACTCTTCATGCGGTAATGATGCCCCCTCCATCTATCCCAATGCAATCAACCTCAGGAAGAAGCATACAACTAGGAGGACGATCCCTACAGTGGCCTCCTTAGCTAAGGCTCTACTCAAGCAAACCACCCAGTCACCCGGGGATGCCAGCAGTCCCTCCTCCCGTAAGTATACAGATACTCACAGCAGCGAATAAGCAATGCCATTCCCACCCTTCTACTACTCCGGTACTGTCACTGAGATGGCTAAACTAAAATGCCCCACTCCTAATCTCTAGGGAGGCACAGCCACAAGAAGCCTCCCTCAAACTCTGTCCTATCTCCACTACCGGTGCACTGAGCCCTCCTCTTCTTGTTCCCCTCCACCAGAGGGCAGTCCCCCACTCCCCACTGTCTAAACTCTACCCCAGGAGCCTTGGACACTGGAGTTCTTTCACTCTGCAGCCTCCTCCCAGAGCCCATTCAGGAGTAAAGAGACGGAGCAAGGGAGAAAAGTCTCCCCCTGCATGGGGTCTGCTATTGTTGCAGTTCTAAAATAGAAGAGAACTGGCAGCCTCAATTGGACCAGTTTCCCAAAGAAACTATTACAAAGAGTGGTTAGATTCCATGGTATCATCAGTATAATAGCTCAGCTATATTACAGATTACATGGGCTTTCATAGCTGGCCTGGGAAAACCTACGTAACATTATTTCTATGGGAAAATGTGTTTCAAGTCATAATCAACCATTTACTCTCTTCAAAATTCAACCCCATTCATAAAATAAACATTCCCTATACACGTGCATAGTTCACGCCTTGAAAAACCTTTAGACCAGCAGTTCTTAACCTGTGGGTCGTGACCCCTTGTAACAATGAAAATACATTGCAGCATTAGGAAGGTTGAGAACCACTGCTTTAGACCTACTTTAAAAATGACTAAGAAAATACAGCGCAGTCCCAAGGTTTGTTATTCAATCCCTAACAATGAAAGTGACAAATGGAAAACTTTAACCACTAGCTCATTTCACATTTACTCTTAAATCTATTCTGTAAAATCCTCCCATCCCAAATAAAGGTTACTGTTATGCAGATAACCCAGACATGCCCATAACAATTACAATGCACAGCACGGTTTAATGTACCTTCACATATTCTCTCTGCAACATGAATTTAATGATATCTGTTATTGATTCTTTAATATCAGCAGGAAGATTCTAGAAAAGAGAAAAAGCATAACTGATTTTAGAAGCTATTGTATATATAGTGAAAAACAGATCGCAAAGGTTTTCAAACTATACATTCTATTTTTTAAATCAGCTAATAAAAGCATTTTCCAAGAAGCCTACCCTTTTCCGCAGCTTTCTGAAAAGTGGTCTGAGGTAGGACTCAGTCTGCTTCTGCGTGGCGCTGTTCAGTTTACCCTGCACACTGCGTTTCACATAATCTTCTCTAGCATTCAATTCTTTAGCCCAAACACCAAGAAGAAACTATGGAGAGATGAGTAAATTTAGACTACAATGCCACCCAGTGGTCCAGTAAGTTTAAACATTTTCTTTTTTTTTTTAGTCTTTTTTGTGTGTGTGTGTGTGTGTGTGTGGTTTTTGGCCGGGGCTGGGTTTGAACCCGCCACCTCCAGCATATGGGACCGGCGCCCCACTCCTTGAGCCACAGGCGCCACCCCAGTTTAAACATTTTCTAAGACACAAAACTTTGAATACTTCCACCCTTCAAGTAAATGTCTCAACTGATTAAAATATCATCAAATAGTATTTAATAAGTGAACCATTTAAGTTCTCATGTATGTTTGTTCTACAAGTAGCACCTCTGACAAGTAGTAGACTTCCCTAGTCTATATATATATATATATATATATATTCCTAGCTCAAAAACAATCTATTCCCCCCCAAAAAAAGGACTAACACATTTAATAGGTAATCCTTTGATAGAAATAAACTTTCACTTGTATTTCTATTTACATAAAATTCAACCAACCTAGACTTATCCACATTATATGCACTGTGACAGTTAAATCAATCTTCCAAGTTCTAGTATCTGGACTTTCTACTGAGTAAAGGCCAAATTCAATTTAAAATTTCCACTAAAGTATCTGACTAAAGGAAGAAAGAAAAAAAAAAAAAACCAACAGAAATAAAGCAACCATGACCCATTCCCCTTATCCCTCTCCCCCAGCACCCCTTGGGTTTAACTTCACAAAGAGCACTTCTATAGAAGTGGACGGCAGATGGCTGAAGAGAACGTACCCCACTGGTGGCGTCCCCTTATGCAAACACCATATAGGGAGGCCATCATTCCCAGAAGAAATCCCAGCTCTACTTGTTCCCATGCCCTGCCTGTTTCCAAGCCATTATCCTCGATGTATGACTAGTGTGCTGTATTTAACTGTACATAAGTCAAAGCATTTCACGTTCAAAACTCTTGGCCTGAGCACAGTTTGTAAATAAACGTTAAAAAGAATCTGGGACTCGCTCACTTTACCTTGTTCACTAAGATGAAATTAGCAGATAATAGCAAAAAACAGGCAATCATCTATAGACCTGAAGAAATAAACACTCAGGAAGGTTACGGATGTAGTTACTTATTTTCATGGCCAGTGCCTTTCCACCTCCTTCCTTTCCTTATTGTCATCAGCCTCTCACAACAGCTTCTGGAAATCTCCATTGCATTCCTTCCTAGGATGTTTACAAAAAACGAGAAACTCCCTAACTTCTTGTCCATTTTGCTATTGTGATTCTTTTCTATGTGTTTACATTAATAATCTAGCTTTTAAAAACTGTGCCACGAGGAAAGTAAACACACAGTTCCTTTCACTAGCTGCTATATCCAAGCACCCAGCAACATCATAAACATTTACTAAGGGTTTCCCTTTCCAGCCTCTAACGCTTAATAATCCACAAGTATCAGAACAGGTTTCAAGCATCCACAATGCCCTCCCTTCCCCAGCCTGAGATACTCACCTTCAGGAACTTGGTGATGATGTCCATGTCTTTATGATCATCACCCTTCCCTAAGGACTCCCCCAAGGCCTGAAGAAAGAGCAACAACGCTTCTGATCACCAGCACCAAGAATGGCTGAATATATATCAACACCAGTATACACATGGCTTTTTGTTATAAACACTGTTCAATTCTTATTTTAAAAACCTCATGGAATTTCTAGGTTTAAGTTTTTAAAAAAAAAAGCACTGATTTGCCATTTAAATTTAGAGAGCATGTTATCTTTCTTTTGAGACAAAGCCTCAAGCTGTTGCCTGGGATACAGTGCCGTGACATCACAGCTCACAGCAATCTCCAACTCCTGGGCTCAAGTGATTCTCCTGCCTCCGCCTCCCAAGTAGCTGGGACTACAGGCACCTGTCACAATGCCTGGCTATTTTTTGGTTGCAGCTGTCATTGTTTTGCAGGCCCAGGCTGGATTCGAACCTGCAAGCTCAGGTTTCTATGGTTGGCGCCTTAGCCGTTTGAGCTACAGGCACTGAGCCACCATGTTATCTTTTATGAATCAAAAGGTAACAAGGGTGAGGGGAGTGAATGCTAATGGATATGATGCTTCTTTTGAGGGGGAACAAAAGTGTGCTAACCTCAGACCGTGATTATGGTTGCACCACCTGTGAATGGATTAAAGAATCAGTGAGGAGGGGCGGAGACAAGATGGCAGACTGAAGCCAGCTTTCCACAGAGGCTCTCATCCAGAAGGAGAGTTAAAGGACAGAAATTTAACAAGTAACCTGGCAGATTAGAGCTGCGCCAAGAGAGAAGGTTGAAGAACGCACATCAACCCTGCCAAGGCGAGCTGTGACCCCAAGGATACAAACAAAAGGTACAAAATCCATCACCAAGCAGACGGGAGTCCCCTCCCCCATGAGAACAGCTCAGAGTACCCCATAAACAAACCAGCAGAGTTCAAAAGTCCTCCCATTATACTCCATGGGAGAAACCCTCTAAAAACTAGACCAACTTCCCTTACTAGGGTGCCATAGCGCTCTCCTGCCAGACATAAAACTGTGTAAAACTGTATACATTCTCTACCTGCAATTCTGAGCTCCCAGCACTACCCTCCACTCTCACTCTGAGGTCTGGAGGCCTATCCCCCAGGAGTCCAGATTCATGGGTAATTTCTCGAGGGGTGTGGACAGGACCTAGACTGCAGCTGGTCAGTGGTGATTCTGCAGCATGGGAGGGAGGAGAGGACAGTCGGCTGAGTGGGAACCAGGTGGGAGCAGCAGTGCCCCGAGGCACAGAACAGCAGCCGTTTTTGGCAACAATAGGGCTCACCCCTGGATATTCTGGAGTCACACCCCCTGTCTCTCTGGGCAACGAGAGGTGGCTGGGCATCTTCTCAGGTGGCAACCACCAGTGGAACAGATCTGGGACGGAAACGCAGGCCCCGTGAGTAAAGGGTTTGCCTGAGGCGGTACCGGACTGGTTGGAACGCGGAGACTAGAAAACGCATGCCCAGTGCCACTGACTCCCAGGGTGGGACTAACCCAGAGGACTGCTTTACTGAGTCTAAGATGCACCCGGCCCCCAGGGGATCATCAGTCTAAGCAAAGGAGAGCAGGAAATGTAGAACCAACAGCTAACTGTGCTGCAAATACAAACTACCAGGCAGCAGCAAAGACAGGGCCTGAGGTGCAGGTTCTGTGAACTCAACACAGCTTCTCTTCTGCAGGGGATTTAGCCGGTACAGAAATAAATTCTGCAAAGTTGTTCATTCGGTAAGTAACATCAATTAGGGGCAGGGCTAGAACTGAGTGAACACCCCCCCAGCCTCCATCAGCGCCCAAGGTTGTCAGGCCTCACCTCCCCCTGCCGGATAGAGGCAGGGAACAGCGGCCTGGCTGAGGAGACATAGATTTCCTTGTGATTCAGGCAGGTGCAAACCCCTGGAGTATCTGCTCATTGGAGGCAACTGGGTCACAGCCCTGCGGGGTTATCAGTGACTGGGTGTGACATAGGTACAAGGTGGGGAAGGAGGCATCAATCTTCCCAGACTAATCTATTTGCTGGGTGGGACCTCCTGACCTCACGGACCACGGGAGCAAGTCATATTTGAGTTGTCAGCAGACCCCTGCTATCTAGTCGCCAGAGACCTTTTAAACTCTTCCACCTGAGACAGGTGCTGACTGAAACAATTGATTTGGACCTTTTGAACTGAGCCAACTGCCTGAGGACTATCCAAGTAGTGCCCTGGGTGTGTGGTTGTAGAAAGGTTTGATTTTCCTTTTCCAATTGTTGCCTGTTGGGGGTGGGGTGACTTAATTGCTCGTATTTCTTCACAGCTGAGACTCAACCCAGAGTAACTGTTTCACTAGGGTCAGACAGAGACCAGCCGAAAACAAGACAGAGCCACTTAGCCCCACCACACCAACAGGTCCCCATTTTCTCAGGCCATAGCACTATACGGATCCTCGGCAAAGCTCCAGGGGAAAAGTCAAATGGTGTAAAATAATCATGGGATGGAATCAGCAGAAAAACTCTGGTAACATGAATAACCAGAGTAGATCAACACCCACAAGGAAAGATATGGCAGATGTAACTGAAGATCCCATTCATAAATAGCTGGCCGAAATGTCCAAAATCAAATTCAGGATTTTGATTGCAAACAAGATTAATAGAATGGAAGAAAATTTGGAATTAGAAATTCGAGGAAAAATTCAAAAGTTGTCTCAAGAATTCGATGAATTTAAAGACAAAACCACCAAAAATTCTGACACATTGAAGCAAGAATTTGCAGTCCTCAAAGATCTGAAAAATACAATGGAATCCCTCAGTAATAGAGTGGAGCAAGCAGAAAAAAGGATTTCTGACATTGAAGACAAAGCTTTTGAACGCTCCCAAACTCTCAAAGAGGAAGAGAAATGAGGAGCGAAAATGGATCATTCTCTCAGAGAGCTCTAGGATAATTCGAAGAAGGCTAATATTCACCTCACTGGAATCCCTGAAAGCGATAAAGTGGCTTCACAAGGTACAGAGGCCCTTCTCCATGAAATTATGAAAGAGAATATTTCCAGACATGCCAAGAGATTCTGAAATTCAGATAGCAGACAGTTTCAGAACCCCAGCACGACTCAACCCGAATAAGACATCCCCCAGGCACATCATAATTAACTTCACTAGTTAATATGAAGGAGAAAATTCTGAAAGCACCAGACGTAAGAAAACCATAACCTACAAAGGGAAGAATATTAGAATGACTGCACATCTCTCTGCTGAAACCCTTCAAGCCAGAAGAGGGTGGTCATCAACTTTGAATCTCCTAAAACAAAATTACGTTCAACCCCAGATCCTGTATCCAGCTAAACTGAGTTTCATTTATGATGGAGAAATTAAATACTTTAATGACATTCACATGTTGAAGAAATTTGCCATAACCAAACCAGCTCTTCAGGATATTCTCAGACCTATCCTCCATAATAACCAGCCCAATCCTCTACCACAAAAGTAAACTCATTCAGAAACTTTTGATCAAACTCCAACTTCCACAGTGGCAAAAGGATTAAAAATGGCCACTGAACTTTCGAAAATCTAGATACTCAAAATTTTACCAGACTTATCAATATTCTCCATTAATGTGAATGGCGTAAACTGTCCTCTAAAGAGGCACAGGTTGGCTGACTGGATACAAAAACTCAGGCCAGATATTTGCTGCATACAAGAATCACATCTTAACTTAAAAGATAAATACAGACTCAGGGTGAAAGGATGGTCGTCCATATTTCAGGCAAATGGTAATCAGAAGAAAGCAGGTGTTGCAATTTTATTTCAGATACATTAGGCTTTAAACCAACAAAAGTAAGGAAGGATAAGAATGGTCACTTCATATTTGTTAAGGGTAATACTCACTATGATGAGATCTCAATTATTAATATCTATGCACCCAACCAGAATGCACAATTTATAAGAGAAACTCTAACAGACATGAGTAACTTGATTTCCTCCAGCTCCATAGCAGTCAGAGATTTCAACACTCCATTGGCAGTGTTGGATCGATCCTCCAATAAGAAGCTGAGCAAAGAAATTTTAGACTTAAACCTAACCATCCAACATTTGGATTTAGCAGACATCTACAGAACATTTCATCTCAACAAAACTAAACACACATACTTCTCATCAGCCCAAGGAACATACTCCAAAATCGACCACATCTTAGGTCACAAGTCTAACCTCAGTAAATTTAAAGAAATAGAAATTATTCCTTGCATCTTCTCAGACCACCATGGAATAAAAGTTGAACTCAGTAACAACAGAAATCTGCACACTCATACAAAAACATGTAAGTTAAATAACCTTATGCTGAATGATAGCTGGGTCAGAGATGAGATTAAGAAGGAAACTGCCAAATTTTTGGAACAAAATGACAAGGAAGACACGAATTTTCAGAACCTCTGGGATACCGCAAAGGCAGTCCTAAGAGGGAAATTTATAGCACTGCAAGCCTTCCTCAAGAGAACAGAAAGAGAGGAAGTTAACAACTTAATGGGACATCTCAAGCAACTGGAAAAGGAAGAACATTCCAACCCCAAACCCAGTAGAAGAAAAGAAACAACCAAAATTAGAGCAGAATTAAATGAAATTGAAAACAAAAGAATTATACAACAGACCAATAAATCAAAAAGTTGGTTTTTTGAAAAGGTCAATAAAATAGATAAACCTTTGGCTAACCTAACCACGAAAAAAAAAAAAAAGATTAAAATCTCTTAATTTTATCAATCAAAGAAACGACAAAGACGAAATAACAACAGACTCCTCAGAAATTCAAAAAATTCTTAATGAATATTACAAGAAACTTTATTCTCAGAAATATGAAAATCTGAAGGAAATTGACCAATACACGAAAGCACGTCCGTCACCTATCAAGACTTAGCCAGAATCAAGTGGAAATGTTGAACAGGCCCTATATCAAGTTCTGAAATAGCATCAAGCATACAAATCTCCCTAAAAAGAAAAAGCCCAGGACCAGATGGTTTCACGTCAGAATTCCACCAAACCTTTAAAGAGGAACTAGTACCTATATTACT